>NC_092068.1:24520000-24880000 GCF_039877785.1 Chaetodon trifascialis | reverse complement strand
CTGTTGTTTGTCTGGCTTGGCCTCATGCACTTTAAGGGCTGAGATTACAGAATGTAAATGAGGGTGTGTGTGTGTGTGTGTGTGTGTGTGTGTGTGTGTGTGTGTGTGTGTGTGTGTCGGGGGGGCTCAGACCTCATATAAGAGTATATGGTCCAGACTTCCAGACACAGACTCCAGTCTAATTTAAAACTGTAATCCCGGCCCAGGAGTTGTTTACAGCACTGAATTAGGTTAATCTATCCCAGCTATTTGCATAAATGTGCATTTATGAATAATTAGTGGGCCACAGAGGGCTGTAGGTGGGGACCGGTGGGGGTCAGGGGGGTTTGGACGCGTGGCCAGACTATTGTTGCCGTTGCCGGTGGTAAACAATAGAGCAGCAACAACAATGAACAACAAAAGCTGCGGGGAGCTGCGGCCGTCTGCCGGCTGAATTACTGCTATCGCTTACAGCCGGCCGGAGCTGCCGCACGCACCGGCAACATGTCGTTAATTTGATTACAGCTGCTGCTTTAATTGGTCTCATTAACACTGTGCACACTCAGTTTAACACACTCAGCAGCTGGAAACGTTAGAGCCTCCTGTGAGGAGCAAAACGACAGTTTCAGCTCAGGAACAGCAAAGTTTGTACGCAGAAATCAAAGCTGATTATTTTCTAAAGCGAGAAAATCAATGAAAATCTGATTTTCACAGGAAACCAGTGAATCCTTCTGGTCCTTTAAACTGGTTTTACTGGTGACCTGTTGGTGTTTCCAGTGATGATCAGATAACTTTATTGTGTATTTATAGATGTATTAGATTTACATACACAGGTCTCTGGTCTCTGGTCTCTGGTCTCTGGTCTCAGGCCTCTGGTCTCTGGTCTCTGGTCTCTGGTCTCTGGTCTCTGGTCTCTGGTCTCAGGCCTCTGGTCTCTGGTCTCTGGTCTCAGGTCTCTGGTCTCTGGTCTCTGGTCTCAGGTCTCTGGTCTCAGGCCTCTGGTCTCTGGTCTCTGGTCTCTGGTCTCTGGTCTGGAGGTGAAAAGTTCTTCATGTTTTCCTGCAGATTCAGATTAAAGGACCATTTTGCTGTTTTCAGATCTTTGAATCTGTTATCGTTAAGATCATTTTAAGGCTGATTTCTGTGAAAATTAAAGCTCCAAACATCCAGAACAAACTCTCACATTTAATTTCTTTATGTGTTTTTGAAACAGTTTATTCAGACCGGACAGTTTGAGGCCTTTATATGTTTTGTTTTATGTTTATTGGACCTAAATGTGTTTTTTTAGAAACTGCCTCACAGTGAGGTATTGATGAATCTACGGTCAGCTCAGAGTGACTCCAGCAGCACCAACAGTCACACAGGCTCATGAATGCATCAGCAACAGAGCAGAAGCTGGTGGTCTTTATGTGAACCGCCTCACCGAAACAAAGCAGCTCTCAGGGGAAACCCGCCTCCTCCTGTCAGCGACCACCCGTTCACGCCAACAAAATCAATGAACCCATCGCTGGATTCAGTCAGCGGCCGCGGAGGGCGCGAAGAGGAGCAGGAAGTCATCATCACCAAATTAAACATGTCCAGGAAGTGAGTTTGAAAAGACCTCACATGTAAATCTGGAGATACAGTAAAAACAACAAGCAGAAACGGATCAAATCATCACGTGAAGACAGATGAAATTACCAGAAATAAAGCTTTCAAAATAAAGGTCTTAATAATAAAAATGCAGCTTCAGCTCAAAGAGATCGACAGAGACAGGAAGTCGTTCTACTTCCTCTCCGTCATCTTTACGTGAGCTCTGCTGCCGCTGACCTGCCCCGCCCCCTGCACACCTGGCTGTATCCCGTTCTCGCTGACTCTCCGTCAGCTCCTCTTTCTCTCACCTGCCTCACCTGCTCTGTCTCTGACCACCTGTACCCTCACCTGTCAGGTGTCTGAGCCTGTGGGTCTAAGCCTGCTGCAGACTGGACCGGGCCACAGTGTCAGCAGGTGTGACCGTTTCATCCTGGACTTGATGCACGTTGTCACTGTGTGAGTCTGATGCACGGCAAGCTGAGGACCTCCAACATGGCCGCCGCAGAGGACCGGCGGGGTTACATCACCTGACTGAGCTCTGCTGTACATTTAGTGACTCAACGGATGTCAGCGAGTCAATCGGTGAGCTCTAAACCTGATCTCTGATTAGTGATGATTACAGTCCTTCGACACGCAACGCTCAGCCCCTGCACACAGACGACGGGCAAATTAATTACAAAAGGCAGAAATAAAACAATAAAGACATGAAGGATGAAGATAAAACTCTGGACGAGGATAAAAAGCTCAGAGGAGCCACAAGAATAAAAGACCTTAATCTGAAGATTATTCAAACCCACATAATCAATCAATCTCCTTCTTCATATAATGGTAATCCACATTGTTTTAAAAATGAACATAAGTTTCTGTGGAGCATGCATGCACGCACACGCACACACACACACACACACACACACACACACACACACACACACACACACACACACACAGAGTTTAATCCAACCTCAGCACCTTCTTTTCAGCTTACACGAGTCAAACTGATGTTCTGATTTTGTGAAAACCTTTATAATCTGAAGCTGCGTCACCGTTTTTTTTTTTTTTTTTTTACGACTGCAGATAAAACTGCAGAAGAAGAATGAGTGAAGCTGGTGTGTGTGTGTGTGTGTGTGTGTGTGTGTGTGTGTGTGTGTGTGTGTGTGTGTGTGTGTGTTTCAGCAGTGTAACAGATGAAATAAAAACAGAAAGCTGTAATACATCAATCAGACCTTTAAAGAGCCTCTCTAAGAAATCGTACTTTACTTTTTAAATTAACTGGTTACATTAAAGAATCACTGCCATTAAGTAACTTGTTATGATCACCTTCACCAGCCTCATCTTCATCAGCTTCACCTTCACCAGCCTCACCTTCACCAGCCTCACCTTCACCAGCCTCATCTTCATCAGCTTCACCTTCACCAGCCTCACCTTCACCAGCCTCACCTTCACCAGCCTCATCTTCATCAGCTTCACCTTCACCAGCCTCACCTTCACCAGCCTCACCTTCACCAGCCTCATCTTCATCAGCTTCACCTTCACCAGCCTCACCTTCATCAGCCTCACCTTCATCAGCCTCACCTTCACCAGCATCACCTTCATCAGCCTGACCTTCATCAGCCTGACCTTCATCAGCCTCACCTTCACCAGCATCACCTTCATCAGCCTGACCTTCATCAGCCTGACCTTCATCAGCCTCACCTTCATCAGCCTGACCTTCATCAGCCTCACCTTCACCAGCATCACCTTCATCAGCCTCACCTTCATCAGCCTCACCTTCACCAGCCTCACCTTCATCAGCCTCACCTTCACCAGCCTCACCTTCATCAGCCTCACCTTCACCAGCCTCACCTTCATCAACCTGACCTTCACCAGCCTCACCTTCACCAGCCTCACCTTCACCAGCCTCACCTTCATCAGCCTCACCTTCATCAGCATCACCTTCATCAGCCTCACCTTCACCAGCATCACCTTCATCAGCCTCACCTTCACCAGCATCACCTTCATCAGCCTCACCTTCACCAGCATCACCTTCATCAGCCTGACCTTCATCAGCCTCACCTTCACCAGCCTCACCTTCATCAACCTGACCTTCATCAGCCTCACCTTCATCAGCCTCACCTTCACCAGCCTCACCTTCATCAGCCTGACCTTCATCAGCCTCACCTCCACCAGCCTCACCTTCATCAGCCTCACCTTCACCAGCCTCACCTTCACCAGCCTCACCTTCATCAACCTGACCTTCATCAGCCTCACCTTCACCAGCCTCACCTTCATCAGCCTCACCTTCATCAGCCTCACCTTCATCAGCATCACCTTCATCAGCTTCACCTTCACCAGCATCACTTTCATCAGCCTCACCTTCATCAGCCTCACCTTCACCAGCCTCACCTTCATCAGCCTCACCTTCACCAGCCTCACCTTCATCAGCCTCACCTTCACCAGCCTCACCTTCATCAACCTGACCTTCATCAGCCTCACCTTCACCAGCCTCACCTTCATCAGCATCACCTTCATCAGCCTCACCTTCATCAGCATCACCTTCATCAGCCTCACCTTCACCAGCATCACCTTCATCAGCCTCACCTTCACCAGCATCACCTTCATCAGCCTCACCTTCACCAGCATCACCTTCATCAGCCTCACCTTCATCAGCCTCACCTTCACCAGCCTCACCTTCATCAACCTGACCTTCATCAGCCTCACCTTCATCAGCCTCACCTTCACCAGCCTCACCTTCATCAGCCTGACCTTCATCAGCCTCACCTCCACCAGCCTCACCTTCATCAGCCTCACCTTCACCAGCCTCACCTTCACCAGCCTCACCTTCATCAACCTGACCTTCATCAGCCTCACCTTCACCAGCCTCACCTTCATCAGCCTCACCTTCATCAGCCTCACCTTCATCAGCCTCACCTTCACCAGCCTCACCTTCATCAACCTGACCTTCATCAGCCTCACCTTCATCAGCCTCACCTTCACCAGCCTCACCTTCATCAGCCTGACCTTCATCAGCCTCACCTCCACCAGCCTCACCTTCATCATCCTCACCTTCACCAGCCTGATCGCTCTGATTGTTCCTCCAGTCAGTCTACAAGTCTTATCACAGAAAAAATAAATTATATATCTATAATTTTGTTTTTTCTTCTTTCTTCTTCTTTCTTTCTTTCTTTCTTTCTTTCTTTCTTTCTTTCTTTCTTTCTTTCTTCTTCTTTTTTTCTTCTTCACTTCAGTCCATTGAGGCCTTTTCTTTGTTTTGTATGTTTTGTGCTCTGAGAATATTCCAATAAAATAGATTACTGAATAATAATAATAATAATTTCCAGTGAAGCAAACTCACTTTTCTTTTCTCCCTCTCTCTTTTTTAAAACAGGTTCATTGAGATTTAAAACAAAAAAAGAATCAGATTTTTTTTCACTTGTTTGAAGAGAATGTGTGATTTCTGAAATACACCAAATAAAACACTATCAAATAAGACATGTGATAGCATACGCACACACACACACACACACACACACACACACACACACACACAGGCTTCATAATAAAGCACACACTCTGCAGACAGACGGTCAGTTATCGTCGAGCTGAACAGAAAACGAAGCTCCTCATGATGAAAGTCAGTTTGTAAAATTAGGGCCAAGTTAGTGTTTAATCCCTGGGGATTGACTGCAGGCTGGCAGGCAGAGGGTGTGTGTGTGTGTGTGTGTGTGTGTTTGTGTGTGTGTGTGTGTGTGTGTAAGAAGGTAAAAATGGTCAACTGGTTTTAAAAAGCAATTAGAGGAATCTGCTTATCAGAGATAATTAAAGCAAATTTCAGGCTGTTTTTCAACTCTTTAATCTCTGTTTTTATTTCCTTTTTATTGTGAATCCAAACGTGACGTCAGCGTTTCACTGAGAGTCCAAATCAAATGCAAAGGAGATTAAAGATTACAGCTAGGAATCATTTAAATGGACCTAAAATGAGACGCCATTAATGTTATTAACACGAGTCTTTCTTTATGTTTTCAATGTCAAATTAAAGCAAACCAGTTTAAAGTGCTGCTTCATCGACATTCAAACAAGACAAACAGAGCATCATTAAATAAAATGGGATTATTCAATAAAAGGAATAATGAGAAGAATGTGAAGAACATTTCACTGCAGCTTCTGCTACATCAGCAGAGTTTAGATCACATTATATTATATTATATTATATTATATTATATTATATTATATTATATTATATTATATACTTCACTGAATTCATTTGCCACCTTACTTACTTTAAAGATGATTAATGCTGTTTATTCAACACATAAAATACGACATATTTTTAGAGATTAAGATAAAATGTATTTATGGATCCTGCAGGAGAAATTTAAAAGCGTCCAGCAGAATATTAAGTTGTTAAAATGAGCTCCACTTTTTCCAGCTGCAACATGAAATGATGAACACATGAATGCATCAATAATTATAAATACTGATGCAATTATTATATTGTAAATTATTCTGCATAATGAATACTTTTTTTTTTTTTTTTTTTTACTTTAAATATGTTTTGATGCTTCTGTAGTATTTTGAATGCAGGACTGAGTATTTCTACTCGGTGGTATTACTGCTTTTACTGAAGTAGCAGATGTGTGAATTTTTTCCACTGCTGATATTTTCTGTTATGTTGTATTTTTTTTAAATAAAAATCTGCTTTAATATGGCCACAGCTCTAATTGACTGTTTTATTCCTGTTTGTTGGGTATAACTGCTATAAGCCTGCTGAAAGATAAAAACACATTTAAATGTCTCTTCATCGCTAAAACATTAAAAATGAGAAATCTGTGTTCATAGCTGATAAAATCCGGACTATTCAATGTTTTTATTGTATTATAATTTCCCTCTTTTCCTCATTATTGTGTAAAATTACGTCAGTTTATTCTGCAGACGGCAGTGAACTTTAAACCTGTTTAATGTTAAATTAAATTAAACTCTCGGCTGCTGGTTTCAGATGGAAATGACAGAAAGTGTCCTGATCAGTGCAGAATGCAAACACCTGTCGGACATTTCCATCTCTCTGATAAATGAACGCTGGCTGGATGCTCGTCCTCTCACTGATGGAGAGCTAAATGAAGGTAAAGTGATGTGCAGCCGCTGTCTCTCCTCCTCTGATCAAACACAAACAACAGAAATTAAAAACTCTCCTCTTCTGTCCGATGGCAGAAAATCCTGATCGGATTGAAGGAAAATTGGTGGCAATTAATCCTCCGGGATTGAGAGGAGGAAACTCCCCGCTGCAGCTCTCACTTCTGATTGGATGCTGCTGTGATCCCCGGAGCCCGGGGCCACATAAAGAGAGCCCGCCACCCGGACCGTCCCGGTCTGTCCATCATCCTCATCATCATCCTCACTGGAGAAGGACCAGAGTTCAGCTTCCTGATAAGCAGCATGACGGCTCGGGACGAAGTGGGTGACGAGAAGCCCAAAGTGAAGATGTTATCTCCGGGTTTTGGGATCGACAAGTCCCGGTTGCACGGCTCCGGGTTCCGGTCCAAAGGCTTTGCCATCACCGACCTGCTGGGCCTGGAGTCCGACCTACAGGCGCGGCAGCAGCCCGGCGGGCCCCCGGGTTCGGGCCTGTCTGTGGCGGGCTCCGGGCCCGGGGCGGAGCCGCAGGGAGGCGGCGGCGGTCTCGGCGGGTTCTCCTTCCCGGGAGGGTCGCTGCCGCTGGGCCTCGGCTTCCTGTGCAGTCTGGCGGCGCAGCAGCCCGCCGGAGCGCCCTGCTTCCTGCCGGGACACCTGCCGCTGCTGCAGGCCCGGGCCGACAGCCACTACCTGCAGAACCTGGAGGCCCAGAGGGACGCGTACTCCGGTAGGCTTCGGCTCGGCTCGGCTCGGCTCGAGTTTCTCTAACTGAGTGTTTTAACGTGGAGCTGTGACCTGAAACAGGATGTTTGTCGCTTCGGGCTGACGCGGGTTTTTACACAGTCAATTAAACGCTGATTTCACTTTTTATTAGTTTTTTTCTCTATAAAACGCGATTTGTCTGTGTTTCTGTGAAAAAGGTTTAAGCTCAGCTCGGCTTTCTAAAACCTTTCCCTCTTGTTTTAAACTGCCATGTTTTTTGTAAGATTATCAAGACTTTTTCGTTTTTTTTTCTGTTTTTGCGTTGTTTGGTTCTGATTTTTAAAAAGTGGATTTCAGTTCGGCTCAGCTCAGGTTTCACTGTCACGTTCATTTTTGTAAAACTGAAGCTTTCAGCTTTTTAAAAATCCGCTTCAATTAAAAACAAAAATTCCTGAGATGATTTAAATAATAGTAATATCAGCGTCCATCAATCAGGAGGAAACATGAAATAAAGGTTCGGCAGGTGTTTCGTTACTTTTGCTTAATTGGCGACAAACATCCAATCAGGTTCTCTCTTTTCATGCGCGTGAAGCCTCCCTAATGGATAATTATTATCAGATGAATAAATGATAAACCATTGACAGCTGATCAGCTTGAGGAGTTTATTGATGATCGATCTGTTTGCTCTGCAGATGAAGAGTGTCTGTCTGACCGCAACGACTCCAAAAACTCCGCCAACTCTCAGAAGAGGAAGAAGAGGAGACACAGGTGAGGAAGACTTTCTGCTGCTGTAAATAAAATCCACGCAAATGTTCAGTGTGCAACAATACGTGTCGATTCAACATTTTTAAATTCAGAAAAACGCTACAAATCAATTATTATTGATGAATTATTTTCCAGAGATAATTCACGTCGTCAGAATAAATTCATTCTCGCCTTTAATTGTGACTGAACTGATTCTTTTTGAGCTTTTTCTAATCAGACTGGTTTTTTAAATGTTCGCAATGAAAATACAGCAACACACATTTAAATTTAATGAGAAACACATTAAGAGTGTAATGGATCATTTAAAAAATATAGAAGGAAATCAGTTTTTTAAATAATGATTTGTTATAAATGCAAAAAAAAAAAAAAATCATTTTGTTGCTGAAGCTTGAAGAAATGACACGAGTCAATTTTAAAGCAGAGAAAAGTTTGATGAGAAGCTTCCAGAAAAATAAAGTCTGCTGAAAGCAGCATGTTACTGAGTGCAAGCAGCTGATGGAGCTGTTCTCCGTCTGCAGGACGGTGTTCACCTCCCACCAGCTGGAGGAGCTGGAGAAAGCTTTCCATGAAGCTCACTACCCCGACGTCTACGCCCGAGAGATGCTGGCCATGAAGACGGAGCTGCCCGAAGACAGAATACAGGTGAGACATCATCAATACGCAGCTGATCAGATCCAGACTGACGCTGATCGATCCCTGATCAGCAGGAGACTCACAGATCAGACGCTTCATGACAAACTTCCAGACGTTTGGCTTCATGTTGATGCAGATTTTCACTTTCTAAAAGGTCAAATGAAGCTGAAGGGAAACATTAAATATGAAATATTTACAGAGATGATCTTTGTAAGTGAGGGAAGAATACCCTGTCAGATTATTGTTTCTGTGAAAATTAAAATCAGATAATTGAACCCATCAAGTCTGCCTAAAAACTCCATTCATGTGTCACCACATGGATTTTCCAAATATGTGGTTCCCATTGTGAGGCTCAGGGCCCTCCAGTGGGTCACAAGGGACATTTGAGGGGTCGTAAGATCAAAAGAAAAAATTTGATCAAATACAAAAAGAATCTTAACGTCCAGTCATTTTATTTTTCTGGAGCTTTCAGCCAAATCTCACAGTCTTCATGAGCAGCTGAAGATTTTTTGTTTTCATAGAAATATTCCCAAAAACATTTTTTCTGACTTTCTTCTTTTTTTTTGCCTTTTTCCCTGTTTAATGTTGCAAATTTTGTCTTCTACTGAATAAAATTGTTCAAATGAGCAATCTGTGAAGTCTTTGGTGCAACTGCTCACAACTTAAAAAAAAAAAAAAACTAATATTTTTATTTCCAGGTCTGGTTTTGAATGTTTTTGTATTTTTCCAGGTCTGGTTTTGAATATTTTTGTATTTTTCCAGGTCTGGTTCCAGAACCGGCGGGCAAAATGGCGAAAACGTGAGAAGTGTTGGGGTCGCAGCAGCGTCATGGCGGAGTACGGTCTGTACGGGGCGATGGTGCGACACTCCATCCCGCTGCCAGAGTCCATCCTCAACTCCGCCAAGAACGGCATGATGGGATCCTGCGCCCCCTGGCTGCTCGGTGAGCCGCATGCACGTCAGTGCCACGCACACGCACCACACCATGCATCAATACACAGAGTTTCTGTACACTAAACACGACTTCAGCTCACTTCATTTCATTACAATACCAAGAGTTTGTTTCATATCCAGCTAAAGTTTGGACCTCTAACTTCAGTTAAAGTAAAATGATTTGGAGCAACGTCACAGACGTCAGTGTTGGTCCACAAGTTGTGATGTTAAGAAAATGACACTGAGTTAAAAAAACTCAACTTGTGACCAAGAGGGTCCACATACAGACTTCAGCTGATAACACAGGTGTGGGTCTCAAACAAAGCCCCACCAGCAGTTACATCAACATGTCTGTGTCAAATAGTTTATGATCCCATGTATGTGTATATGATATATGTTCTGTATAAATTATATGTAACTCTGAGGTGTCAGTTACATTTCAGTCCTTAGGATGTGACCAATGAGTCGAGCTGCAGCAGCTCTGTACTCTGAATAAAGTCATTTACAGTTGATGGTTTAAAATTAGACTTCAGTATTGATACAGATATAGTTTCAGAAATGAAAATGTGTTTACATTCAGACATGCAACTACATCCAGTTTCACATCTAACAATGTTCAGTTATGCTAGCATGTGATGCTACATGGACTTCCTGTTTACACAGCTTTGATTGGACAGAGCCGAGAATGTTTCCTAGCAACAGATTTACTAAAGTCCTTACTAGCTGAGACTTTTTTTGACCTGGTTAAATTTGAAACAGAGCATTTTATCTCATTTGAAGCAGACTAATAATCCATCTGAACCCTGCAGACTGAACTGAATTTGTCTCTCTGTCTCTGTCCTCACAGGGATGCACAAGAAGTCCTTAGAAATGTCCAAAAAGTGTTCCAGCCCTCAGGAGTCAGACTCAACTCGCTGTGACTCCTTCTGCGACGCTGCAGAGCGACGGGCCGGTGGCGAGGCCCGGGAGGCAACACGCGACGTGGAGAATGAGGAGGAGGAGCTGCTGGAGATGGAGGAGGAGGACATGGAGGAGGAGGTGGCCATCGACCTGTCCAGCTCCTCCAAGCAGCAGCAGCAGGAAGCCGGAAGCTCGATAAAGTCTGCCTCCTCGCCACGGCGGCAGAGCGGTGGCGAATCAGACGAGCACAGCTGAAGGTCGGAGGACGAATCAGACACATGAGGCGGCAGTGGACATTTGATTGGCTCTTCTTTCAGGGATCACATGGACAGCCAATGAGTGAACAGCCATTCTGTTGTTTGTTATATCACATAAAGCTTTAAGGGAAATATCTAAATGCTACTGTGTGTTAAAAATCAGCCTTTGGGTGCTATTTTATTATGCTAACATTTGCAAAGTTTCTGCTAACATAACATGTATCATATAGGCCACTGCTATTTTAACATTTACATTATACTAACATGCAATAGTATGCTAAAATATGCGCCAGTTTCACTGTTTGTGTTCGAGCATGAGATAGCACCACCCCAAAATACAAAAAATTCATAATGTGCTGGTAAGCTAAGGTATATGGTTACTATTTCACAACACAAATTAACTTAAAATATAATAATAGAACACTAGCTGTTAGCATGCTAATAAGTATGCTAAATTATTAGCCTGTGAGTAATATTTTATCATGCTAGCAAACATTAGCTGGTTATCGACGGTGCAATATTCGAGTGCTGGTATCTTGGTGGGTAACATGCTAATGAGTGTTTACTGGAAAAGTAATAAAAAAATACTAGCTAATGTATTAGCAGGCTAACAGTCATTAGGAAGTGTAGACTGATGTTGAAACCAGTGAAGTTTAGGGACGAAAATACTGTTATGACGACTTTTTCAGTCACTTGTTCAGGGATTTTCAACAGTGAAACAAAAGCTCCTTATCATGTTAAATGTCAGCTGAAATATTCGAAAGTCTCCCAAGATGCTAACATGCTAACACAACGCTGCCACTGCAATTGCTTGGTCGACCTGGAGGAGTCGGTCTGAGTCAAGTCTTTTCTAAAACACCTATGAACTGTTTGAGGAGGATGTAAATAATTATGTCTCTGTTGGTCTTTATCATTGTATTGTACTGAGAGTATGATTTTTATCCTTGTTTTTTGAAAATAAGAGACTATTTAATGTTTTATTCCTGTTTGTCTTGTGTGTTTTATAGTTTGACTGTCAGTCAAGCGCTGATTAGCCTGACTGTAGCTCTGCGAATGAATGTACTTTAAATGTAATATTTGAAAAAGTCTGTTTATTCTGATCATATGTATGTACAGCTGCAAGCTCAGCAGGCTGGTGAATTAAAAACAAAGTATTTTTGGAATCACTGGAACTTTTATTTTAATCATTTAACACAACATAAACATTGTGGACATTTTCATTTAATAAACATATTAAACAGAATGAATGAGCACTAACGAGACTAATCAAACTTCATTTAACATGTCACAGCTCCATGTCACCAAAAATGTTTGTTTGTTTGTTTTTTAGAAATTTCTAGTTATGCTTAAAATAGGTTAAACAGCATAATACACATACAGAAGTCCAATTTTCTTTTGCATTTTCATGTAGATTAATAATTAACTATTGCTAAAGTTAATCAAAACGTATCATATGATTAAGAAATTGAATGTGAAATGGACTTTTCATTTGATGATTGTCCAAAAGTGTGCTACTTAAACTTGAATGAATTTGCAAACTGGACTTTTGAATTTGAATAATCTTCTGATTTAAGCCCGTTTGAACTTTTTACTTCTTACTTTTTTAACTGTCTTTCACAGATTTCACAAGAGGCATCAGTGCAGTTATGCAAAATTAATTTAACTTTTTCCTTTGATCAAACATCATGTGTCCACAAAGGAAATTTCATTTGATTAAATTATTTAATTTTCATTTTGGCAGCCACAGTCTTCTGTACATATATAATGTTGTAAAGTTTATACAGGTAATGTAAATGTTAGTATAGTCAGTATGAATGATGTTAGTGATTGAAAACATCTGTGCGTATGTCTTTTTGGGTAAAATACATCTAAAGTTTTCCACTGATTACAGTAAAATGTCTTGTAATTGTAATTGTAAGTTCAAGAATTTGTATGAATTGATTAATCAAAATTATTCTAAGACAGGAGAAAGAAAGTTATGATTACGATCCTACATTTATCATTAACATTTACTAATCAAGGTTGGCTCAAATTATGCTTTTTGTACATTTTCTGTGCATTTTTCCTCATATATATTGAACATAAACGATGTCAAATAAAGTCAAATAACTAAAAAATATATATTATAAAACATTATATTATATCCCTGAGGTTAGAAAATAATATTGTTATAAAACCCAAAAGCTGTTTTTTCCATTCATCAGCTCCAGAGCAGCCGGAACTTTTATATCAGAAGTTATTAGCCGTTGGACGAGACAACTACGTCACTTCCTTTATCTGCATTAGTCGCTAACCCGTCCTTTGCTAAGCTAGTTGACTGCTAAGTGCGCGAACTGTGAAATATGGTCGATTTGGTGACTTTTAAAAATGAACTGACGCTCATCGTGACTGACCTGGCCAAGGCGGTGGTGACGGAGATTTTTACCGCGGCGGAGAAAGTCTCTTTGAATAAACAAAATCCGGAAACAGAGGTAAGCTACCGTGGCTAACTGTAGCTAACAGCTAACAGGACGTTAACTCATTCGGTTCCAGAGGCTCCCGGTGTAATGACAGGAGGTGTGAGAGTGATGGAGTTACAAACTCTGAGGTTAACTCTTATAATATTGGACAGACAAGAGTCTATATTTAGTGACACAGTCCTCAAGTATTTACACCAAACTCAATTGAAAAATCGCCTAAGTTGTTGTTGTTGTTTTTTTTCCCCAGGTTGTTAGCTAACTTATATACACTGTTAAACGTGATCAGTAATCATCCTGCTGCAGTTCGGCAGGTTTTCTCTCAGTCATGATGCCTCTTAACAAGCACAGTTACAGAGGTTTGTTGGTGGGATGTCAGGGTGCATCATCATCTGTTAATTAGTGAAAAGTCTTAAAGATGTGAAAATTTGCGATGCTGGTCTCACCATGAGCTAAATGATGGTATTTAATAACTGTTGACCTGAGGTTAAATGATTCATCTTATGATGCTGAGTTCCTGCTAAAAGCCAGCCGGCTTCATGCTTTGGCTATCAGCAAACTGTCCTGCCTGCTTGATATTGTGCTTCACAGGTTGCATTGAGCAGCATTTTGTAAACACTGTTTTTGTAAAGTGCTGTGTGAAATCATCTTTTTGTGCAACAAGTAGTTCTATGTCCTATAGATTAAACTAGTTTATGGATATCTGAACAGTGTTCATTGTGAGGTTTTACAACAGAAACACAGTAACAGTAGATTGTCACTCGCTCTGATGTGCAAATCTTAAGTGATTTTTGTCGTTCTCTCAGGAAAAACTCAGCGCTCTGGTGGACAGTCTGTGTGTTGAAGCTGTTGAGAAAATCCTGAAGATCGTCGAGGTGGATGCTGCGAAGCAGGAGGACGCTTCAGGAGGCCTGAAGGATCCACCTGAGTCTGATGAGAGCGGCGAGTGTTTCCTGACATCAGCAGAAGGTGAGCTGAGAGCACAGAAAGCCTCGTTCATAGAGAAGCTGCAGCGTCACGGTTCAGTTCAGGGGTCTTCACAGGTCTGCTCAGTTTCCACAGCGGTGGGCTGATGGAACTCTGTTACTGTACTCAAGTACAAATTTGAGGTACTTACATTTTACTTGAGTATTTTCTTTTCATGTCACTTTCTCCTTCACATCTCAGAGGGAAATATTGTACTTTTTACTCCCACATTTATCTGACAGCTTTAGTCACTTTATTTTTTCACACAAACATGTGAAGAGTGTATAAAATCTGATCTTTTGTTAGAAATTAAACTCCAACAGTTTATACAAGTAGAGCTGAAACCATCAGCCGATCAATCAGTGGATTGACAGAAAATGAATGATCATCTATTGTGATGATGGTTTCAGTGATTTTTGCTGGAGAAACATTTGATGTTTGAGCTTCTCAGACGTTTGATTTGCGGCTTTTCCTTAAATGATCTGAATGCGTTTGTAATGATGTTGAGCTTTGGACTGTTGGACTAAACAAACATTGTGAAGGTGTCACTTGGGTTAGGGTTAGGGTTACTGAGCTCTGGGTAACAGAGTGTTGTTCACTTCTTTCTTTCAGGTGAAGAAGGTGGTGGTGAGCCGCCGGCCACAGAACAGACCTACATCCTGGTTTACAGGGTCAGTGACTGAATCCACACCGACCGTCAGAATCCTCTGAACGACTGAACACTGACAAACTGCTTCTGTTTTGTAGAGTGCTGCTGTCGACTCCAAGTGTCTGCTGGTGTCACTGGAGAGCGATGCTAATGCTAATGCTAACGGTGAGTTCGTTGTAACATGAACTGTGTAAAAGCTGAGATCAGTAATCAGTAGTCGCTACAGGACCCAGGGACCGGCTCAGATCAATAATCAGTGATCAGAGTCGTTAACTTGAATTTCAACCTCTTTGTTTTTTCTGTTTGTTTTTTTTTACAGATGAAAATAAAACAACAGGTGAAGCCACGACTCTGCACAGCGAGGACTCCTCCTCCTCCCTTCCCCTTCAGGCGGATTTCACTGACCACAAGTACGCTCTGCCATCCTCGCCGCCGCCTGCCGCCGCCTCAACAGTGGAGGGCGGAGTCTCTGCAGCGCCCAGCAGGAAAAGGCGATGCAGCCGGTGGACAAAAGGCACCGACATGTCTCGGACTGCAGAGACGACAGAAACTCACCACCGGTGTTCGCAGTGTGGGATGCTGTTTCCAAACGCAGAGCGACTCTCCGACCACGAGAAGAAGTCTCACCCGGTGTGCTCAGTGTGTGCGACGCCGTTCAGCGGCGTTTTGAGACTGCGCGAACACGAGATCAAAGTGCACGGGCTGCTGCCGTACCCCTGCGACTACTGCCCCAAGAGGTTCAACCACAAAGCCCACCGCAACCTGCACGTGAAGGCGCGACACACCGGAGAGAAGACCTGCCACTGCGACATCTGTGGGAAGGGCTACTCCTGCATCAGCGTGCTGAAGACGCACCGCATGACCCACTTCGACAAGACCTTCATCTGCGACGTCTGCGGGAAAAGCTTCTACCACGCCTGCCACCTGACGCGCCACAAACTGGTGCACCAGGAGGTCCGGCCGCACCGGTGCTCCACCTGCGGGAAGGGCTTCACCCAGGCCGCCAACCTGCGCAGCCATCAGGTGATCCACACTGGAGAGAGGCAGCTGTGCTCCATCTGCGGCAAGAGCTACCGCTGCCTGAGGAACCACGTCATCAGCAAACACTCGCACGAGCTGCCGGCCGACGAGCTGCCAGCCAGAGACACCATCATCACCTGCGAGGTGTGCGGCAAGAAGTTCCCCAACCCATCGCAGTTTAAAGTTCACCAGAGGAGCCACACCGGAGAGAAGCCGTTCCACTGCGACATCTGCGGGAAGAGTTACCGTCTGAAGGAGCTGCTGAGGGACCACCGCTACACCCACACCGGGGAGAAGCCATACAGGTGTACCCTCTGCTCCAAAAGCTTTAACCTGGCCACCAGCTTCATGAGGCACCGCAGCATCCACACCGGAGAGACGCCGTACAGCTGCCTCGACTGCGGGAAACACTTCCGCCTGCTCACCTTCCTGAAGGCTCACCTGCAGACCAAAGCTCACCTGAAGCAGACGCAGCAGAGGCAGACGCTCACCTCCGATCAGACGCTGCCAGCTTAGACATACGGCCGAAAGTATGTGGACGCCTGAGCATCCCCTCCACGTGTGATAAACATTTAAAGATTCGATGGAGTGTCTTTTAATAAACGGGATGAAATGATGTTTTGGTCGTTTGCGTCAGATGATCAGATCTGTTGTGTTTGATTCTGTCTTCTATCAGCAGATTAACTGAGGATCATTAAAGGACCTAAAGGTGATTAAATCTATTGTACAAACACAAAGGTGGGATTAAACGTTGTATACATCCTTTAATCTGACCTCTGATCTGTAGAAAAATAAACAGTGAGAGGCTGCTGGATTACAGAGACGAGCATCATTTATCATCTGAATTATGTCCCATCAGCTGCTGCTCAAACAGATTAACGAATCTGTCTGTCAGGGATATTCACGTGAACGCAAAGAGGCCGCAGATCTGAGGTCAGAGGTCACTGCACAGCAGCACTGGTTCTGACTGGAAACCAGCAACAACAAACTCACACCAGTGGTGGAGGAAGTGTTTGGATACTTCATGGCCTGCGCTCAGAATCCTACTGAAGTCAAAGTACTGAAGTATTTTTGTGGTAACGGTTAGCGGAGACCATCGTGAGGCTGCTGTCAGCCGCTGGAAGAACTTCATCATCAATGACAAACAAACAACAAACTAATCTGATTCCAGCAGCAGGTTCAACCAGCACTAATTTAATCTGCTTAAAGGGTTCAGTGTGAAAACAAACAGCTTTAATAAAACAGAATGAAATCCAGCATCACTCTTTATTCTTTGTTTTATTGTTGTTTGGACTCATCTATCAGCTCCTGTGTTTATTTTGCTTTATGATTAGATTAAAATGGATGTTTCATATATATATATATATAACTACTGTTTTTGTTTCCATTTGAGTTCATTCTCGACTTCAGTAACAACACAAAACTGTCTCCGTGTTCTGGAGCTTTCAGCCCTGTCACATGGCCTTCATCAGCTGATGAACGAGTGAGGAAGAGGAGCTCAACTCCACTTAATTTAATTTTAATGTGTTTTCTTTCTCATCAGTTTTTTGACGTTTCCATTAAACTTTGAAATATATTAAAAAATGAAATTTAACATGACGTGAATTAATGTGAAACAGATTCATTGATGCAGATTTGGTCTTTGGGCTGCAGTTCATGAGCTGACCTGTAGGGGGCAGCAGGCATCACAGCAGGAGGCTGCTTTAATAATAAACAGGATTTTCTTCATTTTGAGCTTATTCTAAGTTTAAATCTGAACTTTCTGAATAATTCTGTTTCTGCTCCTGGTTAAATTTCATAGTTTTAAAGAGACACTTATCGTGATGACATGAATGCTGTGAGATTTCTTCTTTCCATTAAATTAACACTGAAACTTGTTATTCCTGCAGGGTGATGTTGATGTTTTTTACTCCACATTTTTCTTTCAGACTCAAACCAGGAGATGGGCTCAGTGAACACAACTGCTTTCAAATCAAGCCTTTCTGCAGAGGCAGCAGGTGACGCTTTCTCTGCTGACATTCGCTCATTTCATCCAAATTTAAACTGAATTTCCTGAGAGTCATCCAGATAAAACAGATGCTTGATGGAAACAAACCTGCTGTCAGTTGAGTTTACACAGTGAGTTTTATCCAAAACGTCCTGTATGAAACACACTAGATTTAAAATTTAAATCAAGTTTCACCTAAAAGAAAACACTGACTGCAGAAAATCAAAACCTGTGGATGTAAAAAAAAAAAAAGAGTGAATACCTGTAAGAAGATCCACAAGACAGGAAGAACGTCTAGGAGAAAATGAGAAAACATGAATGTATTTGATTGGAAAGTCACGTGATTGTTTGGAGCCTACATTTTGGCACTGACGTTCTTCCATACCTGCAGACACCTGAGGACAGCTGAGGGAGACAGAGAGGTCGTGTTTGTACAGAGTCAGTCACAGTTGTGGATGCGCAGAAGCAACATGGCTGCCCACAGCAGCAGGGGAACCAGGCTCTGCTGGACCCTCCTGAGTCGCTACAGGACCCAGGGACCGGTTCAGACCAGGACCGGTCCGTGCCAGCACAGGCGTCTGTCCTCCCTGCCTGCGCCACCTCCACCGGGCACCTGGAGCTCCGAGCTGTCCCGGCTGTCGCATCGGGATCTGTACCGGCTCTCGGTCACCGATCCGGACCACTTCTGGGGATCCGTCGCCACTGATAGACTCCGCTGGTTCGAACCGTTCCACCGGGTCCGGGACTGCGAGCTCAGCAGCGGGAAGATCAGCTGGTTCCTGGGAGGAAAGCTCAACGTGTCGGGTGAGAGATGATTATGCACAAGAACCGGTTATCAATCAGCTGTGCGGTAATCGATCAGCTGTCCGCTTATCAATGTATGTGATTGTCGCATGAGAAGAGCGCGTTCGTCCTGGATTCAAGGTGATTTGTTGCGGAGCTCCAGCCTTCATGATGCCGCTTATCGATGACAGCTCTGTAACCTTCGTGGATCAATCATCTGCGCAAAAGTTCAGCTCTTTAAGTGATGTCAGAAACTCAAAGTGTAAAAAATACTCCGGTGCAAGTAAAAGTCCGGCATCCAAAATTTTAGGCAAGTAAAAGTACACAAGTGCTGGCATCAAAATATAATTAAAGTACAAAGAGTAAAAGCACTAATTTAGTAAAATGGCTCATTTCAGAATCAGATCTAATCCTTTCACTGGTTTCTAGTTATTGATGCAGTCATGTGTTCATCAGGTTAATGTTGCAGGTGGTGAATGTGGAGCTCAGTTTAATGGCTTCATGTTCTGCTGGGTTGATTCATCTATAACAACACATCATTATTAATTGATTCGTTTTCTTTTAATAATCTGAACCAGATAAATGTAGTGAAGTAAAAAGTACAACTTAACACTGGGAAAGATGTAAACACAGGTAAACAGGCTCATTGGTAACAGGTGATAGTATAATGATTGGGTCGTTCACAAGCGAGGATGGAGCAAGGTTCACCACTTTGTGAACACATGAATGGATGAAGGACATTAAAACATGGACTCAGAGACACTTCAGAAAACTGCAGTCAGTGAACGCAGTTTGACTGGAAATGACCGATTCTGGTTTGAGTCCAGACTCTTTTAGAATTGCAGTTGTATTATAATACACTCAGTATATAAAGACTGTCACTGTATAGACACAGTCAGAATATATAGAGGCAGTCAGTATGTAAGATAAGATAAGATAAGACTTTATTGGTCCCACATTCTGGAAATTGTCTTGTTACAGCAGCAGAGTAAAAAAGAGTAAAACAAATCTACAATAAAAAGATACAAAATAAAATCAACTATAGGTGAAAAGATACAAATCAAGTACAGAAGGCGGTACGTACATCATGTACATGAGTATGAAAAATAAAACAGTGTCCTTGTCACATGTGTTGCACAGGACAACTCACTCTGATGTAATGATACCAGCGTATGATGGCATAAATAATAGAGTAAAAAGCAGGTTTAGGATGTTGTGATGTGAAACAGCATCAACATTAAATGATGCCGCAGTTAAACAGTCTGACAGCTGCTGTGATGAAGGAGCTGCGTTAGCGTTCCTTCTCACACTGCAGGACGTATGGTACATATATGGACACTGACAGTCTCTGTCTACACACATATATACCGACAGTCTCTATACACTGTCAGTATATAGAGACTGTCAGTTCCTTTGTGTCTCTGTTCTCTGTTGTTTTCCTGTCTGATAATAATCCAATAATATTCCAATTTGACAGCTGGGTGATTTGTATTGTATCAGATGTGACAGCAGGATTTTTTCTCCTGTTACATAAATTATGTCGTAAACCTGCTGTGTGAGACACAAACTGGATCTGCAGTCTTAAATCCATTTTAGGATTCATTTTCAATCACGGCATAAATGAAGTCAGTTTCTGTCAGGATCATGTGCCAACACTGAGATGATGTGTGTTTAATGTACTTTTCCACACGACATGTACTGTATCAGTAATTACAAGATAGAGGGAAAATTACTGCACCATATTTTCTGACTTGTTTGTTTCTGACAAAGGGTTTGAAAGCAAACATTTTTTCACCAGTTTCTGGTGACGACCGGATAATTTGTGCATACATGAAACTTGGAGAACAGGTTTTGGGGGCTCTGTAGTGTCACATACAGCACAGTAGGGCTACAGCTGAAGACTGTCTTTATTATCAGTTTCTCTGACAGATGTTGTTTGGTCTGTAAAATGTCAAAAAAAAAAAAAAAATGGTGGAAATGCCCATCAGTTTCTCAGAGGTGATCTTTTCTTCTACCAAACCCCAAAACATTTCGCTTTCTATGATAGTAAACAGAAAACCAAGAAAAACTTTACAATCCAAAGAAGGATTCAGAAAAATTTTGCTAAAATGATGAATGGATTGTCAAAATAGTTTCAGATTGTTTTTCTTTTGGTCGATTTTGAACTCAGTGGAACTCATGTGTACACTATATTACCGACCACCAAACACTGTGTGTCTGATGGTTTTCTGCTTTTGCGCCGTTGTGTCTGTCTGTCTCTCAGTAAACTGTCTGGACGTCCATGTTGAGAAACATCCAGACCGAGTGGCTCTGATCTGGGAGCGAGACGAACCTGGCACCGAGGTGAAGGTGACCTACAGGTATGATAATGTGGAAACATCCAATCTGAAAGACTGACAGAAACCTGCTAAGTGATAAGTTCTTTGTATCCTCCCTCTATGCAGATGACACTAAAGTTTATTGAATGAACCTCCCATGCAGATGATATAGACGTTTATCATCATAGTGTGCTGTATTAAAGTTTTCAGAAACACAGAACAGAGTCATTAAAGCAGCATGAATGTAAAGAATTGTACAACTCTGATTCAAAAAGAAGTTGTGACTGTACGTAAAACATCACAGAAAAACAGAATGTGATAAACTGCTGATCCGTTCCAATCAGCAGGTTATCATAAACTCAACTGGAAACAATGCAAAGACATTATATTTGATGTTTGACCTTTGAACTTTTTTGGATTCAAGGTTGTATTGTTGTCTGTGCCAAAGGCATATATTCAGCTGGTAAAGTTTAACAGTCACATATTGGGCAATGAAAAACTACAAACTGCAGTTGGCATCAGAATGACCAAAATTCAAGGTCACTATGGTATCATTTATTTTACATAATATATTGATATACAAGTGACATACAGAAGGTACCTTAAAGTGATGAATAAGTGCATGTTTGATGATTTTAAAGACTGTAATAGCTTCTAAACTATGTATCTGTTTTCATTTCTCACAAAGAGAAATAAGGTTGGCAAACAAATAGAAAATTACGAGGTACCACAATAAAGATATAATTATCATCTTTAACGACACCATCAATCTCAGTGTTCTGTTGTCTGTCCAACAGAGAGCTGCTGGCAACCACATGCCGCCTCGCCAACACCCTCAAGAGCCACGGGATCCAAAAGGGGGACAGGGTCGCCATTTACATGCCAGTGTCACCGCTGGCGGTGGCGGCCATGTTGGCGTGTGCCCGTATCGGTGTGGTGCACACCGTGGTTTTTGCTGGCTTTAGCTCAGAGGCTCTGGCAGGGAGAATCCAGGATGGTGAGTCCTCCTCCACCTGACTCATAATGGGGATTTTCATATTCACTTCATCACAGTTTTTTTGGGGCAGCATCAGCAGCTGTAGCCCTGCAAATAGCCTCTTTGAAGGGTCTGTGTGTAGGATTTAGTGGTATCTAGTGGTGAGGTTTCATATTACAAACTGAACACCCTCCTTAGAGCTCATTCTAAGGGAACGAAAACACAGTGATTCTCATTTTCAGGTGATTATACACTACTGAAAACATAATTATGAATATTATATCCCATTTCTGCCATAATCTGCAAAGTCTGAACCTTTAACACCAAGTTTTGCTTTTGTGGCACATTTCCTGTTTGGTTCAGTGTTCCCAGCAACGAGCTGGCATTTAGCACCTAAAGAGCCACATATTTCCCTCAGGAGCTGGAGGAGACCAAAAACAGAGCTCAAAGAGAGAGAATACTGAACTGACATAACAGTTTTCCTTCCTCCAAAATGCTAAAAAAACAAAACAAAAAAAAAAACAAGAGTGAATTCAGGTTTAAGTATTAACCCACAAAAAGTAGTTTCATTACTCCTTACAGGTAATTTTCTAGTAAAAGCAGTTGCCACTTAAACTTGGACTAAATTTTATGTTTAGTCACAAGTTCATGTGAAACTGCCTTCATTCATTTGTTCTGCAGCTGCAGCAGCATGAAGGTCACACCTGCAGGAACTTGAGGGGAGGAGCTGTTCGCTTTTATTCATATTTGATTTCCACCATGTTCCAAGGCATTCATAGAGTGTCGCACTGTGTAAACAGGAACTGAGGCTTTAACGCTGTCAGAACAAGTGCCTCGCTCTGCCCAGCAGTCTCTCCACCCACCACAGGTGTAAAGTGAGCTGCAGCTCTCAGTGGCTGTTAGTTTAAGCGGGTCTGTGGAGGTCAGACTCGCTGCTCAAGGACTTCTGTGTTTTGGAAACAGTTGCTGCCCTGAAACCCAAACATGGTATTCCTACGGCTGGCTGAGCACCAGGAGAAGCTCAGCATGATGGGAATGTAGCTGAGGAAGAAGTGGGACAACCAGGACAGTCAACCATCAGACCATATAAAGGGTTGTGAGAGGCTGCAGTGTTCATTACATCCTGTTGATCAATTGTTCCTAAACTGAACATGTAAAGTTTGGAGGGGGTGATCGAGGGTAAATCTTTTGATAGGAAACAGCCGGGTCACTGTCCAATCAAGAGCAACCCACTATCTAATCAGGAAGTCATTGTAGCATCACAAGCTAGCAGGACATCCAAACAATGAGAGGCTACAAGCTAAATCTTTTCAAATGATTTTTAGTAAAATGTTACGATTGACGTCTTTATTAAACAGCATTTATCAAGTTTCAGGTCAGATATGTCGGTCGTCCTCAGATATTAGCATGCTAACATTAGCTTTGTTAGTTGCATCAGTTAGCTACACAACAGTTACACCTGTCACCTGTAAATATTTCATCTCTGCATAAAAACTAGTTTATGAGCTGCGTCCCGTTTTAACTCAGTGATCATGAAACTAAGCTAAACATTAGCATGAGGCTAAGTCTGAGCAGCTGCTGACACTGACTGCTGGTCTCAAACCCTGTAAGTAGCCTGATGCTATTTAGGCCTTACATGACCTGCTGTATGAAGGAAGCTAACATGCATTTGAGGTTCATTTTCACCCCGTTAGTTTGTCTGCAGCAGCGTTGAGTCATTCAGTTCGAGTCAGAGCTCATCATGTCTAACTTACCTGTGATCACCTGGAAGTTCAGCTGAAGCATCAGGCCAGAAGGGATCAGCCTCAGAACAGCTTTCTGTCTGTGACTTCTGGATATTCATTCATGAATGAATATGTTTTATCTGTTGAGATTTAAAGGTTTACAGCCAGTTTAACAAGTCCAAAGGTTTAAAGAGGAGTATATTGGTGAGAAGAAGCAATCAAACTGAAGTTTTACTGTTTATGTGTGATATACGAGCAACTGATTGGCTTCATTTCAACTGGTAGACACTGCTGACTCTTGTTTCTCTAAAATTAAAGCCTGGTTCCTCTGGAAAGTCTTAATTTTATTCAAAGGTTCCAGGAAAAGTTCCTGCTGTTGAAAAGGGCTTGAGGTGCACTAACAAGATGAGTTAAAGCCTCTAAAAATTTTAAACTGATCTGCAGGTAACTAACAGCCAGTTTCTTCCCTTATCACAGAATGACCTCCGCTGCTTTAGGACACTGGTGGCAAATATGTTTCTACTGGAAATATGACACCTGAGGACACGTGAGCGGCTCTCTGTATCAACAGGCTATTTCAGCCATGAGTGGCTCTCTGTATCAACAGGCTATTTCAGCCATGAGCGACTCTCTGTATCAACAGGCTATTTCAGCCATGAGCGTATCAACAGGCTATTTCAGCCTGTTGATACAGAGAGCCACTCGTGTGTCCTCATGTGTCCTCAGTTGTCATATTTCCAGTAGAAACATATTTGCCACCAGTGTCCTAAACCAGCAGAGGTCATTCCAGTTTCCAGCTCTTTTGCATAGTTATAGTAAACAGACACCTGGCAGCTGTAAGTCAAATCAGGCTCTTTCATTAGGTGTGAATGAAGCAGGTGTGTGTTGTGTTGACAGCTCAGTGTAAAGCCGTGGTCACCTGTAATGAAGGTGTGAGAGGAGGCCGGCTCGTCAACCTGAAGTCTACCGTGGACGCAGCGGTGAAGAGCTGCCCGAGCATCCGACACGTGTTCGTCTCTCAGAGGACAGACAACCCTGCCGTGATGGGAGAGCTGGACATCCCCCTGGAGGAGGTGAGACACCTGAGGACACACCTGTTCAATGAATTATCCCTGACTTAGTGAGACATGTTGGAGACGATTGATGAAGGTGCTGCATGAGATGTGAAATACACACTGCAAGAAATCACAGTCATTCTTAACAGGAGTACAGGTACCTGTTGTTACATGTTACATGTCGTGTCTTGCAGGTGATGTCCTCTCAGTCTCCTGTCTGTCCTGCGGAGCCTCTGGACAGTGAGGATCTTCTTTTTCTTCTCTACACATCAGGAAGTACGGGGAAACCTAAAGGCATCGTCCACACACAGGCTGGATACCTGCTGTACGCCTCCATGACACACCAGGTACACACACACACAACCTAGTTCCAACCTGACCCTTAAAACCAAGTCAGAACCGTCAAACAGCCCTGTGAAGGTCTGTCACAAAGTGAGGAAAATGTCCTCACTGTTCAAAGTGTCCTCACCCTGTCTTCTCCTCTTTTCTGCCCTCGTCTTTCTTCTGTTGTCTCTCCATGTTTGCACTCACAGCAGGCACAGTCAGTTCATGTCTTCAGTGAAATTTATCTGGATTAATGGGATTCACTTCATGTGAGGGCTGACGTGCTCAAAGTGGGACTTTTATTTTGAAATCAGTGTGATTGGAATGAAACTCGGCCGTCGGCTTTAACACTGGAGCTGTTTGTCTCTCACGCTTTCAATTTGGGTTGTGTTGGTGTTTTAATGAGGGAGCAAAGACAAAGGAGAGCAGTTACACAACAGGCCAAACAGAGACGCTGCTGTTTGTCCTCAGAGTGGCGAGGAGGAGGAGGAGGACGGAGAAGACGAAGAGGACGCAGCCCTGAGGCCAAATCTGCCTCAGAAAGCTTTAAATTAGCTTTGCTGTGATGGACGAGCAGAAACATCTGCTTCCTCTGCGTGTGCGTGTGTTTGCAGGGATTGGCGTGATGTTTACGATGATAATTGAGTAAAAACATAAACCCCCCCGCCCCCAGCCCCCCCGCCATCACTGCCAAATATTTATCAGTGCTAATTTCTAAAGCAGCTTAACGATTTGACTCGCTGCTCGTTTGGACGAAACAACAGAACAAAAGCTGCTTTATCTGAAAAAGACAAGGACAGCTGGGTCCACGCCAGGACGAGAGACCCTGCCAGAGACAGAGACACAGAGAGAGAGAGAAAGACAGAGAGAGAGAGAGACCATGAAGGCTTCAGAGGGACATCTTCAGAGGACTCTGTCTCCTTCATGATGGTGGTTAGAGAGTAGTTTGGTCTTCGTTAATGTCCACTGATTAGAAAGTACTTCATCAGTAATGGAATTCAATTATTTACTTCAGTAAAAGTAGCAATACCACACTGTTCAAATACTCCCTCACAGGAAAAAGTCCTGAATTCATAACTTCTCTTGAGTAAAGGGATGAAAGTATCAGGAACTAAGGTACTAAAGTAAAGTATCAAAGGTAAAAGTACTCATCAGGCACAAGGACCTCATTATAAATGAGGTATAAGTATATAAGCAGGACTTTGTAGATGGTGGAAGCTGAGTTCATTTTTTCTGCTTCGTGTACTGTTGAGTACTTTTGTTTCTAATAATACTGCATCATATTGTATTAACTGGTCCAACATGTCCATGTGTCAAAGTAACATAAAGTGAAAACAGCAAGAGTATAAGTGTAGAGTACCCTGAAATAGAAATACTCAAAGTATAAGTATGCCAGAATTGTACTTGTATCTTAAGGAAGTACTGGTAATGGTACTTCCGCTTAGATACTAACTTCTTCACTGGTTTTGTACCTGCACAGTGACGCTACAGTTGAATCTAAGCAATAAGTACACTGTACTAGAGTAAATGTACACAGTTACAGTAGTTTTGTGTAGTGTTTTGGGATCATTTGATTGGCTGTTAGACATTCACACGCTCTGATCTACAAACAACTTTAACCCTCGTCCTGTTGTCTGATTTCTCCAGTACGTCTTCGACCACCAGGACGGCGATGTGTTCGGCTGCGTGGCGGACGTCGGCTGGATTACGGGACACAGCTACGTGGTGTACGGCCCGCTGTGTAACGGCGCCACCACCGTTCTGTTTGAGAGCACGCCTGTTTACCCGGACCCAGGTAAGATCCAGGACTGGAGACTCTGCTGACGTCCGCAGACCTCCAGCAGAGCTGCAGACCAACCAGAGCCTGCGTTCAGCTCTGTGACACTTTGTGATGTTTGTGAAACTCTACAACACAAAGTTAATGAGAACGAGTCAACTACAACACCCAGGGTGCATTTCACCAACAGCCATCCAATCACAGAGCTTCACTTTCTGTTGAACGCTCCAGGCCGATAAAATCACCTCATGTTGAAAAAGGAAACATTTCTTGGCAGGGACCTTCCGGTCGGCCAACACCTGAGAGCAGACGCTGCTTCCTGTGGAGGAAGCGCAGGTAAAGGTTCAGGTGTTCTGGGAAGGTTGCTGTCATGTCTGTGAGGACAGCTGAAACCTGTTGTCCAGGTGTTCTGTCAGGCAGATCCGTGAGCCTCTCCTCATGTGGTAGATGGTGGTTTATGTACTTCCTGTCGGTTTACTATGCGAGCCATGTGAGGGGGCGTTTCAGTTTCCATAAACGGTCGTGAAGCATGGAGCCGTCTGATAGGCTGGCACAGTAATGAATGAACAGAGGGAGTGTCACCTGCTTTATCGGCCTCTCTGCAGTGTTTGGTTACTCATTACTGTCGCTAACGTTGCTTTATTACCTTCAGATGCAGAGTGGAGCCACTTTATCTCACCTCTGCAGCCCTGACCCAACAGGAAGTGACCTTCTGTCACTATGCTTTGGGCTTGACCTTCGACCAGTTTGTGGTCAGCTGGTTGAAGCTCGGGGTTCAGGAGGAAGCTTTGAAAGTAAAAATGAGACGACTAATTAAAAAACTCTTATTGTCGCGTTCCCTGAATGTGATCTGGGGTTACTTCCTGTTTGATGAGGCTCCAAACTGAAGGCACTTTCATATGATCACCATCAGTGAGCCTCACCTCTTCCTCTTCCGCGTTCCTGACAGCCCTCTCCATCTGTGTCTCTGACTGTTTCTGTCTGTCTCTCTCTGTCTCTCTTTGTCCATGTGGATGCTGTCCCTCAGGCAGGTACTGGGAGACGGTCCAGCGTCTGAGGATCACTCAGTTCTACGGCGCTCCGACGGCTCTGCGTCTGCTGCTGAAGTACGATGAGAGCTGGGTGAAGAAGTACGACCGCTCGTCTCTGCGGACACTCGGATCGGGTCAGATGTCTTCTTGTGTTGTTTTAAAGGACTGATGGAGTGTGTTAGTCCTCGGGTTGGACTCCGCCGCCAGTTACTGACTCTGCCATAAGATTTGATGCAGCACGTTTCATTACTTTTGTTCAGTAATCAGACACAAACTGGATTTCAGCCACACGTTTAATATTAGACCTGTCACATGATGCTGACATGGAGCAAAGACCAACATTCAGTGTATTGATGAGCCTCATCAGAGCGATATTAACCAACTGTGTTTCTAATAGAGGTCACATACATGAATCTGAAGTCAGTGGTGGAGGAGAACTCAGATCTTTGACCTCAGTAAAAGTACTTATACCAGAATATAGAAATATTATATTACAAGTAAAAGTACTGAAATCCTATTTAAGTAAAAACACTGAAGTATTATCAACAAAAGTAGGTTAGCTAGTTTAGGCCAGTGCGGCCCAACCTGGGAAACACTGGAAACACTGGAGACCACTGCAATCTGAAAGGTCCCTGCAGCTGTCAGACAAACGAAGTGAATAGAAAGCAGCCGAAAATGTAATTACAATGGTGTGTGTGTGTGTGTGCGTGTGTGTGTGTGTGTGTGTGTGTGCGTGTGTGTGTGTGTGTGTGTGTGTGTGTGTGCGTGTGTGTGTGCGTGCGTGCGTGCGTGCGTGCGTGCGTGCGTGCGTGCGTGCGTGCGTGTGTGTGTGTGTGCATGTGCATGCAGTGGGCGAGCCCATTAACCAGGAGGCCTGGCACTGGTTCCACAGCGTGGTTGGAGATGGACGATGTCCTTTAGTCGACACTTGGTGGCAGACAGGTGAGACACACAAACATGCATGCCTAAGTGTCAGTGCACACACACACACACGCACACACACGGTCTGAAGTTGTGAACGGTCCAGTCTGGGACCAGGTCTGCTTACTGTGCCCTGAGCCCAGACTGAACGTGGAGAGGCAGCGTCCAGTTTCTGTCCTCCACAGCTCTGAAACAAACGGTCAGAAACCTGCAGGCTGAAGGCCTTTAATCAGATTAAAAGCATTAAATTAAGTCATATCTGATACTGTAGCTGCGCTGTAATGTTGATCCTTCTGCTGAATCATTCTATTTCATCCTGTTTTACTCTTTTTAAAGTCGTTTCATGTCTTCTTGTGTTTCTTGTCTTTATGCTTTATGCTCTGATGTAAAGTTCTGCTGGACAAATAAACTTTCCTTCCATACTTTCCCTTTAATTTAATATAAATCATGACTATTTAAACAGCACACTTAAAAACCACACAAGGTGAAGCTCTGTTCACTCAAACAGCAGAGCAGCGTTTCCCAGACAAGACGGGAAAGATGCAGCTTCCTGCAGATGACAGATCAGCTGACACAGCTTTAAGGAGCTGCTGGAAAACAGCACATCAGACGCTTCAGTTTTTCCTTCGAGTCCTCACAGACGTATCGTAGCAGAACCTGGCCTGCAGACAGTCCTTCAGTGTCACATGGTCAGGTTGTTGTCACGTGATCTGTTGCTCCTGGATGACTTGGACTCATAAAAGCCTCACAGGACATAAAACACCTTATTTTGGTTGAAGAGTCGTTTTATGATCGAACTATAAAGCACAGAGTGTGATCATGGAGAATGTGATGGTGACACATGGAATCACCATCGTTCACTGCTGCACCACCACAATAAAGTTCACTTTAGAGGAACCGATGAAGTGAGATGAGCCACAAACGGTAATTGGCCTATAAAACTGTGGGACTGTTAGCAGACAACAATGCCAACATGGTGATGTTTAACAGGTATGATGTTCACCATCTCAGTTTAGCATGTTAGCGTGCTAATATCAGCTAACTAGCAGTAAACAGTCCAGCTGAGGCTGATGGGAATGCCTTTTAGTTCTGCAGGAGTTTGCTCTTCAGTCAAAGTACTGAAGACATTAACGTGTTGACCTGATGATGAATAAAGTCATTAGAGTTCATCCTGAGGGGAAGATGGACGTCTGAGCCACGTTTCATCACAGACGTTTCAGTCTGAACAAAGTGATGGACGTTAGCATCCACAGGGCCGTAAAGCTCACATGGTTCAGCATGTGTCCGTGAATATCTGGAAATATCCGACAGTCTGGTTCCAGATAAAGTCCCAACTCGAGTTCAGTCTGTCTCCAAAAACAGAGACAAGTTTGCATCATGTGAGGAACTGAACGACTACGTGGAAGAAATGAGGCTGTACATGACTGCAGATGCACCACTGGACCGTCTCTCGTGTGGTGTCCTCGACTCCTCGTCTCTCTTGTTGTTTGTCAGTTTGTTTGTGGCTCTGACTGTAAGTCCGTCTGATTCTCTCTTTACTGAAGCTTTAAGCCTAATTTGAACGATTAGCAGCAGAACATCTGCAGCTCTGCAGAAAATGAATTAAGATCAAATCCTCAACACACTTACACCCCAACGCCAGAGCCTGAAACCCCCCCGGACAAGACCGTCGAGGATCACTGACAGCAGTGTGAGTGTGTGTGACCTAATTCCTCGACAATCACTGAGTGTGTGTGTGTGTGTGTGTGTGTGTGTGTGTGTGTGTGTGTGTGTGTGTGTGTGTGTGTGTGTGTGTGTGTGTGTGTGTGTGTGTGTGTGTGTGCGCGCATGTGTGTGTTGTTTTTAAATCAGACTTTAAACTCTCTGCCAGCTGCTTCTTTCTCTTAAAAGGAGAAAGATCCCCAATAAATTAAGAAATTAAAGGAAATTAAAGCTGCACATAGAAGCAACGTCTGAGGCCCTCTAGTGGCAGCCAGAGGAAGTTGCTAAATATACTGTAAGGTTTAGAAGTGCAGTTAATTTCTATATTTCATTCATTAATTTGCTCAAATAAAATTTACGCTTTTTACACAGTTCATTATCTGCATATTTACATGTTTAGATATTTTCATCAGCAACGTTAAAACAGTTACAATAATCCGCTGAGTCTAATGCTGCCCAGCCTCTGATTGGTTGGTTCAGTCACATGTGAGTTAGGAACCAGGTACTGTTGTTGTGAAGCTGACTTACAGTTACATATCCATGCATGCGCAAAAATACAGAGGTTGAAGTAGACACTTTCATATTGGGGTTGCCTCTAGGGGGCGCTACCAGGCCTACAGTCTGATGGCTTTGATAACGGCAGTAAGTCTTCCAGGACGTGACCTCATGTACAAACACATCTTTGTACCTGCAGTCTGATCAGTCTGAAGGTGTGTTAATGCCTGGTCAAATATTTATCATCAAATATTTATTGAACAAACCCAGCGGCACTCGAACGCACCATCAAAGAGCGAAGCCCTCCCTCTGTGTGGAGGAATTCTGTCCTCTTCTTTGATATGAAATAATGGTTTTTGTTCTTCCTCGTCTCCCTGCAGAGACCGGTGGAGTCTGCATCGCCCCTCGTCCTGCAGAGGAAGGAGCTCCGATCATCCCGGCAATGGCGATGAGGCCGTTCTTTGGCATCCAGCCGGTTCTCATGGGAGAGAAGGTGATCTGAAAACAGAACTGCACAACCACAAATCCACACTGTACCTGGACCCTGATGTAAACCTTATGAAGGTCTGACTGGGAGCAAAGAACTTCAAGAGTAACATCTCACTAAATCCATATAAGTTTATTATACCTGGTCCCAGTCAGCAGTGTTTATTGGAGGGGAAGTTATTTCATACTGTGCTGTACTGAAGAACTGGTCCTGACAAAGAAATAGTCTGTCACATAACACAAGCCTTCTGATTTAACAAACGCTCAGCTAAGCTAAGCTAACTGCTGGCTGTAGCTTCAGATTTACCTTTAAGACACGAAAGTGGAATATGATATAGGTAAAGAGATCAAGCTTTACCGTGAAGTTTGGCTGTGGTTGAACTGCAGGAGACTAAGAGCCATCAGGCCCTGATTTCATTCACACAGTTCTAGAAAATAAAGTAAGAACCAAGAATCTGATAAGATAATGTGCCCTGAAGGGAGCATGTAAAGGTCCAAGGAATGAGCCTTGAGGAACTCCACAGGTCAGAGTGCAGTCACACCGTTTGTCATCAGCGGTTGTGTAATATCACGCGACTCATTATTTATTGCTCATTAGTCATATTATTTACTCATTATTACTCGCAGATATGGGGAAGCTCACCAGCCTATGTCTCACTGCACTACCCTTTCTGGATGCCGCTGGTGTATTTTGCCCCCATGTGTCGAGATTTTGAGGAGCTATCAGAGCTCTCCTCCAATCAGCTTCAGACACCCATCAATCTCTGTGTCTCATTAACCCCATTGGGCCTGTAGATGTCAGAGGTCAAATGAGCCTTCCAGTGACCCGCCTCGCTTTCTCAGTTTAATCTTTCCATTAAAAGAGGACCAGCAGCATCTGTTTGCTTTGATTAACAGACTTTGAGGCTCAGTGGGGATGATCGCTGCACCCCAAATTAATTATTCGCTAGTTTCCTCATTTCTCTCCCTCCGTTAAAGACGTGTAATCTGCAGGCGTTCGAGGGTTTTTCATCATCACTGGTTACTGAGTGTAGATTAGATTAGATTAGGCCTCCTTCAGTTTCACATTTCATCCTCAGAGGAGGTCAGGGTCACTTTACTTTCACTGCAATCCTCTCAGCGTTAACACAAACTGTAACCGCTGATTAAGACGGCTCACGTGTTTAATAGACAGTTTGTGAAGGATTTAAGTTGTACCACTTAACAATGGCCTCATTCTCAGTGTGGAAAACTGCTGTTTTTACACAAAATCACTGACGAAGCCTCATAATGAACATGAAGGAGACATTAGATGATCTGCTGTGTCTCATATTTTTTCAAACTAACTTAAGTGAACCTGAACTGTCTTGTTTTATGAGAATAGTTTTACTGTTTTGTGCAGTGGTATAAAGAGTATTCAGAGCCTTTACTACAGTAAAAGTAACAATACCACAGTCCTGAAATGTTCAGCTTGACAAAATATAAGTCCTGCATTCAAATTGTTACCTCAAATTTAATGCAGCAGAATGACCTCTTTCAATTCAATTCAATTCAATTTTATTTGTATAGCGCCAAATCACAACAGAAGTTGTCTCAGGACACTTTCCATATAGAGCTGGTACAGACCAAGCTCTTTTATCTACAAAGAAACCAACAATTCCCCCATGAGCAAGCACTTGGCGACAGTGGCGAGGAAAAACTTCCTTTTAACAGGCAGAAACCTCGAGCAGAACCAGACTCTGGGTGGGCGGCCATCTGCCTCGACCGGTTGGGTGAGAGAGGAAGAGCAAGAGAGAGAGAGTGAGACAGACAGACAGACAGACAGACAGACAGACAGACAGACAGACAGACAGACAGACAGACAGACAGACAGACAGACAGACAGACAGACAGACAGACAGACAGAAATAAAGAAAAGCAGTCAGAGAGAGAGAGAGAGAGAGAGAGAGAGACAGAGAGACAGACATGCAGTCACAGTAACAGTGACAGTGGATGTAATAACAGCAGTAGCAGTTGCAGTGGATGTCAGGCAGGGCCAAGGCAGGAGACGCAGCTGAAATCCACAATCCAGATTCAGCCACTGTCCATGGGAACCTGCAAGACGACAAAGCACAGAGACTCCGGGGAAGGAGCTAAGTTAGTAACACGCCGTGGTAGGACATGAGAGCGTGCGGATGGAGAGGGACAGAAGGACGGAGGAGCTCGGTGTATCTTTGGATGTCCCCCAACAGTCTAATCCTATAGCAGCATAACTAGGGGCTGGTCCAGGACAAGCCTGAGCCAGCCCTAACTATAAGCTTTATCAAAAAGGAAAGTTTTAAGCCTACTCTTAAATGTAGAGACAGTGTCTGCCTCCCGGACAAAGACTGGAAGATGGTTCCACAGGAGAGGAGCTTGATAGCTAAATGCTCTGACTCCTGTTCTGCTTTTTGAGACTTTAGGAACCATAAGTAGACCTGCATTCTGGGAACGCAGTGTTCGAGTAGGGCAATAAGGTACTATGAGCTCTTTAAGATAAGAAGGTGCCTGGCCACTTATGGCTTTGTAAGTAAGGAGGAGAATTTTAAACTCTATTCTAAACTTTACAGGGAGCCAGTGCAAAGTGGCGAGTATTGGAGAAATATGATCTCGCTTCCTGGTTTTTGTCAGAACACGTGCTGCAGCGTTCTGGAGCAACTGGAGAATATTCAGCAGCGAATTTGGGCAGTCTGATAGTAAAGAATTGCAATAATCCAGCCTGGAAGTTACGAATGCATGGACTAGTTTTTCTGCATCATTTTGAGACAAAATATGCCTGATTTTTGCGATATTACGTAGGTGAAAAAAGGCAGTCCTTGAAATTTGTTTTACATGGGAGTGAAAGGACATATCTTGGTCAAAGATAACTCCCAGATTCTTTACAGTGGTGCTGGAGGCCAGCGCAATGCCATCCATAACTGCTATGTCATCAGAAAGTGACCTTCTAAGATGTTTAGGGCCTACTACTATAACTTCAGTTTTGTCCGAGTTTAGCATCAGAAAATTGCAGGTCATCCAGGTCTTTATGTCATGAAGACATGCTTGTAGTCTAGTTAACTGACTGGTTTCTTTCGGTTTCATTGATAAATATAGCTGGGTATCATCTGCATAGCAATGAAAATTTATTGAGTGCTTCCTGATAATCTTACCTAAAGGAAGCATATATAAGGTGAATAGAATTGGTCCAAGCACAGAACCCTGCGGAACTCCATAGCTGACTTTAGTGAGCACAGAGGAGTCGTCATTAACGCGTACAAACTGAGAGCGATCTGACAAGTAGGATTTAAACCAGCTTAGCGCAGTTCCCTTAATGCCAATGAAATGTTCCAGTGTCTGCAATAGGATGCCATGGTCAATGGTGTCAAATGCAGCACTAAGATCCAGTAAGACTAGTACAGAGACAAATCCTTTATCAGATGCAATTAGAAGGTCATTTGTAACTTTAACCAGTGCTGTCTCTGTGCTATGATGCACTCTAAATCCTGACTGGAAATCCTCGAATAAACTATTATTGTTTAGAAAGTCGCACAGCTGATTGGCAACTGCTTTCTCAAGAGTTTTTGAGAGAAAGGGAAGGTTGGATATCGGTCTATAGTTGGCTAAAACCCCTGGATCAAGAGTAGGCTTTTTCAGTAGCGGTTTTATCACAGCTACTTTAAAGGACTGTGGTACGTAGCCTGTTGATAAAGAGAGATTGATCATGTCTAAAACTGAAGAGTCAATTAGAGGTAATACTTCTTTGAACAGCTTAGTCGGGATAGGATCTAAAATACAGGTAGATGATTTTGATGATGAAATTATTGAAATTAGTTGGTGAAGGTCAACAGGAGTAAAACAGTCTAAAACTGCGACAGACTGAGTAACAGTTTCTACGATTTCTGCGTTTGAAGACAACACAGTACCTGTTAACGGCAGGAGTCGATGAATTCTGTCTCTAATAGTTAGAATTTTATCATTAAAGAAGCTCATGAAGTCATTACTGTTCAGAGCTAAAGGAATACATGGTTCACAAGAATTATGGCTCTCTGTCAGCCTGGCTACAGTGCTGAAGAGAAACCTGGGATTGTTCTTCCACAATATTATACATATTTATTATATTAATGTGCTGAGTCTGTCATGCAGGAATGTGCGAGCAGCATGTTTAATGTTGCAGCTGAATTGAGTTTTGTTGGGTAGTTTTGTCCATGGTATTTAAAAAATTCACAAATGTTTTAAATGTAAAATCAAAATCTGCAAATTAAGCTGTCAAATAAATATTCTAAGGTTAAGAAATGAATGTTAATGTGTACAAATGCTTCAAAATCAACATAAATGGGTCCCAGGTCATGATATCATGCTAACGCACTGAAGCTAAAGCTAAAGACGAGTTTCTTGGATGGGTTATTTGATGTGTGAAGTTGGTGAATTTGAACTCATGACGTAGTTTTCCTCTAACAGCTGTGGTACTTGTGTGTTTTCCACCTGTGGCTTTGCGTGCTGTGCTGCATCATATGAGTAAACTGTCCCTGTCCTGCATGTTGCACATCCTGCTGTGCGATTGTCAGGGTGAACCTCTGTCAGGTAACTCTGCCACTGGAGCTCTGTGCATAAGCCAGCCGTGGCCCGGGATGGCTCGCAGCATCTACGGAGACCACCAGAGATTCATCGAGGCCTACTTCAAACCGTATCCTGGTCAGTGGAAGTAAAACTCGTAAAGCTCTGCAGTCATTCAGTTCATGATCTCCGTCCGTGAGCTGATGTTTGCTTCTGTCAGGGTGCTATTTCACCGGTGACGGAGCATGCCGCTCAGAGGACGGTTACTACCAGATAACCGGCCGCATGGATGATGTCATCAACGTCAGCGGCCATCGTCTGGGCACGGCGGAGATCGAGGACGCTCTGGTGAGACGGCACATACAGTGAACACACAGTGAGGGTATTACCGTGATTCTAGTAGTACTTTATCAGGTGAGAGCTCGACACTCACACTGTTGTGTGTTTCTGTGTTTGTGTTACAGGATGAACATCCAGCTGTTCCTGAAACAGCTGTGATTGGAATCCAACACGATATCAAAGGAGAAGGTGAGTTAAAACACAGGTAACACACCTGACCTGACCTCCCATCATCCTCTGCTGCTGCCTCCTGTGCCGTTTGTATGTGCGTCAGGTTGCTCTTTTATAACAAAGGCACAGAGGAGACGGGTGGCGTAGAGGCGAAACGTTTTTATTCTGGTGAATTTCACTTCAATCAGGTAAATGTGGAAAATAATGTTTACTAAGAAAAGAAAGAAAGACAGACAATAATTCAGTGAAATTATTGTATAAAGAATTCATATTTAAATCAATAAATATGATCAGAATACTTTCTAATCATTTTCTGTTATTACTCCTTCATTTATTTATTCAGTTTCACAGCAGTGAAGTCATTTCTGTGTACAGAGCTTTGATTTCTGGGCTGCACGATGGCGCAGCAGGTAGAGTGCTTCACAGCAAGAAGGTCGCAGGTTCGATTCCCGGGTCGCGCCTTTCTGTGTGAAGTTTGCATGTTCTTCCCGTGCATGCGTGGGTTCTCTCCGGGCACTCCGGCTTCCTCCCACAGACCAAAAACATGCTCATTAGGTTGATTGGTGACTCTAAATTGCCCCTGGGTGTGAGTGTGAGTGTGAATGGTTGTGTGTATGTGCCCTGCGATCGGCTGGCGACCGGTCCAGGGTGTACCCCGCCTCTCGCCCGTTGACAGCCGAGATAGGCTCCGGCCCCCCCGCGACCCCAAAAGGGATAAGCGGCATAGAAAATGGATGGATGGATGGATGGATGGATGGATGGATGGATGGATGGATGGAGCTTTGATTTCTGACACCCTGCTGCCTCCTGCTGGTCTGTTAGGAAACTGACCACATGAAAGATTTAAGGCTCATACATTGAAGGTGAAGTTAACACGACTGACCAGTGGACAACAGCAGTGTGCGGGTGTGTGTGTCGTGTCTGTGGAGGTGTTCGAGGTGATGGAGGCTAGAGGTCAGCTGGAGGAGAGAGAGAGGAGGCAGTGAGATCAATCAAGCATCTCAGGATTCAGATTTAAGGAGACATGTTAGATGACAAAATGCTTTTAGTTTTAGGTAGAACTGATCTGAGGTCATGACAAATATGGCCATTATAGACCCTGCCTGCGTGCCTGCCTGCCTGCCTGCCTGTCTGCCTGCCTGTCTGTCTGTCTGTCTGTCTGTCTGTCTGTCTGTCTGTCTGTCTGTCTGTCTGTCTGTCTGTCTGTCAGCAGAGAGGGAGGAGGGAGAATGCAATACAGCACATATCAAAGACATACTCCATTCATACTCCTACATCATTTTATTCAGCTGCCATTTTCACTTAAAACAAGTGAAGTTAACAGATAACATGTTAAAACACATGTGTGTGTGTGTGTGTGTGTGTGTGTGTGTGTGTGCGTGCTCTCAGTACCATTTGCCTACGTGGTTTTGAAGGAGGAGTTTGTTGACGACCCCGCCGCCATCATCCAGCAGCTCAGAGAACTCGTGGCCACAAAGATCGCCAAATACGCCGTCCCAGATCACTTCCTGGTGAGGCGTTCTCTTACTCTGGTTTCTAGTCAGCGTGCCACGCACAAACCCAGGTGTAGGCCAGGTGCCTGGTTTCCATGACAACATGTAAACATATGAAATATTCAGAGTCTCAGGAGTGACATTTCTGTCTGATAAAAGGACAAAGACAGTTTTGTCCCTCTGCGTGACCTCATCTTTCATTGACTCTTGTATGATCACAGCTCAAAGACTCTGCAGACATATCTTAAAATCTTCATCATCTTCATCAAACATCTCTCAGATCCCCGCAGTGAGTGATGAGGTCACCTGTATCCAGGTGTTTGTGCCTCTCCTGTTGATCTTGATGTGAAGACACCTGTCAGCCAATCAGGCATCAGTACTGTCTTTGTCTCTCAGGTGGTGAAACGGCTGCCGAAGACTCGCTCCGGGAAGATCATGAGGCGGATTCTCAGGAAGGTTGCCATGGAGACAACCGGTGACCTCGGCGATGTGTCAACTCTGGACGACCCGTCCGTCATCAAGGAGATCGTGGAGGCCCACAAGCAGTACAGGAAGCAGATAGGAGAGGCAGAGAAGAAGAAGAAGAAGCAGTAGACATGAGGAACAACTTCCTGTCTGTTGCCACCAAGCAGGTCCTCAGGTACAGATGACCTCATCGTTCCTCAGGTAGACCCGGAGTCAAACGATTCAGACAGTTCAGTGATTTGAACCAGCAGCCTCCCTCCTCTGTGCTTACCCACAATCCTGCGGTCCTCACAAGAGTTACTGTCACCTTACTGTCAGCTGACAGCAGGGCTAGCTGTTCCCCCCATTTCCAGTCTTTATGCTAAGCTAAGCTAACGGTGCTGCCTGGCTTCATACGTGCATGTGTGTGTGCGCATCAGCCTTAAATCCTCCAAGAACAAGTTGTAAAACATGAAATGTCAGAGGAGCTGTGAACTTCTTGTACTGAAGATACTAAAACCGTCCGTGCCTTGTAAAGGAAAAATCTGTTTTGATACTAAACTCCAATTTCTGACTTTATTTTAAAAACTGAATTTTGACGTTCAATTTTAAAATATTGGTTATGAATATATGAAATATTGAATCATTTTAAATGTGATTTTGATGAAGGAAAAATTTTTAATCAAGTGAAAATTCAACTTTGATTTCAAAGATTGTCCCCCCCCCCATTTGCCTCCACTCTTAATTATTTTGGATGTTTCTCATTTAACAGATAAATATTTTGTGAACATTAGCAGATTTTAAAGATTTATGGTTTGGAGCTGAAATCATTTCGTAACAATGAATCTGATCAGACGTATCATAAATGTGCAGAAATAAACGTTCACGAATAAACATGAATCCGCTGTATGTGTGTGTGATTTTAATCTCAATAAAGGTTTACAGATCACAAACGCAATATAACGTACTCATCAACAGATGTAGAAGAGAAACAGTCACTTTAGAACAGTAAAACCTTCAGATAAAACGTCAAATATCTGTCAATCTTCAGTGTTTCTTGTCGTTGTGTTTGTGACCTCCGGCCAGCAGGGGGCGTATTTCCATCACTCCTGTCCTAAAACGGCCGTCAATGAACAGGAAGTGTCGCAAACTGCTCAGCAATGGCGGCCCAGAAACAACAACACAGACGAATCAGGTGTGTTGGTGTGAGTTCTTGTTAAAGTTGACTTCGTATTGAAATGAAATGTCGTCCTCTGCCGAGCGGCTGGTGTCGGCCATCTTGGAGGAGTTCATGTTGGCGGCGGTGGCTGAAATCTGTCAGAGAGTCAAAGTGAAGTCGGATGAAGACTCAGAGGCTGAGGTCAGTCAGCAACACGGGTCATTACCGGGACACGCTGGTGTGAAGAGGAACGCTAGCTTCCGTTACCGTAGTGCTTTTATTTTATGCTTTAGTTTCTCTGGAAGAATGTCAGTTATTTAAGTTAAAAGAAAACACACATTTCTGTGTACATTTAATCTCGCCATTATAATCAGCCACAAATGTAAAAATTAGTTATATTTCTTTCTTACAATTATTACAGTACTGTTGACAGTGAGTCTGAATACTGAACGCACTCAGTCCACTGTGTCACAGCCGAGGCCTCATCAGACGACTGACTTTTATTATGAAGTCAATACATTTGAAATAAGTGAAATTCTGTGTTTGTAAAGAGCAATACTGATTTTATTCCACATTCAGATTCACAGCTGCAGCTTTAAACAGACTCTAAACTTTATAGCTTTTTGGGTTTTTCACTCAATTCAGCTCCTTTTGTTTAATATATCTCAGCTTCTATAAATGACTTTAGAACATCGGTTTTAAAAAGTCCTGAAGTTTTAAAGATGACTTGATGCTCAGATTCACACTCAGTGTCCAGTTTAATAGGAACACTTAATTGAATCTCATCCAGCATTTTGTGATAATTCACCGGTGTCATACTGTGTGTGTGTGTGTGTGTGTGTGTGTGTGTGTGTGTGTGTGTGTGTGTGTGTGTGTGTGTGTGTGTGTGTGTGTGTGTGTGTGTGTGTGTGCTCCTGTTGCAGGAGCAGCTGCTGGCTGTGATGAAGAGGCTCTGTGCAGCTCTCCTGCAGGAGCTGAGGAGGCTGCTAGAGGAGAACCAGGAGCTGCGGGAACATCAGCAGGACGGTGAGAACTTGTCATGACGTTCTGCAGCTTCGCGTTTGTTCTCCCCTCGCTGATGATCTCTGTCTCTGCAGTCGAGCCTCTGCAGGACTCCACCCGCCCTGCAGCTGAAGGAGACACTCAGGTTGAGGCAAATCACCAATCAGACAGCCCCACAGGTGAAACCAGCCGATCAGAGCACACTCCTCCGGCAGGCAGCAGACGAACCTTCAGCTGCAGCGTCTGCGGCAGCAGCTTCTCCAGACGGACCAACCTGAGCGCTCACCTGCGGGTCCACAGCAGAGAGCGGCCCTTCACCTGTCCCACCTGTGGGAAAACTTTCTCCGCCCGGAGCAGCGTCAGAGTCCACCAGCTCACCGTGCACAACAAGCAGCGGCCCCATCGCTGTTCTCACTGCGGGAAGGTGTTCGGCACCCGCAGCCACCTCAGGACGCACCAGGCGTCCGGCTGGCGGCGCCACAGCCGGCCGCTCACCTGTTTGAACTGTGGCCAGACGCTGGCAGCGAGGTGCTGCCTCCGACAGCACAGACTGACCTGCCAGAGGACAGACGAGAGGTTCAGGTGTGCAGAGTGTGGAAAGGAGTTCTCCAAACACAGCTACCTGTCCGCACATAAAAGAGTCCACTTGAAGGACAAACTGTTTAAATGTCCCACCTGTGAGAAAGGCTTCACCACGCGCCGCAGCGCGCACGTCCACCAGCTGACTGTCCACAGAGGACTCAGGCCGTTCACCTGCAGCGTCTGCAGGAAGACGTTCAGCCAGCAGAGCGGCCTCAGAGCTCACCTGAGGACGCACACAGGTGAGCGGCCGCACACCTGCGAGCAGTGCGGAAACAGTTTCTCCAGCAGGAGCAGTCTGTCGGTGCACCGCCGCGTCCACACCGGAGAGAAGGCCTTCAGCTGCGACACCTGTGGGAAAAGCTTCAGTGTGTCCGCCAACCTGCGCCGCCACCAACTGGTCCACTCTGGCCGGCGGCCGTTCAGCTGCGACGTGTGTGACCGCAGCTTCACACAGGCTGGACACCTGAAGGTGCACCGCGCCGTGCACAGCGGCGAGTGGGCGTTCATCTGCAAGGCCTGCGGGAAGGGCTTCAGACAGCGCACCGCGCTGCTGCTGCATGAGCGGAGCCATGCCGGCATCAAACCGCACAGCTGCGGTGAGTGTGGAAAAAACTTCTCCTCGTCCACGACGCTGAAACGCCACCAGCTGGTCCACAGCGGGCAGAAAGTCCACACCTGCGACGAGTGCAGGAAGAGCTTCAGTAGCGCCCAGATCCTGAAGACTCACCTGAAGCTGCACAGTGGCAATAAGCTGTTCTCCTGCGACGTGTGCGGCCGCGGCTACAGCTCACTGAGTTACCTGAAGACGCACCGACGCAGCCACTCGGAGGGGAAGCCGTTCAGCTGCGCTCAGTGTCAGAAAAGCTTCACCACGCAGGCGAGCGCGACGCTGCATGAGCGCACGCACAGCGGAGAGAAGCCGTACGTCTGCGAGGTCTGCGGGAAGAGCTTCAGCGTGGCGCAAAACCTCGTCAGACACAAGCGCGTCCACAGCGGAGAGAAGCCGTTTGAGTGCAGCGTCTGCGGCAAGAGATTCAGCCAGAACAACAACCTGAAGACTCACCAGCTGGTTCATACGGGTCAGAAGCCGTTCAGCTGCTCCGCCTGCAGCAGGAGCTTCACCTCCAGGAGGAGCCTCAGGGAGCACAAGTGTGACTCCGCGTGATGGAGCGCAGGCTAGGACACCCTGAAGTGTCTTATTCCTTTAACTTCAGTTGAAGGGGATAAAAAGAGACATTTTGTTGGGGTCTCTGCTGGTTCAGACTTTGAGACTCAGTGTTTGAAGGTGAATAACTGCACTGACTGACAGATCAGAACTAATCAGATATGACAGCAGACGTTCTGCCTGTGGTCACAGGTCATGTCACTCATTTATTTCCACCCGTCTGTGTTTTTGTACATCGATCTCCTGAAAACATTTTAGTCGACAAGTTTTTGGAAATTATCCAAATATGAAAATATGTTGAAATCCTCTGTCCAGAATGAAACACAGCTGCTCCGAGTGTCCAATAAAAGACATTTTCATTCTGTTTCAGTCACTTATTGTCTTATTTTAATGTTAACATGACCTGCTGTGGAAAGTTACTCTGACAAGAAAAACAAAACAGGTTGTTTTTTTCTTTTCTTTCTTTTCTGTTTTTAGGTTGTCTCTTTCAGTTGTATGGTCATATATTTAAAATTTTAAAATTATTTCCTTTTACTTAAATCACTTTGTTTCCTTTAAGTTTATCCATCCATCCATTATCTATACCGCCTATCCCTTTCGGGGTTGCGGGGGGCTGGAGCCTATCCCAGCTACATGGGCGAGAGGCGGGGTACACCCTGAGCCGGTCGCCAGCCGTTTGCAGAGCCACATGTAAGGACAAACAACCATTCACACTCACACTCACACTCACACTCACACCTACGGACAATTTAGAGTCATCAATTAACCTAATGAGCATGTTTTTGGTCTGTGGGAGGAAGCCGGAGTACCCGGAGAGAACCCACGCATGCACGGGAAGAACATGCAAGCTTCACACAGGAGGGCCCCGCCTGACCTGATCGAACCGGCAACCTTCTTGCTGTGAGGGACGCGCACTACCTGCTGCGCCACCGTGCAGCCCCCTCCTTCAAGTTTATTTTAATTAATTTCTTATTATCTAGTGAGTATTAGATTTTCTAAAATCTTTAACGTTTTTTATCGAAAATTTGAATTTAAAAAAAAGAACACTCAGGACGCGTTTGGCGTTGGATCTTTTATTTTGAAGTCGCGGACCGGAAGCTGTCGGTCGTCGATGTAAACAGTGTAGGTGGGATGTGTCGCTGCTTCGCTCCGGGTCCAGTCCCTCTGCACCCGGCTTAAACCTCAGCACGGAGAGCCGACCCAGCTCCAGGACAGCAGCTTCACCGAATAGAACCGAGCCGAGCCGAGCCGAGCTAACCGTCCGTGTCCAGCATGAATGAGACGGAGGGGCTCCGGTTTCGGCGGGTCCACAGACCGCAGGTCATCACCGACGAGCTGCCGGACCATCGTCACAAGGGATCCGGGTAAGAAAGAACCAGGACCGGTTTCTGAGCCACATCCCGGTGTGGACCTGACACAGAAACACCTGGCGGAGGCTAACGTTGTTAGCATCGCAGCTGCTGCAGCCTCATGAACACGGAGGCCGCCGCTGATTGATTCACGATGATTGATTATCGATTATGGATATAATAAGAAGTGTGTCTGTCTGTGTTATTGATTAGAACGAACTGATGTCAAACCGGAAACTGAATAGAAACCGAGCAGGCGCAGGAAGAGTTCCAGTGATTGATTTCCTGCTGAGATGATCCATCAGAAGCTGATTAGTTTCTGATGAACCAATCATTAATACAGGAGAGCTGATCACATTCCTCTGCTGATGCGGTTTGAGGTGAAGGTTTAACAAATCTTTTAAATGTTTAATTTAGACCTTGTAACAATGGAGAACAGGTAGAGGCTGTACCTGCTTACCTGTAGTGACTCACCTGAGCTACCTGAGGCTCACGTCACTTCTTATCACAGCAGGTTCAAACTTGTTTCTGTTTCACAAAAATGTTCTGACAAAGAAACGTCATTTCTGTGAAAACAGCTTTTATGTGTGTCTGTTAGCTGCGTTCGCCGTGTTAGCTAACAGCTTAAGTAAGAGTGCGGGGACCGAGGACAGATCCCTGAGGAACCCGCAGGACACCCGGTCCTGGACTCAGGTTCTAGTTAAAGGTCTCTGTGGTTGTTCCTAGCAGCACCTACAGTGGGAAGGTTTTCCAGGTGACTCTGCTCTCTCTGGGCGGCTTCCTGCTTCTTCCTCTCCTGGTCATCATCCTCATCCTGGAGTCTCCCATCCACCCGGAAGTGTTCAGGTCAGTGTTCTTGTTGGTGAGTTCAAGGACAATCTGAAATGTGACTTTTACGAGTCCAGGTTTCCTTAGTAATTACTGATTGTGTGTGGTAAACACATTTTGTCTTGAGATCAGTGTAGTTCATAAATGATGGCCGCAGACACACACACACGGTTTTTAAATTCAGATGTTAGCGGAGGTGGTGAGGTGGACCACCTCCCCTGAGGCTGTTTCCACAGCGTTTAACGCTCTGCTTCAAATGTTTAAATTATTTTTAAAGAAAAATAAGAATATTCAGTGAATAAAGGTTCAGAAGTAAAACAGTCACGTTTTTCTTTACTTCCTTCCTGACACTTGTATCTTTCCTGCCCCCTGCTGGTCGTTTCGTGTCCTGCAGTCTGAAGGAGCCTCCGGAGATGAAGGGCTGCTGGGAGCCGAACCTGAAGCTCCGAGAGGCTCAGAGGCTGTTTGAAGACCAGATCAGCGGACCGGAGTCCATCGCCAACATCGGAGGTCAGCCTGACGTTTGGTTCAGTTTTCAGTTCTGTTCAGTTTAAAGGTTAGTTTAAGTTTAAAGCTGAGTTTGATGTTTAGTCTTGAGTGTAAAGCTCCATTGGGATCAGTCTCGGGGTAAGAGGCGAAGAGGCTGCTTGCTAAACACGTGAAAAGGTTTCTTCAGATTTCTTCACTTTGGCTTCTGGCTGCAGCCACAGAATCAGACAGAGGTCAGAGGTCGCATCTGCTGCAGTCATTGTGAAATGTCTTCATGTCGAGCTTCTGAAAGGTCACAGTGATTTCTTCATCTTCATGGCTTCATTCTCAAACTGTGCTCATTAAAACTGACGTCCAGACAGTTTTCTTTGGTTTAAAGCTCCATGATGAAGACCATGACGAAGACTGAGAGCTGACAGATGTTTGTCTCTTCTGTCTGCAGATGTTTTGTTCACTGGAACGGCAGATGGGAAGATCGTGAAGCTGATTGGTCGAAGAATTTTCACGGTGACGAGACTTGGAAAACTGCCGTGTGGTGAGAAAACAAAAAGAGCTTTAAAGATTCAGTTCGATTGATTTATTATCAGGTTTAGTTTAAGATTCAGCTTATTTTAAATTAGAGGTTCAGTTTAGTTCACTTTAAAAGTTTAACTTGAGGTTTAGTTAAGTTTGAAGTTGATTCAGTTAAGTTTGATCTAAAGTTTAGTTCAGGCTCCAGTTTAAAGCTTAGTTTGGTTTTAAACTTTACAACTTAAGTGTAAAAATTAAAGTAATGCAAATTAACAACAACGCTGAACTAAAATGACGTTTTCAAACTTTCTTTAACAAAAAAAAATCTAAATTTTAAGATGAACTTAATGTCAATGGGACGTTTGCCTTCGTTCAGTTTTAAGTTTAGCTGATTTAGTTTAGTTCAAAGTTTAGTTAGCTCGTGACGTTATTTTTATTTTTCATTCAGATGCCTTATATTCATTAATTGGTAGACTGACAGACAGACAGATGAGTCAGCGCGTCTTCGTTCAGGCACTGACCTTTAACCTGGACTCATGTGGACACACAGGCTGTGGCGTCTCGTCTCTGTTTGTCTTTGGTTGCTTCATTCTGGAGTTTCAGCCTGTTTCTCAACCACTGGGTGAAAAACTGTTGGAAGCAGCGACGTGTCGACATCTTCATCTGCTTCCTGCTCGTTTCAACATTAAACACACAAACGAAGACATCCAACATGAGACCAACAGTCAGACCGAGTGCGAGACTCTGATCCCAGAGTCGCTTCATCTCAGCCTGGATTCCTATGAATCATGTGAAAGTCGCTTCACGCTGCTGTGCTCAAGTCTGGAGAAGCAGCGCAGAACAGCAACAATACCCACTTTATCAGTTTACGTTTAATTTGCACTTTATTTAGAGAAGTAGAGAAACTGAAGCCTTTATATCCATCTCAGCTCCATCGGTTGCTTTGTGGGACCTTTGTGAATCTAAACTGAGCCACTCAGTCAGTCTACAGCTGCTCATACACTGACTGCACTTCATACAAGCCTGCTTCACAAACCTGAACCGTCCCTTTAAAGGAGGAAACTGTGACCGTTTCAGCTGCAGGAGACACTCCGAGTCCGTTTTTATTGTGAAACAGGAAGTCGGTGCAGAGATGTGAGGATACACTGAGAGCAGTTTACAGACTTACTGATGCTTCAGCTCAATTTTGACTGCAGTCAGGTGTGAGTCAGCAGGTGTGTCAGGATGAAAGTGAAGATTAAAATGAACTTATTGTGGCGGTTCTTCAAACAGGAAACAGCTAACAGTGACGTTTGGACGGAGCTGCAGCAGCTCGTAGATTCATCCTCAGTAACTCACAAACAAGATTTACTGAATCAGTAAAACTTCTGTTGCTAGGAAACATCTGTAGCGCTGTCCAATTAAGAGCAGTCAGCTGTGTAAACAGGAAGTCACTGTAGCATTATGATCGAGGAGACTGATCAGGTCTGCGTAAATGTGGGTCTGACTGTTCTGTTGAGATCTGCATTCATGTCTCACGGACTCGTCTGTAGTCAGATCAGAAACGTCACATCTGAAAGCTTCACAGACTCATTTTTAAAAGTTGTACTTGATGTGTTTGAGCAGATGAAGAAACAAAATTAGGATGAAAGTGATCCAGCAGAAGCTGATGAACACCAACAGCTGCCGGAGGTTTTATTAGTGTGTGTCCTGCAGGGTCCAGAGAGGAGGAGTCCAGCTGTGGGAGGCCGCTGGGCATCAGGGTCGGACCCAACGGGACTCTGTTTGTAGCCGACGCTTACCTGGGTCTGTTCGAGGTCAACCCCACCACAGGTGAGCTGCTGTAGGCCTCTCAGGGTCTCTTCTTCATGGGTTTCTTCCAGCTGGCACACATTGAGCAGATTGTCTTTATTCAGCGTGTGACATGTTTTATTTTTTCATCCCTGGTCTCCGTCAGCGTCCACAGACCACAAACACGGGTCCATCATGGTGGACTCTGACACTTCATTGTCTCGTGTGTCATGCTGCCTTGTTTCTCACCTTCTCGATTGTAACTTTGATCAGAAATTCATTCATTGTTTGTACAGTGCATGTTAGCCACGTTAGCTAGCATGAGGTACAGCGGCAAACAGTATTATGTCTAAAGCAGCAGTTCAGGCAACAGATTGACGAGGGTCTGAACTCCACTGTGTCTCCATCTGTTGTTTTTTCTGTGCAGGTGATGCAACCAGGTTGGTGTCGGGTGGTCAGGTGGTCGCTGGCAGGAAGCTGTCGTTCATTAATGACCTGGCGGTGACTCAGGATGGGAAGAAGGTGTACTTCACTGACTCCAGCAGCAGGTGGCAGCGCAGAGACTACCTGCACCTCATCATGGAAGCCACCGCCGACGGCCGGTACAGTAACAATTAATTATTATCAGCAGTAGTAGAAGTAAAAGTGACCATTAAACGCTGAGCTGATTTTTGAACGTATTATTTGAATTTAACTTCATCTGATCAAGTTCTTACAACTTTAAAAAATGGATCAATGTGTTGATCAATTAGATGCAAACATGCTAAAGGCCTAATGAAAGTCCTGTAGATGTTTCACATTAAAAGCTTTCTCATGGTCACTTCCTGTTGTTGTTGTGTATTTCCTCCTGTCAGAGTGTTGGAGTACGACACTGAGAGCAGAGAGCTGACAGTGGTGATGGAGAACCTTCGATTTCCAAACGGCATCCAGCTGCTGCCGGACGAGGAGTCGGTGCTGGTGGCAGAGACCACAATGGCCCGGATCCGCAGGTAATACACCTGTACCTGCACCTCTACCACCGTCAGCTCAAAGCTTTATTTCAACTCAACTGTTTGTGAAACAGGAACATTTAGACTCCTTCAATTAAAAGCAGAGAGTTTTATTCTCTCAAATTACAATTTAAAGTCTCGAGTATCAAGTTCCAACATGAAGTCCTTCAAAATAAAATAAATGAAGTAAAAATAAAGTTGGTTAATAGTGACGACAAGAAAGAAAACATCCAGATCTCCAAACCTTTGTTCTCGTGTTTGATTTTATTCCTCAGTCTCCGATCATTGATGTTGATCAAACATTGATAATTGCACTTCCTGTTTGGACAGAGTCAACACTCAGATCATCTCTGGTTCATATATGATGAAGGTTATATAACCCTCTCTGTGATGGAGGAGGAGGAGGATGGCAGGGAGGTTGGCTCTCTTTGTTGCCACGGAAACAAGCTGGTGCCCTCATTTTAAGCAGAGTGTGTGTGTGTGTGTGTGTGTGTGTGTGTGTGTGTGTGTGTGTGTGTGTGTGTGTGTGTGTGTGTGTGTGTGTGTGTGTGTGTGTGTGTGTGTGTGTGTGTGTGTGGTCAGTGCTTGTAGTGGGAGGTGTTGACTCGTCGGTTTATTTTCATCCTTCCTGCTGTGATGGAGACACTCTGAGCTCGAACTGAATCCTCTGAAATGTGAATGTTATTCTCGAAGATTACAAATAAAGTTTCAGATAATCAATGACTGTTCCGTCAATACTCACTTGACTGTAGCCCAGGGCTCCGTTCCATTCTGGTCCGTTCTGGTGCACGTGTCCTGGAAGTGTCCCGGACTTCCAGTCAAATATGGTTTGAGTTCATAGAGCCTGAAAAGAACCAGTTGAGTGTTTGTGATCAGGACTTAAACATGTCATAAACTATAATGTAGTTGGAAGCAGCTGTGAGGACATTTTGAAATGTTTGTTGGTGTGCAGTCACTTCTCCAACAATCTTTTAATTCAGGGAATAAAACAGAATCAGTCGTTTACAAACCAAATGTGTTTACTGACTCCACTGTCTTTCTGTCTGTCTCAGAGTCCATGTTGCCGGTCTAAACAAAGGCGGGATGGACACGTTCATGGACAACCTGCCCGGCTTTCCCGACAACATCCGTCCGAGCTCGACTGGAGGTTACTGGGTGGCCATGTCGGCGGTGCGGCCAAACCCCGGCTTCTCCATGCTGGACTTCCTGTCCCAGAGACCCTGGATCAAGAAACTCATCTTCAAGGTAAAACAGATACAGAGGACCAGGTCCCGACTCCCAGCTGGTCCTCAGAAACCAGGAAGTGCTGACAAGTATATGATCTTGATATGATCTGTCCTTCCTTCCATCCTTCATTCCTTCTTCCTTCCCTCCTTCATTTCCCCCCCTCGCCTCCCTCTCACTCCTCCCTCCAGCTCTTCAGTCAGGAAGTCCTGATGAAGTTCATCCCTCGGTACAGCCTGGTGGCAGAACTCCACGACGGCGGCATCTGCACTCGGAGCTTCCACGACCCCAACGGCCTGGTGGCAGCCTACGTCAGCGAGGTCCACGAGCACGACGGGAGTCTGTACCTGGGCTCCTTCCGCTCGCCATACATCGCCAAACTCGACCTGCGTAAGGTCTAAAAAGACACAGAGGAGCGGACAGACGAGCGGACATTCTCGACTTCTCTGTGAGATTAGGACGAACACAGCGCTCCTCGCTAATGATGATGTCACGACATGCCAGGAAGTGAAATAATAACGTCAGACTTGCATGACGGTCCGTCAACGCTTCAGTCCAGAGTGAAGTTTCTTGACTGCAGTTTAACTCAAAATTAGGTTGAAACATTCAGGACCTCCAGAGGTCGAGTGACATCACATGAACAGGAAGTCCTGCTGAGCCAAAGAGCATGTTTCCTGTCAGCTGATCTGTTTTAATGAGCCACACCGGGACTGAGGATCCAACGTCACTATGTTTTCCTACAGACCGAAACGTGTCAGCTGTCAGATCGATTATGGCCGCCATTAACGATTATTTTCATTATCAGATACGTGATGAAGACACATCTGAGAGACTGCAACGAGCAAATGTTGACATGTTGCTAAACTAGTTTGTGATTTATTTTTTTGTTGATCAACTAAGAAATTAATTGATTAATTGTTTCGTTATTGATTAATAATCTGATTTCTTTGATCAGCAGTTGCTGATTTCCATTTTTAGTGTTTGTATTTGATGTTTTGTTGTTTGGCTGCTTGTGTTCAGATCTTTAACAACTTTAGCTTCTTTTGTTCAATGAAAAAATGTTTTGCAGAAAAACGTGTTTCCCTTTTCCAGCGTGAGGTATCAGAAAAGTGTCGGTTTGATGTTGGACTGAAACTCAGGAACTGATCAGGACAAAAAGAAAAGATGTGAAAGTCGAAGAATCACTCTGATCTGCCGAAAAAAGCTAGCTCAAGCTAATTACTTGCTCACTAGCGGGTTGTCGTGTTGGGTTAGCTTGCGAGCTTGCTCATCGTAGAGCTCACTGGCTCAGCGACAGTCTGTGCAGGCAAACAGCAAATAGGAGGAATTTCTACCTCCAGGCTTTGTATTCAATATGTGTTCTGGGTTAGCATTAATATTGCTGCTAGCTGCCATTTCTCACTTTAATTTGTTAGTTGGCCGGAGCCAAGATGTCTATCAGTGTCTTGTATTTCACTATGAAGAGTAATTTTACTGGTTTCCATCATTATTCTGATTACTGACGTTTATGAGCTACCATAACTCATTATAGCAGCAGCAAATGTAAACCCGAAACTTGAAGTTTTAATTCATTTGCCATGTTTTCTTGTTTTCAGACACTTCCGTATTATTTAACATCAAATCAGAAAACTTGGAGTATTCATAAATATTTACCAGTCAGAATCTGTCACGTAACATTTAGCATGTTAGCAAGTTAAAACGTGAAAAAGTTAGCGATATGTAGCAATATTTAGCATGTTATCTTGTCGACGGGCTAAATATTCAGCATGGTGACATGCTAATATTCACACGCAACATTTAAAGTAACCTAACAGAAAAATTTAAAAAACAATATACTAACAGCTACTGATGCTAACATGGCTAACAGTTCATAAAGCTGCTAACGTGTCACGTTCGCATCATAACGTCTCGTCATGTCGTTCAGACAATAGTTATGAGAAGTTGAAGGAAATAAAGTCACAATAGCAGAATTTTAAACTTTGACACATAAAAAATAAATAAAAAACTTTTGACAACATGGCAAAAAAAACCAAAAAAAACCAAAAAAAAACGTCCAGGCTCACGGAGTCCAATCATGTTACTTTGTTTAGGGTGCTGGCTTAGAAGAAGACAATGAACACGTTCCAACACATTTGTAATGATGTAAATAATAATGAACATTATTATTTCCGATCCTGAAGGCCAAAACCTTCTGTATGTTGTTAGTATTACTTTTAATATCATCACTTGTAAACAGGAAGTGGTTGATGTTTGACGTCATGTTCTCTGTCAGCAGCTTTACTGATTATGTTTAAAGCCACGGTGTGAAGTCACTGATCACCACCTCTGATCACTTCTCAGTTATCTCCGCATCTCAAACGTAGGTTTGATGGTCCTGGTCCTGAGATCAGGGTTCAAACACAGTGTAGTCACATCTGCTGTCCTGATTTCGTCTAATGAAGATTCTCTGAGATAAATAAGATAATTAAGATGAGATAATGAGCCTGAAACCATTCAGTCTGCAGCTGTTTCCAACCAGCAGATGTTTGATTGTGCTTGTTGTTGAGCGGTGAGAAGTTTTTCATGTCCGGGTGCCAAACGCTTCACTTGGTCACGAGGATCAAAGAGGTTTGATTCTATTTTTACCGTCTCAGCTGAGTATTTTTAGCTTACTGCTACATGGCGACGGATTGAAATCTCTTTCTTTCTTTGGATGAACCTGTTCTGCAGCTTTTCAGCTTCCTTTGAATCAAAACTGAATAAAATCTGCAGTTTTAATGAAGCCAATAGAGTGTTTTTGTTCTTGTCCAGCTGAGGACTTTGCAGTAAAAATATTTTAAAATCCATTAATTTACATACAAAATTTTCATTTAAAATCCAATTAAAATGCTTAAATTAGATCAGAAAAATTATGTTTGTGGTAGTTCTCTTTTTCACTGATGCACTGTGCCACCCACCACACATTCATCAAGTAAAAGCTGTTCAGTCTCATTATGCACATGTGGATAATACCTTTTTATATGAAAACAAATAAATGTTAGAAATTTCAATTAAGTTCTGACAAATCTGGAGTTTGCCTTTGTTGCTGCTGTACTCCCTCCTGACCAGCAGGTGGCCTCATCTGCACTCAACACAGCCAAACATGAACAGCAGCACAGTTCCTCCTCATCAGAGTCTCTGAATGTTTAAATCTGAAAGAAAAACTCCAAAGTTTGGATTGATTTTATTTTATTGTGAAAAGTTTCACAGATGTGTAGAGCAGCAGGTCAGACAGGTGGATGTAACCATCACATCACAGGTGAACTCCATCAAGGATGAGGAAGATGAAGGATGAGGATGAAGGATGAAGGCTGGAGGCAGCTGGTGGTTTCAGGGTTTACAGAGTAAATCCAGGATCTTGGTCTTATTTTGCCAGGGAATCAGCCAAACCTCAAAGTGACACTGCAGCTTCTGGAAAACAGGAAGTGGAGTGTTTTTCACATTAAAGTCCTTTAACTTGCTGTGACAAACCTATTATGTCATACTTGTACAGAAACTGATGTGTAAAACAAGTCCAGCAAGTGAACTCAGGTAATCACAGCATCCAGGTCTGATTACTGTCTGTCTTCAGGATTAAATGTCTTTGGACAGCAGAGCTCAACAGCTGATCAGAGGTCAGATCGTAAAACAATTCTTCAACTGGGAAAATCAGCACTGAGGCCACTTCTCTGACGGCTGTGTGCGTGTTCACGTTCAGGTGAGCAGTGTTCAGGTGAGCAGTGCTGCACCTGCTCAGACTCACCTGCTGCAGACGTCCATCAGGCTGAAAGTCACAGTTGGACAGATTTTTGTTGTTGTCTCGTTTGCGGCAGACAGTTCTGGAAATCTCTAAATCCACGATGTACCGAACCCCTTTAACAACCTGAAACACACACGTGTACCAGCAGAGTGACTGTTTACTCAAGTACTTCACCTAAGTACAATTTTGAGGTATTTGAACTTTACGAGAGTTTTTCCATTTGATGCTACTTCGTACTTCTACTCCACATTTTGGAGGGAAATATTTTCACTAGATGTATTTTCTTCGTGCTGTTCTCAGGTCAGTTTATGTCACTAAGGATCAGCAGGTTTTCTTTACAAACCTTCATCTGTTACAATCCAACGATGGATTCATTCATTCATCTGAAGGTGACTCATGAAAGAGTACATGTTGACCTTTGACCTCACAGACAGCAGTGTACATGATGCATTTCCTGTCTTACCTGCCGCTGTGCTCTGTGGATGGCAGAGGGTCTGAAGAGGAAGGCGTCGTTTGATTGGTTGTTGTAGGAGTAGGCGGCGGTGAGGACGACCTGCTTCAGGCCGCGGTCGTTCCTGCTGATGTTGTGCGGAGATCCGGGCAGGAAGCCGGCGTGACGGCTGCCCACCGCCAACGTCACTTCTGCAAGAGAAGAGGACGGCGTCCCCATTGTGAAGGCGTCACTTTGGGCTCATTGTCACAACATTTGTCACTATTTTCAGAATGTTTCAAAACCAATCAAACAATCATTAGTTTCAGTCCTTCTTGGCTGAACATGAGCTCCACCTCAACCAGCTCCAACAGTAAAATCCTGCTTTGATATGAATGCAGGAGACACAATAATTTAATGAGATCAGAGAGACGAGGACAGCAGACACAGAGGACGCTTTCCTGCACTCAGTACTTTTACTTTAATACCTCAAGTGCATTTTCCAGATTACCTCTGAGGTCTCCATTTGGCAGAATTATTGAAAATGATCATTTTATTTTGAAATGCAACAACATGAAAGAAGCACTTTGCTCAAAAAGTGGAAATGAAGCAATAACAGATTCAAACTGGATGATTCCTGCTTCTTTTCACACAGCGATCAGAGAGAAAAGCTTCAGCTCTGTCTTCAGTCTCCTCCTCACTGACTGAAGGGATTATTTGACTCTGAGCTTCTCTCTCTGTTTGCTGCGTTGACTGAACGCCTTCATGCTGCAGCATTTCTTCAGTGCGGGACTTTGTCGAATGTGTGAAGAGTTTTAAGAACTCGACACGTTTTAAAGTTTGTTTCATTTAAAACTGATCTGCTGTTTCTAAAAATGAGAGCAAATCCAGTGATGAACAGCTTGACCTCATGCTGCATTTTGTGTTGTTTTCTTTAATAGATTTAAAACACTGAAAAGATGTAAAGCAGGAAGTGAACGACAGAGCTGATGAGATGTTTGGAGTCTGAATTAAACACAAAGTGCAGTGAAAAATACATGAAACACACAAACATTTAAGGCATCAAAACATGTTAAAAAAGAGTGAAGTTGTGAAGAACAGGAAGTGTAGAAGTTCTTACCCAGAACACCGAGCAGAGAGGCGAGCAGCAGCGTCTTCAGTCCCATCATGCACTCTGCCGGTGTCTCTGCGAGGCCTCGGCTGTGCTTCCTGTGAGGCGGCGACACTCTGACCACAGATTAGCAAACTCTCATGTCGCTCTCTGAACGCTCAGCAGCTTCAGGACTGGCCGGTTCACTGCTGCACTTCCTGTCAGTGAAAACACTTCCTGTACCTGCTCAGCCTCTGTTTCCCTGCATGCATTGCAGCTCAGCTGTGCCTCAGGTGGAACAGACAGGTGTGTCTCCTCTGTTCACTACAGTGACTGTTCTGTTTTTACTCTCAACACTCAGTTTTTTAGACATTGATCCTTGAAATTTAACAGAATCTATTTTCTACATGTGAGTGATAAATATTTTGAATATAATTGAGGTGTTGCCTTTCTTCTTCATGTCGTCTCAGCCTGCAAACTCAGGTGGTCAAAGCCTGCAGCTTTGTCACGCTGAATTAATCACCAACCGTTTTGATTATCAGTTAAGGGACAGAGCGGCGTGGCCTCATGGACCACTGTGATGCAAACTGATGGACTGCACTTTAATGGTGAACAGACATTCATGGTTCCCAGATGATATATTCCAATAAGTTTAATGATTTTCCTCAAGTGCCACCTGATGATGATGATGATGATGATGATGATGATGATGATGATGATGATGATGATGATGATGATGATGATGATGAAAGTCAGAGCATCATCACCAAAGTCAGTAGAATTCATCTTAAAATATGACAAAGGTTCAGAGCAATCCATCAAGCCATTGTTGAGATATTCAGTCTGAACCAAACTGGTGGACCAACATACCGACACCGTCCTGCTAACTGCTAACAACAAGAGAAGGTCCTGCTCCTCCTGAACTGTGAGATGAAGCAAAATGAAAATCTGAACACAAGCATCTCAGTGGAAATACAACATTTAATCTTTATTAGCAAGCACTTGATGTCCAGAGGTTGTTAAAAAAAAAGAAAAACAGCCAATCACAGAGCAGCTCTGTTTGTTTTGCAGCTGGGCAGGAAGTGTGTGTGTGTGTGTGTGTGTGTGTGTGTGTGTGTGTGTGTGTGTGTGTGTGTGTGTGTGTGTGTGTGTTCCCATACCTGACTTTGACTGTATTTTTTTCTCTTTCGATGGAGCTAGGCTAACAGCTTCCCCCTGCTTCCAGCCTCTGTGCTAAGCTAGGCTAAACACATCCTTCTGTCTGAACTGGACACACACAGATGAAACTGATCGATCGGCGACGGACGGAGAACACCAGCGGTCGCGTGGTTGGAGGACTACGTCACTAATGTGGAAATCCATGTGACACATTTGGAGCAGCGCTCAGACTTCAGATATGTGACATCTGACCTCAGAACAGGATTAGATAAGTGATTATCATTTAAACCCACTGAAAGGAAGCACTGATCAATAATCTGAAATTATTAATCAGTGATCAGACAATCATCTTAAATCAAACACTGTGACAATCCTATTTCATTTTTCATTTCTGATTTCTGTGATGAATTGTGGCTTACATGCTGTGATTTGAATGTTTTCAGCATCTTAAGTACAAAAATTGGGATATTACTATGTTTTCACTATTATTATTTGTAGTTTCAGAACTACAGTTTCCATGATGCTTTGCGGGGTGGAAACAGGAAGTATAATTTTGCCAGGGATTCAGTGAGGTACGCTGAGGGCGACATATTGAGCCTGTATTTGAAAGATTCAGTAAATGATCTCCATTGACAGTCTGTTAAATTAGCTGTTAGCAGCTCCTGTTAGCAGTGACTCAAACTCAGTCAAACAATCTTAGACTGCTGCAGCTGGTTGGTGAGCCATCAAATCAGCAGCCAACTGGCATTCACTGTTGTTTTTGTTGACGCCTGCAGCTGCCCCAAAGTGATTCATGATTTCCACACAAATATATTTAGATTTTTTCAACCAGGACCTCGGCTGGGCTCCACGGTTCACACGAGGATTCACCAAAATGCCAGGATGTTCCTTTAAGTGATAAACATCTCTGATAAACATCATGTGTCACATTTCCCTTTAGCACAGGTGTAAACACATTCAGTAGGTGTACAGGTGTGAGCGACAGCACGGCCCAGCAGGTGTGTCTGCAGAGTGAATCTCAACATGACTGTTGATGGTCGCAGCCCTTTAGCCCAGTATTTATACATTAAGCTGCCAAGAATGAGAAAGACCGAGCTCTTGTTTCCCAAACTGATCTCAGCACAGATTTATGTAAAGCTTTCATTTTCCTATTTACAGCCAAACTGTAACTGTACTCCAAAACATCCGAGAGGGTCCAGATTCCGAGTCCTTCAGAGTCCAGACCAACCAATCACACTCAACAACCCTCCAGCGTAAGTCTGGCACCTCATTTTCATTTAGTTTTTTACTTCTAGTCTTATTTTTAGTCATGTATTTTTAAATATTATGTCCTCTTAAGCATTTTGAGTATTTATAACTGTCTCTCTCTTTGTTGAGTGCAAATGTTTTCATGTCGCTGCTGTTCCTCCGTGAACTAGCTGCTTCTCCTGTATTTTGAATCCAGTTAGAGCGAAGTCTCTTTGGGTCTCTGAGTCTTTTCCTCCTGCTGCAGTTTATCAGCTCAGAGTGAAATTCGACAGTGTTTAAGTCAGAAATGCTGTTACTGATCTGACAGATTCTGACATGCTAACAAGGGTCTGAAGTGTCTTCTTCTCTGGTTTCTCAGTGGATTTCTGGAGGTTTATCCTCAGAAAGTGAAGTCACACTGAATGAGATCAATATGTGTCCATGTCTGTGGTTCAGATGTGAGTAAAGACAGAGCGACTATTTTTGCTCCACTTCAACTCACTATTAGCTTCTATCTAACTGGTTGGTCTGGAGAGAGAAAGACCCTGATTGGCCGCTCAGATGGACGTGAAGCTTGTACTCAGATCATCCTCATCCCCTGTCTGTTAGCTTAGCATCAGGCTAGTTTTGGGAAACGACCTGATGTGAGAGACGGGAGCGTTTGAACCAGCTTCCTGTCAGAGCTCTGCCCTGTAAACATTAAGCCTCGGTCAGACCCGGATCAAACGTCACCTGATCACCTGACCTCCTGTGGAGTGTGGTTAGCATTTGTTTCGATCACCCTGTCGTCCCGTGCAGGTGGAGAAGTTGGTTGCAGAGACACACTGCAGTGCATTTAAGGAGATATTTGATCAGGGTCTGATGGTGGTGATTGTGATCAGACCTGGATCTCTCAGAAATATCTGCAAATAGTTTTCTGCCTGGTTTTACAGCCTCGCTGAAAGAAAGAGAAAATTCTGAAGCGAAGGTGGTGTTTTATCTCTCTGCAGGCTGATTCACATGGAAAGGAACTGAAGCTAATGTCTCCCCCCGGAGGGAGGAAATCGATGTAGAAACTGATCGATGATTAGAAAAATAAACGTGTATTCATTGTAACATTCTTTTAAAACCAAGAGGAAGAATGATTTGCAGGTATTTTCTGAGGCTGGTCTGACTGTGACGCACATTATTTGATCATCTGTGTCTTTAAGATAAAAATCTGCAGAGAGAGACAGAAACTGGATCAGAGAGAAAGAAATCCACTGAAAAAAGAAACAGAGTTCAACAGTTTCTCGTTTAGCAGAGACTGAAAAGTCTCGACAGTTTGTCACAAACAGTCTTTGTGTTCTGGTACGCACAGTCCAGTATCAGTGATCCGGTGATCCAGTGATCCAGTGATCCAGTATCAGTGATCCAGTATAACTGATCCAGTGCATCTGAGCATGTGTCTCTTTGTGATGAATCCTGTCGTGTTCAAGTTCACTTCCAGTGTGATTTTTGGTTTTTATGTTGTTACGTTATGTTTTCCTGTTCATGTTACCGCTGTAGATGATTTTCTAGCTTTGGTCATGTTCGTATTATTTTCACAGAATCTCTCTGTAGCGATGTTTTACACCAAATACAAATTTTGACGAACCAAATAAAAACATAACATTAAATTAACATTAAATTCATATTCATCAAAATGGAAAAAATCACACTGAAAATGTCCTTTAAAACAAACTGGATCCCATCAGAGACAGAAGAATAAGCTTCTTTCTTTCCAGAATCTCATCTCATCAAAAATCCCACAATTCCTCACAGGATCCTGCGATCTGATTGGTTCACAGGTCCTACAAAACTCCAGGATCACCTGACAAACGGTCGACCTGTCTAGGTTGATTCAGACAAGTGATGTCGTGTAAAAATGGGAACATCTTGGCGTGTTTTGAGTTGGACGGCGGCTGCCGGCACCATCATCTGCAAACAGGAAGCTCATGGCCTTCGAGCAACCTGCTGACGAAACACTCACCTGAGAGCCTGACTCCAGGTGAAGATGAACATCCCAAAAACATTCCCAGTGTCTGATGGGTAATTTCCCTCCCTGATGACGAGGCTACCAGTGGTGGTTCTTGGAGAGATAGGCGATGACCGCCACGGCCACGCCCACGTAGATACCTGTCCCGATGGTGATTGACAGCACCGCCAGAAAGAGAGCCCGCCTCGAGCTGGAGCTCGCCAGGTGGAAGTCTCCTTTAGACACCGCCTTATTGGTCTGACAGGGGAGGAAAAGGTGGAGGTGGAAAAGGAAACACAGAAAGGAGGAGGAAGTCAGTTGCAGGTGCACAGGAGCTCCAAATATCAGGTAGAAACCAGGCTAAGATGCTAACAGAGCTGCGAGGCTTCCCTCATGATGCATTCAAGCAACATCAGCAGAATGGGAAGAACAGACCACCACCTCCTCCACGTTGGTGGTGCTGTGCTTCAAACTGTGATGCACTTTTGCACAGTTAGATTTTGAAGATAAAGCTTCCTGAGAAACATTTCGCATTTTATGAGCACAGGGGACGTTTCAACTCTCTGCTCTGTTATTCAAGATAAGTTCATCTCCACTGTCAAAGGACAGAACTGGCTGGATGAGAATAAACAGGACTGTTTCAGGCTGAACTCCAGAGACAATTCTTCACAAAGAAATCCTGTTTGTGTCTGTTTGACAGCGGAGACTTCATTAGGATGAAGGACAGAAACACAGCAGAGGAAGAAATGAGATTATAAAGCAGAGGAAGACTCAGAGAGACACATCAGTCACTCTGCTCTTTAATCAGGTTTTAATCAAACTGATGTGATCAGGAAGCAAAGCATCCTGTTTAGTGTTAGACCTCAGGCTGCAGTCTGGATGTTCCTGAAACTCTTCTTCAAGTCTTAAAACAGCACTCACACGAGGCTTCAGGAATGAGCTCATTCCTCGTGTCCACGCTGTGAGCCTTCCACAGTCACAGTCCTGTCACTGCGTTTCCTTTCTGAATCATCAAGCAGATAGATAGATAGATAGATAGATAGATAGATAGATAGATAGATAGATAGATAGATAGATAGATAGATAGATAGATAGATAGATAGATAGATAGATAGATAGATAGATCCTCCCTGAGGTTCCTCCAGATGTTCTGATGTTCTGACAGAGCTCTGTCAGGTGAGTGTGACTCTCTAAACTAGCTTTATTTACCGATGAAACATGATTGGCAGGAAGCGGCCTGCTGGAATCATTGCTCCACTTCCAGTAAGATTTAATTACGTTTTTAGGCCAATCAGACATCACACAGGCCAGCAGGGGCGGGGCCTCCTGTCATTGGTCCAGTGGAGGACAATGAAGTGCTTCCACACTTCCTGCTGAACAAAGAACAATGTCCTTGTCGGGCTGAGCAGAGCCAGAGAGTTACATAAGGAGCTCAGAGAGAGAGTGTGTGTGTGTGTGTGTGTGTGTGTGTGTGTGTGTGTGTGTGTGTGTGTGTGTGTGTGTGTGTGTGTGTGTGTGTGTGTGTGTGTCAGATTATCCACACCATCTTCACGTAGACAGATAGTTTCAGTGTGTTTCCAGTCTGACAGGAAAAACTGCAGCACTGACACGTTCAGTCTGTTGTTGTGAAGCCCTTTCTGCTTTTATTCATCTTTATTTTCTAGTTTTAGTTTTTCATTCAGTTTTATCACTGCACCGATGAACAGTGAAGATATCATTCTTCTTATCATTGATAATATTGTGATAGAAAAGAGGATAATTGGAGAAAAACCTGCACACTGCTCCTCTGTTTGCTGAAGCATCCTCCTCGTTTTGTTATAGATCTCCTCTCATGAGAAACACTGCATGTACGTGTCTTTTTCTGTCACTGGTACTGCAGCTGAACATCATCCTCATCATCAGTCTCAGTGTGTATTCATTCTGAAGGATCTGCAGCAGAATCACAAGCTTCACGTCGTCTCTGTTTGTTTCTCCTCGTTCTGTGTCAGTGTAAACATCTTCTGACATGGAGTCTGTTTGCTGTAAACTGAGCTGAACACTGACAGTTTGACTGCCACCACATCCTCTGACCTTTGACCCCCCAGCAAACAGGAAGAGAGAGGTGATGACCATGTTTTCCTGTTTGCGGTGAACTATTCCTTTAACGTGACTCACCTCCTCTCTGGTTTTATCAGCCTCCTCCTCCTCCTCCTCCTCCTCCTCCTCTTCCTGCTGCAGAGCTTTCTGTTGTTCTGTGATGGATTTCAGTGTGGGAAGTGTTGCCACTGGCAACCAGCCCTGTTTCTTTTGGAGCTATAAGTGTGGAGTTGCCATGGAAACCGCATTCACAACACATGCAGCAGATCAGCTACCACCACACAACCACGAGACTGTTTACTAAAAACATCTCAGCCTGATCGTTCTTCCCATTCACTGAGCCCTCACACACAATACAAAACTCCATTTAAAAATTTAACAATTTAAAAACTCTCCAGACTCATTTTGCCAACATGAAAAAGACCTCACAAAGTCTTCAAAGTGACACAAGCTACAAACGTTTTTAACAAAGTTCTCAGACAACGACAAAGTGTTACAACTGCTGGTCTGAAACAAATGAAACAGCAGGTCAGGAAGGATGATTAATTATCTGTACGTGGACCAATCAATGAACAATCAAATTTAATTCAGAACCAGAGTTATGCAGCCTGCTTTCAGTTTGTCCAGACAGACGGACGGACAGACAGACAGACAGACGGACGGACGAACAGACAGACGGACGGACAGACAGACAGACAGACAGACAGACAGACAGACAGACAGACAGACAGACAGACAGACAGACGGATGGACGAACAGACAGACAGACAGACGGACGGACAGAGTGGCCACCCTCCTCCGGCTGACTGCAGATCAGTTATATAAGGTGCACTGTGTCAGTGTGTGTAGGACCAGCTTTGTATCAATGTTCCAAAAACAGAAAGAGAAGAAGAAGAAACTGCAGCAGGTCAGTCCACCTGCAGCCCGAACACACACATACACACGCACACACTCTGCATCAGCTGTTACACACTTAACCAGCAGGTACTACTACTGGTAATTTAATCCTGTACTGTGAGTATTACTGCTGCTGTTTGTTGTGCTACCACTAGTGATAGTAATTCACTCAAAGTATTACTTATACCAACTACTACTGCAGCTGAAGGTACTGGTTCCACTGCTGGTGACTGATTTATACTACTGCTGGTACTGCTACTGGAGTGGTACTGTTACTGCTACTGGGAATCAATCCATACTGATGCAAGTAATAAGGCTTCTGTTGATGTTGGTATTGGTACTACTAATGGCAGTCTACTTGAGCTACTGCTAGTATTAGTGGTACTGCAGCTGGTTCACTTCACCTCATTGATATTACTGCTTGTAGTTAGTGGTACTACTACTGCTCCTGCTGGCACTAGTATTACTGCTTCTACCTCTACTGTGATACAGCTGCTGCAAAGGAAAATGTGAGGTTGGTCATTTCTTCCATCACAGATGTTCCAGATTAACAGCTGACTCCCACAGACAGCTCAGGTGTGTCCCTCAGGACAGTGTGTGGGCGTGTCCTCACCTCATGTGACAGGTAGAAGGCAGCAATGCCGAGCGGCCAGAAGCAGCAGAGCATGGAGAAGACACTGAGGCCCAGGTGATCTCTGGGAGGCATCAACAGGAAGGTATCCTCACTCTCTGATTCGCTGGAGTAATCACTCTGATAAAACACACACACACACACACACACACACACACACACACACACACACACACACACACACAACACTTTTTATGATGGTAATTTATAGAAAGCATTTTAAAGCTACATGTTTCCATGTTGATGGACTGGTCTTTGCCTCGCTCTGTGTGTGTTATCAAAGGTAGAAACATCATTTTGTGTAGAAACAAAACTAATGAATTAATAATCAATCACTTCCTGCTCCAGGTTTCTCTCCAGTACAACCATAAAAAGGAAACGTTCTCCACATGCAGATGTGTTTGTGTGAGTAAATCACTCATCGGCAAAGCTTGTTGTGAAAACACTTCAGGTGTTTCTGATAAGGACTGACGTCCACTCTCCTGTTCTGTGCTGAACTGTGGAAGTGAAAGCAGCTGATATTCCTTCAGTAATCCTGCTCTCTGCTATGAGAGCGACAGAGCAGATTAAAGCTTTACACACCAAATCACAGCGTTTCCAGCTAATCGTCTCTAAAGCGATTGGCTGTTAGATGGCCAAATGTGTCCACAGAGCTGCAACTCACTGCTAACGGGATGGAGGGGTGGAGAGACGGAGGGGTGGAGGGACGCAGATGGACAGATGGAGGGATGGACAGATGGAGGGATGGAGGGATGCAGAGATGAAGGGATGGATGGATGGATGGATGGATGGATGGATGGATGGATGGATGGATGGATGGATGGATGGATGGATGCAGAGATTCAGAGATGGAGGAGTGGAGGGATAGAGAGATGGAGAGATGGAGGCATGGTGAAGTGGAGAGATAGAGAGATGGAAGGGTGGAGGGATGATCAGTTTGCTGTGAATCAGAACATCAACGTCAGACGAACACAAAATATTTAAAACCTTCTTGTAGCTTCGAGTCTCCGTCACTCGCCAACATGAATCAGATTCAAGTCACTGGAAGTTGAACATTTTCCTTTGATGGAGCTGAGTGATCAATCGATTAGTGGAGAAAATAATCAGCAGATTGATCCAGAATAAAAGAATCATTAGTTTCAGTCTTTTACAAAACAGTTGAAAATGAGCTCCTTCTCGACCAACTCCAACAGGAACATCCAGCTGTGACATGAATGAGGAGACACAGTGATCTAAAGAGACCAGAGACACGAGGACAACACGCACAGGGGACACTTTACTGGAGTGCTTTTACTTACAATACTTCACTGAAGTAGTGCAGTACTGATGTCAGCACCGTTTTCAGATTACCCAGTTTTTTCTGAAGTTTCTCATTTTGTCAACAAACAAAACTTTGATAAACAAAGTTTTTCAAAAACGAGACAAAAGCTAAATAAAAAGAAACCTTTGGAAACAGTCTGTCCATCCTCTCCTTGTGTCCTCCTCCTCTCTCTCCACTCTCTCCCCCTCCTCCTCCTCCTCCTCCTCCTCCTCTCAGCTCTTTGATGAAGCCGGTCCACATCAGAATTCAGGAGGTGGGGTTTTCTGCTGTTGGAGGCTCAACACGAGACACTCAGATAGAGGAGCAGGAGGAGCAGGAGGAGCAGGAGGAGCAGGAGGGGGGTCAAGAAAAGATGTGGAGGTTGATAGATGGAGGACAGAAAGTGGAGAATGAAGGATGGAAGGTTCAGGAAGATGGAGGGCAAAAGGATGAAGCACAGAGTGTGCAGGGCCAAATCCTGGACCAGAAGTGGGCCACAAAGGCCAGAGTGGTGAAGGAAAGGAAATGATGCAGAGTGGAGGATATAGGCTGAGGGATGATGGTTGGAGCACAGAGGGTTGGGTGGAGGTCTTAGAGCTCAGAGAGCTGAACCTGTATAGAAACTGCACTGTTGTTGTTTTTCTATTCACTTCAATGCAGACAGAGTTTGATCACAGCAGCACCTGGTGGACGCTGGAGGAACTGCAGCTGAACACTGCTGCTCCTGCAGGGGGCGCTACTTCATGCAGCTCTACGTGGAATAGTTCTGTTCCACCTCTCGTCTCCAGCGCGTTCCACCCCTCGTGCTCTGATGAAACTCTCACAATCAAATCAATCAATCAATTAATCAATCGAGAAATCGTCACCTCGAGCTCCTGGAACTCCTCGTCGTCGTCGATGTCGTAGGACAGCGTGTGAATCTTTGATTCCTCTCCAGAAAAGTCCAGAAACCTCCCATCAGCAAACAGCAGCGCCTCCTTTGTGGAGGAGGAGGCAGCAGCTGAGGAGGAGGCGCCTGGACCAAAGCCCTCGATGAAGGTGGTCTCACAGCAGTCTCCTCCTGCCTCCCCCCACGCCCGCAGGGCACTCTCTGGGCACAGGAGGAGGCTGGAGGATGGTCTGAGGCGGGGGTCAGACGCCACCTGCTGGGGGAGGAGGTCACTTGGGTTCAGGAGCTGAGAAGGACCTCCTCCGCCTCCTCCTCCACTGTTCCTCTCCTGCTGAGGGGAGGCGTTCACCACCACATGCCCCTGATACTGCGGAGCTGAGTACACCAACAGCAGTGCCTCCCGAGGCTCCGCCCCCAGTCTGTGAGTGTTGATGAGGCCATTTTGTCTACAGGTGTCTGCCCCTCCTCCTGCTCCTCCTCCTGTTCCTCCTCCTGTTCCTCCTCCTCCCCTCCTCAGTTTGGTGGAGGTTTCAGTCTCATCTCCTCTGCTCTCCTCCTCTCCTCCCTCCATCCCTGGTTCCTCCTCCTCCTCCTCCTCCTCCTCCTCCTCCTCCTCCTCCTCCTCCTCCTCCTCCTCAGAGGTGTCTCTCAGAGAGGTCAAGGGTCAGGGGTCAGGCATCGCAGGCTGAGCTCTCCTGAGAAACAGAAACAGAAAACAGTGAAACAGACTCCTCCATCTGCTGCACCTTCTCCTCTCTTGCTCTCCATAGATGTCACCTGATGTTGTCCTTCCTCCCATCATAATTAGTATGACCATTAGGGGGCGCCATCTACAGATGACTGTACAGGTGTTTTCCTGTGAGGTCAGCAAGCAGCTAAAAAGGAGACGAAACACATCTGGACCACTGCTGGAGAACGCGTCCTGAGTGGTGCGTTCAGGGACACCGAATGCGTCCTGTTCTGTTCATGAAAGGCATCACGTGACTTTGACTTTCATCTGTTCGGAGGTTTCTGTTCCATAGCTGAATCTCAAATCTTTTTGTTTGTTAATTACTGAAAGATTATGACAGAGTTTATTTTCAGTTGTTTGTTCATGGAAGCCACTTGTTTCTTGTTGCTCTGTGTTTATTTTGAAAAGTGTTTCCTGTATTTTTTGTGTGTCCACAAGTCAGAGAATAATAAAGAAATCAAAGACTCTGATGGCAGAAAATGAATAAAAGTTCTGACTGATCACACCGTTCACTCTCAGCTCAGGAGGATTGTTGGTGGACTGAACATCTGATTCCAGCTGGTGGAAACACATTTTCAGAATAAAATCTGACACTGACAGACCCGCCTGCTTCTTCTTCTGCCACAGTAAACACAGCGTTCACGTCCATGAGGAGACCTCCAGTCCACCACCCCGACCAGGAAACACAGCAGGTTCAGGAAGTCCAGAACACACAAACGTGTCTCAGCAGCAATGAAGGAAGCAAAATGTGATGTCGTGCTGATGTCATTAGTGATGTCATACGCTCACACACAGTCACACAGAAGGAAACATGCGCTTTATCAGCATTTATTCCAGCGACCGGACCAGGAAGCAGCAGCTAGAGGTGAAATACTGGAAAAGACCTGAATGCTTCAGATTAGAGTCCAGCAGGAGGACTTTTATTCTGAAACTGCTCAGGAAAGATTCTGCACACCTGAACTATCTACATCACTGCTGAAGGTCCAGTCAGCAGAACTGAAAACTTCAAAACGCAGAAAAAGACCAAAAATGGTCTATTATGAGGAGGAAGTCAGTAACATGAGAGCAGAGTCCAGATCAACAAAACGAAACTGAAGAAAAGCAACATCTTCCAATCAGCTTTTCATCAGCGGGGAGCTGAGCTGCGTTCAGGTTCACCTGTTGATGCTCATCAACAGCAGACCTGTGACATCATCATCATCAGCCATGCAACTGACAAATCAGGCGACATGTCCGGTCTTCATCAGCTGTTTCCTGACACTCAAGACTGAAGACTGGAGACCTGAACGAGGAGCAGCAGCTAAACAACCATCAACATCTGTCTGCCTGTCTGCCTGCCTGCCTGTCTGTCTGTCTGTCTGCCTGCCTGCCTGTCTGCCTGCCTGCCTGTCTGTCTGTCTGTCTGTCTGTCTGTCTGTCTGTCTGACTGACTGACTGACTGATTGACTGTCTGTCATATATGATAATAGATGACAATGATATGATAATATTCCGTCCATTCTGTGTTTGGATTTACTTTGGTCCTCCACTCACTCACACCCCTCATGACATTCTGTGATGTTATTCTGATCACGTTATAATAATGAGCTGCAGTGAGTGTGTGATGTGTTAAAACTCTTTCTGTTATTATGATAATATTCCCAGACTCAATCATATTTCTGGTGGTTGACAAGTTGAGTTTCTAAGAATGTTGATTTGAGGTCTTTTATATTTTTATCTGGTATTTATTCTTAGTTGTTTTGTGTTCAATGTCTAAAACGACCTTCAGTTCATATTCGTCAAAATAAAATAATCCATGTACGATAAGAATAAAGCTGAGCTTCAAAGCCGCCTGCGCGCAGGCACGCACGCACACGCGCGCGCAAACGTTGGCACACGCACACAACGAATGTATAAACATATATGTGGTAAATATTTGGGCTCCTGTTAACCTGAATACCGACACTGTCACCGCCTCTGACGTCATGCTAAACATGTCGTGTGATCACGAGAGGACATAACAAGCACGCACGCACATAGGCAACTCACCTCCCAAGGTGAGACACGAGACCCTTCATCCAACCATCCAGTCAGTACATCCAGGCTTCACACCGACCCATCCTCCATCCTCCAGGCGCCCTCCGTGCGCCCTCAGCCGCGTAGAGAGCAGAGCGAGTCCCGGTGTGATGGTCCGCTGCTCCGAGAGAGAAGGAGCCGAGAGAGGAGGGAGGCAGGCAGGCAGGCAGGCAGGCAGGTGTCCGTCTGGACGGAGGATGATTCTCCTGCAGAGAGGAGATGAAGAAGACGAGGAGGAGGAGAAGGAGGAGGAGAAGTTGAGAGAGGGAGGGGGGGCATGAGCTGCTGGAGGGGTTATACACGGAGGAGGTATGTGCGCTGAATACAGAGGAGGTGTGTGTGTGTGTGTGTGTGTGTGTGTGTGTGTGTGTGTGTGTGTGTGTGTGTGCATGGTGAATCGCAGCAGAGAGTTCCTCCTCATGGTCCTAAAGCCCCTCAGAGCTCCTGATCACTTTGATCAATGATGTGCTCGTGATCAATAATCACCAGAACAGCTCGATATTCCCTCTGTTTTCCTTTTAGTTTGACAGACTGCAGGCTGAGCCTCGGTGTTGGAAAGTAACTGAATACATTCACTCAAGTGTTGTACTGTTGAACAGTTTCGAGGTGCTTGTGATGCTGTCTCCTTCTCCTCCACATCTCACGGGGAAATGCTGTACTTTTCTCTCCTTTTACTATTCTTTTACCTTGATTCTACCAGCAGATGGCACCAAAGGAAAAAGAATCATAGATTGTGTTTAATTAGACCTTTGGCTTGCATGAAGTTCTTCATTAGTGATGAAATCATGATTTTCACAGCTGTGATCGTGAAGACAGTCAGTGAAGGGTTTCAGCTGCAGCTGAACACCTCCCCGCTCTGATGTAACCAGCTGAACTTACTACTGAAGAAATCTCAGGTTTGCTTGCTGCTCCTTTTTCAGAATAATCTTTATTTTTGAACCCAGAACATGAACATGTAAATGCACAGTAACATAAAGCATAAAGACCAGTTTAAAATGAAGACATGCAAAGCAACAGGAAGCCTCTGAGGCCGGCTAAAGTCAGGAGCTACTGACAACATCTAACAGGCATCAGCTGACACGGGGGTCTGAAAGGACCTTTTATGCACAACAAATACTTTTAATTTTGCTGGTAATACTTATGTACTTTTACTTTAAGTTAAATTTTGAACAAAGCACTTAGACTTTGACGTAGCTGACAAACAGGATAATAACTTGCGTGCATATGATGATTATTTCAAGATAATACCTTGTACACACAAGGTATTGGATTAAAAAGATACCGCCTTTCAGAGGCTCTGTTCATTAACCTAATCTAAGAGCATAAGCCTAATATGCCGAACAGGACAGACCAGTCTTTCTAGAACCACATCCCGATGATGTTTTGGGCCTCCTCCATTTGTAGTCTTGTTGTATTTTCTGGCTGGTGTCAGGTGTCGCTGTGCTGGTCTAATGTGCAGACTGTGTGATCACAGCATGCCATCTCTTTCACTTTCTTCTCAGCACCCTCCCTGTTCATCTTTACTGCAAAAACAATCAAAGGCAAAGTATGTACATAAACCAGAGCAACAGTAGGATAATACAGAGAGGAATATCCGTGTCATCTTTATCAAATAAAGACAGCATTACAGCTGTGTACAAACACATGATGTAGCTCCTGCAGCAGTCACAGACTTTAAATTTCATTTAAATGTATTTACGGTTAATCACATATTTCCATTCATTTTTGGATCTCAACCAAAAAATGGAAAGCTTGATTTAGAGTTCAGAGAATCACTCCGCTTGTTTTTGTTTTCACATTTTGTTCCACACAATCAGGATTCACATGATTTAATGTCGCAGTTCACACTCCCATACAGCAGGGGGCGGGATGCTCATCTCACGATGGTTTGCGTTCCTCTAACAAGCACAAGGAAGAAGAAAAATAAGCAGTAGACGTAGAAGAAGAAGACATCCCTGATGCAGATCCTGTCACAGTGCGCAAATGCGCATCCAACAGCACGGACCTCCTGTGGATAACGATAAAACAAACATTACCAGGCTGGGAAACGACACGTTAGGGCGGAAAAGAAAACAGCGCTTGAGGGGGAAGACAGAAACGAAGGGTAAAGTCTGTGACACGGCAGGTAAGCCGAACTCACCTGTATCTGTTTCTTCAGGCCGGACTGTGTCAGCGTAGCCACTTTCCTGTCTGACCCGAGCGGATATCTGGGCAGGCCCACCACGGCTCCTCAGTGCTGTCATCCATAGTTACTGTACACAGTTCACCCAGAGATGTGCCGTATGCTGCGCTGAGACCGTGACACCAAACCGCATTCCAAAACCTGCTAATTAAACGCAGCCCTACGTATAATTAATGTATAATTCACCCAAAAGATTGTATTTGACATATTTTACGAGGTTACTTGATAGACTCTTCAATTTGGCATAACGTCACATCTAACCAATCAAACTGCACTTAATCCAATCGAGAATTAACTTTTAAAGCTGTTCTGTTCGTTGTCAGCGGTAAGTTATTTTCAAACCAACACTGTTGGCGTCAGGACGCAGGAACAGTGAAGTGCACTCCCCTGTCAAGAAGCTGACGTTTTATCGACGCAGGTATAGTTTCAGTATGTACATGCCGAATTTGTTAGAAGAGTCGGGGAGTCATATAATGCTCTTCAGTAATGCTCCAGCGTTGATTTACCGTTGCTTTTAATTAACGTTACCTTAAATCTTGAGATTTTAAAGTGGAATTTGGTGTGACGTTCTCTGTACGGTGTCAGCACAGCGTGCATATGGCTAGCTATCAGTAACGATTGAACGAGTTGACAGGTAGATTATGTGAACTTGTTAACTCATTTGCTAACGAGATTAATATGCAGTTGTCCTATTACAGTTGTCGCATAACGTGGACTTAAAACACAACAGGACAAACCGCTAACGTTAGCAACTGTCGTTAGCTTGACAGGCTGTTGCGTTCAGGTAGCATAACGTTACAACATCAAGGACTTGGCTATTTACTGAAAGTATATAACTTCTTAGCCGTTAGTGAGTGGACTGCATCACTAATAGCTACGTAATGTCGGTAATAGCTAGCTTAGTATTTAGTGAATAAAACTACGTTAATGTCACTAGTTGTGTGTGGTTTCTTGCTAGCAGTACAGACTCAGTGGTCAGTGTTTCATCAGTTATTAGACTGACCCCGGGTGAAGCTAACCGACGTTAGATAAGACAACACGCCCAGCAGCACGTGTGATATCCCGCTTTCACAGAAACGAGACGCCGTGGCAAGTCCAGAAAGAGGAAGCGTGTGTCAGCGAAGCGAAATAAAATCCTAAATTCACCCTGTGAGCCGTTATCACCGCATCTCACGGCGGAACCACCCGGTCTCTGTATCCGGCTAAAGAGAGCAGCTCAAAATCCTTTCCTAATCATTTCATCTTAGTTTACCTGTAACAAACGTACGGAAGATGGTCCTTCCAGCGCACTGTAGGTGTTTTTGTCTGCTTCCAACGTCTGCAGTCTGCGGGGAACAAACTTTAGGATTTTGGGGATACACAGAAAGATCAGTGAATGAGTCTATATTGTTAGAAATATTTAAATTTTCCATTGAAAATCGGACTAAAAATATACGAAACCGTCTAAAAGTAACAAACTTTGGATGTGCTTTGGTGGGAGTGACAGCCAAAGTTGATGCACTGAAAGTAGTTGAAGTGGCAGATGGAAGTTAGGAACTGAAATCAGTTGAAGTGTCAGTTAAAGGAGTTGAAATGTTAATGGTGTTCCAGCTTTTTCTTCAGACATTAATCCATGGTTGTCAGGTGGTTCATGGATTGCTCTGGACTCCTTTAAGGTTTATATATTTGCTTATTGATTTTTATAAATAATATAAAGTTTTTACATAACAAAGTCGAAAAAGCTGAAAGTCAAAAACCTGAAGAAAAAGAAAAAGAAGTAAATAAGAGTGTCTCTGAAGTGATGCAGTTCATAAAGGATGTCTCATAACCGTCTGATTATTTAAGCATCTAATTATCACATTTCTGATCTTCCAATCACCTACTGCTCTTCCTCTCCTCAGCGACCATGGTAGGTGAACGCCGCAATGGGAACCTGCTGGTCCAGCTCGGCCCGAGGCTGCAGGCCTATCCGGAGGAGCTGATCCGCCAGCGCCGCAACCACGATGGACAGACGGAGTACCTCATTCGCTGGTGCCTCATCACCATTGACGACGGCTCCAGCTCTGGGGGCGGAGCCGGCGATGCGAGTGGGACGGGCGGCAGCAGCTCTGCGGTGGGCGGGTCCAGCGGCTCCACATCAGGAGAGAGTAAATCAGAGAACATCCTAATGTGGATGTCGAAGGAGGACGTGTACGCCAACTGCCCCACCCTTCTGGGGAAAAGGAAAACGGACACACAGCGCCCGCTGCAGCAGCAGGAGAAGCAGCAGGGCAGCGAGTCATCGGATGGAGGTCAGAGGAGCAGTGGCGAAGTTCCAGTGGACGTCACCTTTGACGAGGTGGAGCTGTCGGACATGAAGGAGGATGTGAAGAACCTAGTGCGTCGAGCTAGGAAGCAGATGACCAAGAAGAGCGACTTCTCCATCAGCATCACGCACACCATCCACGTGCTGAGCGCCTACGCCAGCATCGGCTCGCTGGTTGGCGTCTTCAAGGAAACGGGCGCCCTCAACCTGCTGATGGAGCTGCTGTGCAATAAGGAGACGCAGACCAGACGCAGTGCCGGGAAGATGCTGCGAGCGCTCGCCTCCCATGATGCAGGTAACCACAAACTTTATTTATACAAAATTTCTAACAGTACCAGAGAACATACTGCTCTGTGAATGGTGGGCGAGTGTCTGTTACGGTCATGTGGCCATTTCAGACATAGTTCATGTCGACGTCATGGTGACGGCAAGACTCCAGGAAGTGACTTTGTCCCATGTAAAACAGCGTGTCATTTTACCCTTTGGGAAAGGAGAAATGACGTGTTCATCAACAAGCTTTACGTGAGCTGTGAGGCGGATTTCAGCTTTGGGCAGAGTCAGGCTGTTTCCCCCTGTTTCCAGTCATTAAGCTAAGCTAAGCTAATCAGCTGTTGGCTGTGGCTTTATATTTACCGTGCAGACCACCACCAGAGAGTGTGATCATCAGATGCTTGTATTTACCTCAAGGTTGATTAAATCTGATGTGAGATCAGTTGGAGGGAAGCAGGTCTCACTCTGTTAGTACTACAGAAACACTCTTGTTGTTCACTGATGCAACTATGGCTGTCAAAAATGGCCAAAAATGACGTTTGAAAATTCCCTCTAAAACACACATTGTTTCACACAATTCAAATGCGTATTTTTGCAGACTATGTCCATAAGAGGGAAAGCCAATACAGCGAGAGACCACAAAATAAACAAAATAATGTCCTCCACATGTTGTTGAATTATTGGCTCGTTTCAGTTTGACTTTACATTTTCAGTCAATCAGAGTGACGTCATGTGTGCAGAGTTTACAATCTGTGTCCACGTGTCCTGGAAGACTTCAATGTCTCAAACAAACAGGAACAGGAGGTCAAATATTATCTGATGATGGAGCCGATTCTCTGTGCTTTAGTTTCTGAAGTTTTTTCAGTTCTGATTTAAAGCGCTGCAGCCAGCAGCCATGAAACGATGGAGTGTAATCCCTCCCCACTGTCAGTGTACGTACATTTGAAGCGTTTGTTTTACCGGACAGCTGAGATTGTTCAAACAAGTGTCTGACAACATGATGGAAAGGATCCTGCAGAGACAGACCTTTTTATTAAAGAGGAAGATCCTCTCTGTTTAACCAGAAACATTCTCACCAAAGCCACCAGACTCCATTCACAAAAACAGTTATTTAACATCAGAAAACACACTTCATTCAAACTGACAGAAACAAAATAAAGCTCACCCAAACCTTCATGGTTCATCTTTCACTGTTCCAACAATCATCAGTAACTCTGGCTTGGTTGAAATAAACTCTTAATTCATTGACTTAGGAGAGGAGAGAGAGCAAAGACATCAGAGAAAGCTGAGTGTAGAGACGAATGTTTTCACATTTAACTCCGGAGTTTTTTTCACTGGACATTATGATAGGACAGATTTAAATATGTGACTTCAACAAAAAGCAAACAGCGATGACTGAACAACAGAAAACTGGTTTTCGGTGCTCTCCTATCGAATGTTTGGATTTTGTTGTAATTTCAATATGATTTTGAATCTAGAATATTCATTGACAGCCCAAGATGGTACAGAGTGATGCTTCTTTTACCTCACAAACAATCTTTGGTTCACGCTCACAAACTGAAGACAGACCGGTCTCATTCAGTTCTGTCATCAAGTTTCTGACTGAATCATCAACATCATTTAGTCTTCAATGAAAACATTTGAACTGGTGACAGAGAGGAGGAGCTGCTGACATCACCAGCAGCAGGTTTGATGTGCAGGTGTGATGATGTTCAGGTGTGCACACTGTTGACGTCCTCCTCCGTTTGCCTGTACAAACCTCCTCCTGTCTGCAGTGAAACTCAGATGTGTGACTTTGGAAACATCCGGGCTCATCTGGCCTTTCTAACAAAACGATCGTTGGCTTAAATCAGCTGGTAACGTGATTAGCTGCTTTCATCGTCACATGAAGGCCCAGATGACTTCACTGGTCATGTGACTCACTGTCTTTGTCCTTCCTGTGTCTCTTGTGTGTAATGTTGAGCTGATCTCGAGCTCAGACTAAAACCCTGCAGAGCGGCGTCTTCTCTGCAGCATCCTGCAGAGTCTCTGCTGCTGGTTTCACTTCAGTGATGCAGTAAAGCAGCTCGCGGGTCGTGTTCAGCCTTCAGCGCAGTAAATGAACGTCTGTGGAGGGAAAACTAAAGCTGTGTCGACATCAGACTGAGGCTTCTTCACCTCCTCTGTCTGTGGCCTGTCTCTGTCTGCAGCCGGTCCAAAGGTCCAGTGGATCATCCTCACATAATGCACAACATCTGCACAGGGGTTTGGTCTGAAATTACACAACATTTAGTGAAACCCTCGTCTTCTTCAGAGTGGACTGAAAAGACGGAGTGTTCAGTAATACATCACACTGACTGATGTCTGTCATCACCATGATCAGCAAACTGACTGGTGATGGACATCAGGTTCTGCAGCACTGTGTTCATGTTCTCTTGTGCCAGAAAGAGCTCAAAAAGAAATAAGCGATCATTGGCAGCCTGTCATTAGACTGATCCGGTCACGTTATGATTAATGACGGACAGGTGGAGACCTCATGGACTGCATTATCGATTCATGTGCAGAGCGCTTTCATGATGAATCGTTTATTGTATGAAATGTCAAGAAAATTTCAAAAATGCTCAGCAGAACTGTTGGCCCAGAGGTTGAGACTGAAACGAACTGGCATTAGTAAATGCTGTAAGTCAGAGCTGTGCAGGCTGTGATCACGTGTTTGAAGCCGAAACGACGACTGAAATTTGAAAGAACTCAACAGAAACACATCGCTCATCTCAGCTGCTGCACTCCGACAGTTTCTTCTTTCTTTTTCTTTGGTCACATGATGTGGAGAAAATCCTGGGCGAGGAGCAGCTGAGAGTTTTTCCCATGAGTCATCGGGGCCTTGTCATAGATCCGCAACACACACACACACACACGCACACACACACACGCACACACACTGCATTCAGTGTGATAACATCAAACCAGAGGAGAGCTCTGACTGTGAGCACAAAAACACCAGGTTTCATTAAAAAACAGCTTCTTGAGCATTTTAGTGGTTTCCTGCAGGACGTGGATGTCAGACACAGAGAGGCATCATTTGAATACTTTTAAACCAATGGGACATCACCTAGGCAGAGACGGGGGGCGTGATTGGACGGGAGGTGTGGAGCCTGCCGCTGCAGAGATCCTCTGTTAAACGTAGATGCTGTTCACAGGTTTATTTTGAACGGTGAAGCAGCTCCGATGTGAGGCGAGGACAGTCTCCTCTTTACCAGGAAATGACATCATCAGCCTCACCAAGGAGGCTTTGTTTTCCTTTTGAGTTTCCGAGCAACCAGGAAGTGAGGAATTAGCTGGTTCATCGTCAGCTAAAGAGTCTCAATCAGACGCTGAGCTGAATCAAAATTTCATTCATTAAAGCTTTGAGCCTCTGTTTCAGGCCCAGCAGTCTCTGCTCAGACACTGAAACTGAAACCATGAACTGAACTCCAGAACTGTGGAGGAATTTACTGTGAAATGAAACTACTGATGAACTTTCAGATGAAAGGTGGCCTGTGGAGTTTGCTTTGTGCCTCCGTGCCGATGATTTTGGGTTGTTAATCCACGAAAGCAGCGTCTCGGCAATTTCATGGCATCCAACGTCCACTTAGACTCAACAATGAACGGACTCGTTTTTGGCGGTCAGAGGTCGAAGGTCACTGCGACCTCACAAAACACATTTTTAGCCTTATCTCCAGAATTCATACGCTACACTTCATGACACTTCATATCTAAAAAGTCAAAGGTCACCTTCACTGTGACACCATGCTGTGCAGAAACTCTTTTCTGGCCATTATTCAGCAGCATAACTGACTGTGACCACATTTCACATTAGCTCAAATGCTGATTTGGTGACTCTAATCTTCGTTGTCCACCTTCAAACTGTGCTGATTGTTCAGATCTTCTGTGCTGCAGGTTGAATGCATGTGTGAAGTGTCCACGTTATACGGTTTGTAGCTTCTCCGCAGCAGCGTCAACCATTTGATGAACTCCTCTGGAAATATAGACTCTTAAGTAAGTAAATGTTCAGGCTGCAGGCACAAGTGGTCAAATCCATGTTTTTTTGCTCATGTGTGACGGAAATCACAATCACAATTTTTGTGACAGTGTCAACAGAACAAATCACATGGAGTCTGACTTTCAGGTCAGATTCAGGCACATTCTCATGTGGTCCTGAATCAGATGCAGGTCGGATCACGTCAGTCACCTCAAATGAGGTTTTTGCCATGAGGCTCTTGAGCAGATGTAGTTGCAAGCAGCTCTTGACATTCTGAAATTTGGATGGTATCTGTTTCTGTGAAATCATTCATGTCATGATCCCACCACTCCTGGCTCTGACGTTAGGTCCACACTCACCTACGGACAGAAGTCGCAGCCGAAGAAGATGTAAAAATCCACAGTTCACTACCTGCTGAGCAGCAAACAGCAGACAGACACAATTATAGAGGAGCTGGTGAACATATAGCAACAACATTTAGCAGCCAAAAAGCCAGACGTTTCCTTCAGGAGCTGGTGGAGGAGACCAAAAATGGAGCTAAAAGAGAGAGAATACCAGACTGACGTTCATCAGGTGACACAAACACGACTCTGCATCGGTCACATGTTTCTCTGTAGCTGCTGGATGTGGAAATAAACAGTTTGCTAACAAGTTCAACATTTCAACTTTAAAGGTGAAGATATGTTGATGTTGTGCTCACAACTTGTTTCTGGTGGACAGAAACATGAGTTACTGAAGGTTGAAGGATTTTAAATCCAGCATACATCCTTTCTTAGTAGCTGACACCTTCCCTCATCACTCATACAGCACATGATGTCGGTGATCAGGCAGTAATAAAACCTGTGTGTTAAGCCGTTAGCTGAGTCAAGTTGGGTCTGGTTTGGGTTTAGTTGGAGGGTTCAGATTCAGTCCTGTCAGACTGCGTTAAGCTCCGGACAAACTGAGCTGGAAAAAACAGGTTGTGTCGCTTTGACAACCAGCAACTGTGAGTTCTGATGTCATCAACTGCAGCATAAGTGCATATTAAACAGTTTTTAATACAGTAATATAGATAATTATTACCGTTTATCGTGTTAATCATAAAAACAATAAGGACAATAGCACCATCAATAAAATAATTAAAACCTTTGTTGTTTTTAGTCTGGAATTAGGAACCACCAGGAGGGCAGCGTTCGAGGGCCTGTGACAGTACATGTGGAGTTAAAAGGTTCGAAATGTAGCTTGGGACAAGTCACATTTAAAGCAAACTCCAACGAGCAGCGATAAAAAGATCATTGTTATGTGCTATCGTTTTCTGGCACCTTTTAAAATCCTTGTGATGACATAAAAGCATGAATGGCTGTTTCAAGGTTTTTGGTAGACAGCAATGGCTTAATTTTAGCATGAAAGTGAGGCTGCTGTCAGTTTCTACACGGCAGAGGAACGAGATGGGAGTCTGAACCTGGTCTGGCTGGAATTTGAGTGTTGGAGGAATCTGTGCCTATTAGAAGTATGTAGAAATGTTGAGCCTTCCATTCATGAATGTCCTCGAGACAGTTTATACATTCAGCAGTTTCATGTAAGTCACTGTTGTCACCGCTGAGGTAAACCTGGGTATCGTCTGCGTAAAAATGGAACCTGATGTCCCAATGGCTGCATGTCAGTGGAGTCAGGCCAAGTACTAAACTATCAGGGGCCGCAGAGTGCAGCCTAGTGAGTTATCGTTCATATATTCTAAAAATTGACTTGAAGAATGAGGGAGTAAACATTTAAAAACTCATTGCAGGTTTCAGGAGGGACAGAGAGAGTGGCATCACTTACAATGTTAAAAAGATTAGAAAAGCTATATTCAATGAGATGGGAAGAGGAGGCATGTTTAGACAGTTAAGGAAACTTCATGCTCTCAGCACACTTTCACGTCAATGTCTGGAGGTTCTGAGAAACAGTGTCCGAGTGAAACAGTCACACAAAGGAAGTTCAGAGTGCTGTTTCATTGTGGTTTCAAACAGTCAGACTCTGAGAACACTGAAGCAGCGTGAGTCAACAGGGTCCTGATGTTCAGGTGTAGTTTTAGCTCTGCTCCTGCAGGGGGCGCTCTAGTTTTCTTAGCAGAGTTAACACGTAAGCTTTCAGAACTTATCCTAAATTTATTAAATGTATCAAATGTAACAGCTTTGATTTCACTGGGCTCAAACTTTGGACAACAAAATGCTAAAGGACTGCTCAGGTGTTCAGACAGGTAACATTGAGATCTTCATCCTCCTCAAGAGCTGAGACCTCAGTTTGGTCCTGACTGTGTCTCTGCAGAGCTGCAGATCCAAGATGCTGAGCCAGGTGTCTGATCATGGTCTGTTGGTACAGAACAGGGAGGGAGACGGTCTCTGAAGTTTCTGTCTCTGACTGTGTCTCTCTGTCTCTAACTGTGTCCTCTGTCCCCTCTGCAGGGAGTCGGGCTTACGTCTTGCTGTCCCTCAGCCAGCAGGACGGCATCGAGCAGCACATGGACTTTGATAACCGGTACACTTTGCTGGAGCTGTTTGCTGAAACCACGTCATCAGAGGAGCATGGCATCTCTTTTGAGGGGATTCACCTGCCTCAGGTAAAACACTTCTACAGGTGTGAGGACTGTCACAGACATAACGCTTCTACCCTCTAACTATCAGAGACGGCCACTACACCCAAATCTCCATATTTCCTCTCTCAGGGATCATTTTCATGTGTTTGGATGCTGTTCAGGTCACTTCAATCAAAGACAGAAACGTTACACCTGTTCAACCTCTGTGCAGGTGCCTGCTGAGTCTCTAAGAGCTGGTTTCAAAATGTTGGTGCTTCAGCAGTTCCACACTGAGCCGCCCATCTGTCAGATCCAGCTCTACAACATTAAGCATGGCAGCAGTTCAGACAGACACAGCGTCTCTACGCTGTGGACAAAAAGACATGGAACAACCTGAATAAGATGTGTAATGTTGTTTCTGTCATTTCCTTTAAGAGACTCACTCTCACCTCGATGATCTGGCTTTTATGTCAGATTTTACTCCGATAAGCTGAAGGTTCTGACTACACATGGTTGATTATTATTATTATTATTATTATTGTTGTTGATGTTTTTCAGATTCCCGGGAAGCTGCTCTTCTCTCTGGTGAAACGTTACCTGTGCGTCACGTCTCTGATGGACAAACTCAACACAGCGGGGGCGGAGTCTACCTCTGACAGACAGGATGCCAGCCCCTCTCCTGCCTCCTCCTCCTCCAGCGCTGCCCACCAGACAGAGCACCTCCGCGTCCAGCGAGAGTTTGACTTCACCATGGCCATGGCCAACCTGATCTCAGAGCTGGTCCGTGTCATGGGCTGGGACCGGAACCGCCAGCCTCCTGATGGCTCCGTCCACCACCCAGGAGGAGGTGTGGCATGCGGGGAGGATCAGGGGGAGGAGACATCCCGTCCGGTCCTCAGGTCCATCTTCCAGCCTCGTTTCTGCACGTCTCCCGTCATCCTTGCAGCCACCTCCGCTGCAGCCGTTCCCGCCGCCACGCCACCAAAGAAGAAGACGGGAAACGGATACAAAACTCGCTCAGATTTCGCCAGCCGCTCAGCCTACGTGGAATACGTCCAGGACAACCTGAAGAGTGGCATGATGGTCCGCATGCTGGAGGACTACGAGGAGGTGAGCGCTGGAGACGAAGGAGAGTTTCGCTACAGCAATGACGGCTCGCCACCTGTCCAGGTGAGGAAACACTGATGCAAACTGTGGGACATTTGAAGTAGTTTGTTTTGTTGCTATCTGTTCTACACACAGAGAGGACACAACAAACATCGCAGAAAGTGTGCAACAGTCACAAATATTCCAGAAGTGAAGGAAGTTTGGATTGTTGTGATCTGCTGCATTCAGCGCTGACACTGACAGCAGTTTCTATCATGTGGTGATGCTGTCTGACATGAATCCTCACAGCTGGAGGCTTGTTAGAGGCTGCAGCTCCTCCTGCTGGTCAGAGGTATAAAGTGGTTGACAATGATGTGAACGTTTAACTGCAGGAACTGTCTCCTGTCCTGTAGTCCTCTGTGGACTTGTACCTTGTCCAGTTTGCAGAGCTGAACTCTGATTATTCAGACACAAATGTCAGGCAGACATGAGGCTAAACAGCAGGAGAAACAAAGCAAGAGAATGAGGGCATCTTTACTTTCTGTCTGTTTCTAGAAACAACATGGTGGTGTGTGCTGATGTGGACATGTTGTCTCAGATATCAGTGAGACAGGAAGTCCAGTTAGAGTAACAGGTCCTGCACAGATAAATGATACTCACAGATGTTCCCATGCTCTGTCTGTGTGCTACGTTCAGGTGTACTGGAACTCCCTGTCCAGGACTTACTGGGTCCATTGGCACATGGTGGAGATACTGGGCAGCAGCAGCAGCAGTCAGGCTGAGAAGGAGACGCAGGAGAAGGCATCCTCCCTGACAGAGACGCTCAAACTCACCGCTGGTAAGATCTGATAGCTGAGCAGACACCTGTCTGTCCACCTGAGTGCAGGAGGAGAAAATCTTTCTCCTTTTTCTCCCTCAGTGAGTCAGACGTTCTTCTCGAAGCCTCCCGGTGGTCTCTACTCTCTGCCATACCTGTCAGAGGGTCTGCAGGTGGAGCCGCTGAGTCTGAGTCGAGCCGAGTGGTGGGAGATCCTCTTCTTCATCAAGAAACTGGAGCCGAAACAGCAGCAGGAGGTCAACGGCATTCTGCTGCAGAGCCTGGACGACCAGGTGAGCGAGAGAAATGCAAGAGGCATGCTGGGTAACTGAGGCTCTCATCTGATGGTCCATGTCGCTGTGAAATGAGGTTCCTCTAGGACCTGATCTGGAGAAGCTGTGACCTGGTTAACACACTGATTATTTATTTATTTCTGTCTGTCTGTCTGTCTGTCTGTCTGTCTGTCTGTCTGCCTGCCTGCCTGCCTGCCTGCCTGCCTGCCTGCCTGCCTCTCTCTCTCTCTCTCTCCTGTCTGTCCTTCAGGAGGCAGAGCTGGACGACTCGTCTCTGATTGGTCTGTCTGTCCCTGGAGATGTGGCTAAGAAGCTGCTTCACTACCTGAAGCAGAAGCTGCCGTCGTCGTGCCTGAGTGACCTGCTCTGCTCTCACGCCTTCTGCAAACACTACCTGAGGAGAGGAGGAGGAAGTCTGGATGACGAAGAGCTGCTGGGTGAGGACACGAAGAGACATGTGTGTTTAGAAAGCAGTGTTGACGAGTCTGACTGTTGCTTGTCTTCCAGCTGAAAGTTCTCTGGGTTCGTCTGGCCTGGGAGGAGCAGGAGGAGGAGGAGGAGGAGGAGGAGGAGGTGGTGGTGGTGGAGGAGGAGGAGGAGGACAAAGCTCCTCCTCTTTATCATCAGCCTCAGCCTCCTCTTCCTCAGCGATGGCCAAGAAAGCGAAGAAGGAACCTCCTACTGATTCAGGCTGCGGCAGCCCAGAGACAGAGAGTGAGCTGCCCTCCGAGGACGACAGCAAATACCCCGAAGATCTGGAGGACAAGATGAAAGGTGGGAGACAGGCGTCCTGAGGGGGGCGCTGAAATGACCGATTCTCAGCTCAAATACTGAAAAATGAGTGAAAACCAGGACCTGAGGAGGATCTCTGACCCCTGTAGAAGTGATCCGGTCCATCACACTGAATGTATTAATGGATTGTCTTTATAGCGTTGAGAAGATTTTCAAACCTGGAGCTGATGAAAATAAAGATGTATAAATGAAAGTGATCCGAATGGAAACAGCTGTGTAAAACATTGTGTCAGTAGATAGTGACGGCCTTAAAGCTATTGTCCTGTCCTTCCTGCAGTGTTTAACAATCCCCGTGTCCATGGGAAGAAGACGGTGTTGGAGAAGCTAGGGGAGGTAGTGGACATCCTGAAGAAGGGGGGGTCGGGCTCAGACCAGGCCCAGCAGCTGGCTGCCATCCTCTTCATCACCAGGCTGCTGGAGGAGAAGGGGGCCCAGGAGAAGAACTCCATGAGGAGTGACTCTGCCCAGACCATCCGGTGAGAAACCAGCACAGTGATAGGCCTTATGGTGGAGTGTTCCAGGAAGTACACTCAGCCCGTAGTAAATTTCTTAAATAGATATTTGTGAGTACACTGTCTGTTTCAGCCTTGAACCAGCAGTATCCCCAGACTCCGTTAAAAGTTTTCTATGTTTTTTTAAGTGAGTTAAGAGAAATTTTAGAAACTTTGTGAAATGCTGTGTACAGAATCTTAGTTATTTGGGCCTTCTTGTAAATTCATCTAAATGACTAAATGATGACTAAATTATTTATTCCTTTGTGTAAAAACATTGTGTCCATTTGTCCCGGTGTGTTGACTACTCTGTCTGTGTCACCCATGAAACCTGATCAGTCTCTAATTTTAATTTAAAACCAAACAATAAGAGCTGTCAGCCTGGATTTTGACTTTCTGCCTGCTCCTGACTTCTTAGCAAGAAGAAGGCTTAAGCCTAAATGTTGCAGCCAGAGTAACTATTAGGTCTGACTGACTTATCTTAAGACCAGGCTTAAGCCTTGTTGATGCAACTGTTGGCAGTTTGCGGGAAATAAACCGGTCTTGAGGGTAGTTCATGGGGCCTGGGAATGTGGAGTGTTTCCAGCAAATGCATCCACCTGGAGAGATTCAAGAAATGTCCAGACAGTGGATTGCTGGGGGGCTTGTTTGGGTCATTTCCAAGTAATACACAGATCTTCAGAGCGTTTCAGGTTACCAGGGAGTGTAGTGTGTTCTAAGAGAACATAGGAATGTTTCCAGTAAATACACAGCACCCATGGGTTGTTCAAGTGGCCTGGGAATGAGTGACGTTCCAGGAAAGTGTGTTCAGTCCAGGGGACGTGGGAGAGTAGAGAGTTTTGCCAATGAGTACTTCAGACAGTCATGGAGCTGGTGGTGAGTTCAAGGCCGTGGGTACTCGAAACCCCTCATCTCAGTTTGCATAAGTCCACTTGTGAGTGAAGAGGCCCGAAGAGATAAAACTATCTCATATTTAATGAAAACCAAAGATTTGATTCTCATCTTTTTTTCCTGGACATTTTAAAGTGGCTGCCTGAGGTGATCAGTCAATGTTTGTTGGAGGACTTTAGTGTTTGAACAACAGAGCAAAATCCCACCCGGTGTTCATTGTGTCTATAGCTCTATATATGTACACACTCTGTCTGTACTGTTGAAATGGGATGAATGGGGTTCGAAAAACATCCAGAAACATGAATTTAAGTTTGTGTAGTAGAGCACAAAATTCTCTGTCCGTGTGTCGAGAGGCTGGTGTCCTCCTCAGCAGCCTCTGTCATATAGCAGCTCACACTGAGGAGTTGGTTTGTCCTCTGACAGGGACAAGGTGCTGAAGCTGCTGGTGGAGCTGCTGGGCTCCTCCTCTAAAGACTTGATCATCAGTACGCTGAGACTCACCCACCTGCTCATGCTGAAATACGAGTGGAGGGTTTCCTTCGCCACCGAGGGGGGAGTCAAAGCCGTCCTGTTCTGCATGCAGGAGTTCCCCACCGTCACTCACGTCCAGCAGCTGGCGCTCGCAGTGAGACTCTCTCCACACATGCTCTGAAATCTGCTTTAAACTGTGGCACCTATGGTTTATAAGCCAGAATAAGTATTGATTTGATATCGGTACTGTAATCAGGGACCATTTTACACTTTAATTCTGAACATGAAAACACTTGAAGCAACAGTTTCATCTGTGAATGTGCTGATTGGCTCTGACGCTGCGTGATGAGGTCACACCTGTGAACCTGCTGCTGTTGTCGTTTGTCTTCCTGTCAGACTCTGAAGGTGATCACTGGAGCCAGTAAGCACGACCTCCGCAGCGTTGGCAGCAGTCTCCCTCTCTCTGAGTCCGGCACTCAGATGATGTTGGAGATCTTTGCCAGCATTGGCTCAGCCACGCCAGAAGGCTCCAAAGGGCTGCTGGGAGCCATCCCCGCCGCCATTGACCTCATGCTCAAGACTAAAGGGTGAGTTAATGCTGCAGGTTCAGGTTTTGCCGTCTGTGACGGGCTGATTCTGACGCTTGACGGTCTGTGCAGCTGCATGCTGTCGGTGCGTAATGGCCTGCTCGTCATCATCATGCTCATCTGCAACCACAAGAGCCTGGTGGAGCAGCTGGTGTCCTGTGATGTCACCGCCGTCCTCAAGAAGTGTCTGACTCTGTCCAGAGCTGAGACCATGCTGGCCATCATCGCCCTCAACCACATCTCCATGGTGCACAAGCTGGAGAGCAAAGGTAGGGCCAACGGCGCCGAGCGTCACGTGACCGCAGCAAAGCGCGTCATGTGACCACAACACAGCTAACTGCTCCTGTGTGTTGTTAAAGAGATAATAACCATCACAGAAGACCATGACATGCTCATATGGAAAAAACCCACCATAACTTACATCTGTGACAGTATTAATAATAGATTTGATTGTTTATCGTCTTCATCAGGCAAAGAAAGAGACGCAGCATCCTGGTGTCAATCAGCCTTTTATGAAAGCCTCAGTTAATATTTCTGTTCTGTAGCACTCACTCGTATGTGTGTGTGTCTGTGTGTGCGTGCGTGTGTGTGTGTTTCCTGTTGTTGGTCAGACTGTCGGGAGCAGCTGGACTTTAAGGGCACTGAGCTTCAGATGTTGGTTGTGAGTCTGAAGGAGTTGACAGCCACCAAAGAAGTGATCCAGACTCTGGAGCAGCTGCTGTGTGACGACACCTCACAGCTGGAGGAGGAACGCAGCCAGGTACACACACACACACACACACACACACACACACACACGCACACACACACACTCGCAGCCCTCCTCCTGGTCTGCAGTCATGTGACGTCTGTCAGCTGACGGTTTCTGTGACTCCAGATGTTTACGCTCACTGTGTAACTAAGTACATTTACTCAAGTACTTACATGTGCTACTTCTACTCCACCACATCTCAGAGTACATATTGTACTTTTACTGCACTACATTTATCTGACAGCTTTAGTTACTTTCAGATTCCTTCCTGTCCAGTCAAATGCTTGTATCTCCAGATGTGTTGATGTTGAATGTTTGTGCTAAACTGAAGGATGAGGTGTTCCTTCGTGTCTGGAGAAAATTCTCCTCCTTCTTCAGCTAAATGAACTCTTTAAAAAGCCTCTTGGATCAGCTGAAAATGCATCGTCACAAAGCTGAAAACAGGCTGTTTTTCTGAGCTCATCAAACTGTTTAGAGATACGTGGTTCTCACAGGACAGCCACGCTGTAAGCATATGATGGTCTAATAGAATATGATGCATTGCTGTAGATTAAAGCAGCCAACAGGATATAAATATTTCAAATGAGCTCAACCTGAAACATCTACTTCAGTAAAATGCAGCAGTGATATTTAACAGCAGAGAAATTAATGTTAATAAATGATGTTTAGAGTGAATCGAGTCGACTGAGCCGCTGTTTTTTTCTGAGAGAGAAAAATATATTTGTCACCCAGCCACAGTCCGGCTCATCTGCAGACCGTTTGCTTATTTGTCTGCATCAGTCAATATTGTTTATTGTTTGTTCAGGTGACTCACAGTCGAGACACCTATCAGGATCTGGTACGTCTGATGGAGCAGCATCGAGCCGACCGCGCCGTCCAGCTCTCCATCCTCAGGTACTGACCGACCACAGCCTGTGACCTCTCCCCTCAGTCACGATGATGATGTTGATGATGTTGTTGTGGAGCACACCTGATTGGCTCTGTGTTCCTGCAGGATCCTGAACAAGTTCCTGGACAACTACCAGGAGGACGTGCTGCCATGGCATGAGAGCATCGAGCCCTGCCTGTCCTCCATGACGGCCTTCATCAATGACAGAGAGGTCAGTGTAGACCAGGAGCAGGTGGAAGAAAGCCGCCTTGTGATGGAGGTTAATCTCCTGTGATTGGCTGTTTAGGTGGTCCAGCAATTTATCCGCTTCCTGTACCGACTGGCGTCCCTGAACAAAGATTACGCGGTGGTCATGTGTCGTCTGGGAACCAAAGAGGCTCTGGTGAAAGCTCTGGACAAACACAGCACCAATCTGCTGCTGGTCACCGAGCTCCGAGACCTGATCACCGACTGCGAGAAGTATGCCAGCCTCTACAAAAAGATGACCACCAGCGTCCTCGCAGGATGTATCCAGGTGAGTGGAGACACTTCAGTTCAGACACTTCACCCTCCGTGCATGAGGACACTAGACTGGCTTCTGTCACTGAGACCTTGTACCCACTTTAAATCAGGACCTGGACTTCACCAATGTCTGTGGCTCTGGTGTCAGTTCAAATTCATTCATTCATGAGAACAGGTAGACACACAGGTAGACAGGCTGGTTAAGCCGAAGGATCTTAAAGCTAAGGAATTTAAAAATACTCTGGCCACACAACATACAATACTTCCTGTCATTGAATGTCTTACTTCCTGTTTCCTGTCAGATGGTGTTGGGTCAGATTGAGGAGCATCGTCGCAGCCATCAACCAATCAACATCCCCTTCTTTGACGTGTTCCTCAGGAATCTCTGCCAAGGTGTGTTTCCCTCAAACGATGCGTAGTTTATTTTTGATCGGACAAAACATTTGAAAAAGAAGAATTAAATATTAAAAAGAAGACAAATGTCTGCTTTATGCTTTTTGATTTACTTTTCTGTTTTTCTTGAAAATGGTTGAAGGTAATGTGTCATAACTGGTGCTGTGTTCAGGTTCCAGTGTGGAGCTGAAGGAGGATAAGTGCTGGGAGAAAGTGGAGGTTTCGTCCAATCACCATCGAGCCAACAAGCTAACCGACAAGAACCCCAAAACCTACTGGGAGTCCAACGGCTGCACCGGCTCGCACTTCATCAACATCTACATGCACAAAGGAGTCGTCATCAGGTTCGAGACAGTTAATGAGTCAAAGTCATTCTGCCACCTGCTGGCCACAAAAAGAAGTGACCTTCATGACATTTAGTCATCAATTATTTGCATAGTTCAGGCTCTTACTGTGTGTGTGTGTGTGTGTGTGTGTGTGTGTGTGTGTGTGTGTGTGTGTGTGTGTGTGTGCGCATGCATGTATGTCTGTGTGCGTGTGTGTCTGTAGACAACTGGCCATCCTGGTGGCCAGCGAGGACTCGAGCTACATGCCGGCCCGGATCCTGGTTCTGGGAGGAGACGAGCCCACCAACATCAACACTGAGCTCAACACGGTGAGACTCCGCCTCCACCCAAAGCTTTGCTGGAGCTTGTGTGGGACGCCATGGTGAGCACCTCCACAGGTGGTGCCTGAGCCATGAGCACTGTTGCAGCAGGGGATAATAATAAGAATACTACTACTGCTGCTACTACTACTACTACTACTACTAATAATAATAATAATAATGATAATAATAATAATAATAATAATAATAATAATAATAATAATAATAATAATATATAGAGTGCCATCATGAGCTTTAGTGGTTGATTTTTAATATCTTATTTTGTGTGTGTGTGTGTGTGTGTGTGTGTGTGTGTGTGTGTGTGTGTAAACTCGTCCTGTTGTGTGCGTGCAGGTGAACGTGACTCCGTCAGCCAGTCGGGTGGTTCTCCTGGAGAACATGACACGGTTCTGGTCCATCATCCAGATCAGGGTCAAGAGATGTCAGCAGGTGAGACTCTGAGCTCCACTCCTGCTCTGTCTGTCACCCTGACCCTCCACCTGTTGAACCCGCCCCCCACCTCATGACCCCATGCCTCCACCTGCTGACCCCACCCCTCTGTCCTCTGACAGGGTGGTATCGACACTCGGGTCCACGGTTTCGAGGTTCTGGGTCCGAAGCCGACGTTCTGGCCGGTGTTCAAGGAACAGCTGTGCTGTCGGACCTACCTGTTCTACAGCACCAAGGCCCACACCTGGTGTCAGGAGGTGATGGAGGACAAGATGCAGCTGCTCAAGCTCTTCAACAAGTAAATATTACACTAATACTTTTAACACTGCTGACATTACTGCAGCTCTTTAACAAGTTAATACACACTCTGTGTGTGTGTGTATGTGTGTGTGTGTGTGTGTGTGTGTGTGTGTGTGTGTGTGTGTGTGTGTGTGTGTGTGTGTGTGTGTGTTCAGACTGAACAGCGCTCTGAGACACGAGCAGATGTTTGCAGATCGTTTCCTGCCAGACGCAGAAGCTGCTGAAGCTCTGGGTCGAACCTGCTGGGAGGCTCTGATCACCCCCATCGTCCACAGCATCACCTTGTCAGGTACACACACACACACACACACACACACACACACACACACACACACACACACACACACACAAACAGCATCACAGTGCAGAGATGTCCTCACTGCGATGCTTTAAAAGTGAAATTGGTCCTCACTAACATAGCAATAGAAGCTCTCACACACTCTGAAGCCCCTCTGTGTGCTCCCTCTGTGTTTACCCAGAATCCTCGGCCTCCAGCCCTCTCTCCTGGCTGCTCAGTGAGTACCTGGATAATGCCGAGTCAGCCCGCCGCTGTAAGAGCCGGGCGGCCATATTTAACTCCAGAGTGAGACGGCTCACACACCTCCTCGTCCACGTGGACACGAGCCGGCCGGACAGCGAGGAGCTCAAACCCCCCGTCAAATCAAGTGAGTCAGTTTCACACACGTATCGTCTTGTTTTGGTTGTTTTGATCTTCGCTTCTGTCAGAAATGCCAACATGGTTCTCACCAAATGAATAACTGAGATATGAGACTGTCGGTCCTGAAGCGGGCCATTAAGCAGGATGTCCGTGCCCGGCTTGTGGTTCAGACTGCTGATCTGAGGTCAGCCTGACCTGAGCATGAGCGAAACATGACAGCTGCTGGTTTATTTGTGTGGTGAGTCACACTGGACCGACGCCTCACCTGAATGCCACAACGTGTTGGTGATGTTGACCAATTGTAAACAAGGTGAAGCGTCTGTATGTAAATGTGCATCATTAGTCTGCTCATGGAGAAATCTGGGCTGCCTCACTTACATTTTTTTAAGAAACCTCCGAATTTGACCCCTCGTCCGATCCAATATTCATGGCTTTGAAACGCTTCCTGGAAGTTTCTACGTTTGGATGTTCGTTCGATGGTTGTACTGAAGTGTCTCCTGTTAAACTCATGGACCTTTCTAAATCCAGTGTGCAGAGGATTTATCCTTCTGTCTCCCCACCATGTGACTCATGTCAAACCGCAGACACTGTCTCATGTTTTCACTTCACTCACTGGATTCTGGCCCAAAGTGTTCGACTGGTACTCAAAGGCCCTTAAAGAACCGTCCATTTGTAAGCTGGACTTAGAGGACAGATGACGGCCGTGCTAATTCAGCCAGGGTCCAGAAAACCCCGGCATGGTCTGACCTGTTTCCCCTGATGTTTTCTGTGACGGTACTTAGATGCCACAGTGCTCTGTTTATTCTGTCTGAAACGCTCCAAAAGGATGACCCTGAAATGTAATTTCACACATTTTATTTCTTCTTAAATCTCAGTAGCCTTAGAATTGTTCCTCGATGCTAACCAAGAGATTCACAAAGGTAGAGTTTGGTCAGTGCAGCAAAGTGCTCGTAGTATTAAGCAGAGTCAAAGTGCTGTCACACATGGAAAGATGTCTCATGTCATTAAAAACAGTCAAATATTCTAACGGCAGCTGGAACAATGACGGGAGTGTTGAGGATGAATGCAAAGTTTTTTTCAGTCGTCCTCCATGTTTAAAGAGTTTTTCTTGTTTTCAGAAGGTCTCAACCGAAGCAAAGAGTTGAAGAGTAAGTAACAGCTGAGTTTAGAGGCCATTTTGTTTGTTTACATGTACACTCTGCTCTGTGACATTTCATGTGTCCACATGAGGACAGGAAGTCGTCAGTCGCCCCCTGTTGTTTGACCTCCAGCTGTCAGTCCTTCTACGTCCTTTCTGAGCGATTGTTGTCTCGGCATCTCAGATAGTCTGTTGTGTTATTCGATATTTTGAGAATATTTCCTGTCTGTGGCTCTCAACTCTCATTGGTTCCTACTGAAAATGTAAATCTTAAAAAAACAAAAACAAAAACCAAATATAAAGTTTCATCTTCATCTTTTAAGAGGCTTCAGTCGTTTCCTCAAACAGCTGCTCACTGTAGTTTTTGTCAAACTAACAGGAGGAGCATTTGTTGGGACTATTTTCAGCGGCGGATGAATCCACATGTGATGCCGTAGTGAGTGTTTGTGGCAGCAGGACAGGACGTGTGTGTGTGTGTGTGTGTGTGTGTGTGTGTGTGTGTGTGTGTGTGTGTGTGTGTGTGTGTGTGTGTGTGTGTGTGTGTGTGTGTGTGTGTGTGTGTGTGTGTGTGTGTGTGTGTGTGTGTGGGACTGAGTCAGAATAAACTACAGTGTGTGTATGTTCATGGAGATGAAGGAACAACAGTGAGGGTCATTGGTGTGTTTTAATGGAGCTCTGTGGCTCAGAGAAGAAGATCTGTCAGGCTGTGATATACACACTGAACGGTTAGCGCTTAGCATTCACTGCTGGTTTAGGTAGAGAGCATCCCAGGAGTCCTTAAACAAGGACACAATTCTAAGGACCAAGAAAAGCAGCAGAAATTCACATTAGCGAGGCAGGAACCAGCGACTCATCAGTTGATTGGTTAATCTTTCCAGGTCTTTGCTGCGTCTATGTTCACACTAGGTGCTCTTTAGCTCAAACATCAAGCTGCTGCTGATGTAGACCAGAAAACGATTTTTCATTTAAACTCATCCAGCAGGGGGCGTCAGCTGGCACTTCCTCCTCCTCATCTGAACGGACTGAAACGTTCAGCTTCCTTCAAACGAACCTGAAGTCACCAGGACGTGTTTATACTCCATCTTTTTCTTTCAGTTTGGACTGCGCTTGTTTTTACTGCCGACTTCCTGTTCCCATTTTAGTTCTGACACTGATGTGGTTTCTTTTCAGATGGAAAAGAAGGACAGAACAGACACTGCTTATCTTTACGTTTCTGGCTGCAGTTATCATTTCTGTTTCATTCCTCTGATTCACTTTATCTGTGATGGGATTCATTCAGAAAGTCAACTTCTTCTACATGTGTCTTCCAGACGGTAAAGAGGGTAAAAACAAAGACACCGCAGCGGCCTCTTCTTCCTCCTCGTCCTCCTCAGCCAAGCCCAAAGTTAAGAGCAGCAGCAGCATCGCAGGAATTGCCCTCTGCTGGCAGGGAGTGGTACAGCGCCAGGTAAGACAAAAATTGGAAATTGTTTCTTTATTTTAGAGACGTCTGCAGTCATGTTGGTGCTGGTAGCGGTGCAGTGTGGGTCTGTTGGTGTTAAACTTGGATATCTTTGGACTGTTACCAGACGTTTCTGGTCCTCAGAGGATGAATCCTGATGGCTTTAGTGAAACATTGCCCCTCCCCCATCAGGTGAAGAAGTTTCTGGAGTCGAGCTGCAGCCTGCCGGACTTCGTGGAGCGTTACCGCAGTCTGTACCTGCGGCTGAAGAACGCCATGGAGGAGCTCTTTGGACAGCAGACGGCCTTCGTCCTCGCCCTCCGACACGGTTTCTCCGCCGCCCTGCTGCAGCTCTCCATCCTCAGAGCCATGCACGTAAGTCCTGATGAGGTTGCAGCAAGTCTGGTTCAACTCTGGTTGACCAACATGATTTTAAAATATTTGTATGTATATTTTTGACTATTTTCTCTGAATGATTTTAGGATTTCTGTGACTCTTTATCATCCACTCATTGAACCTGTTATGCTTCATGTGGTCCAAAGATATGTGCACACAGCTAGACTCTTATTTTAAGATCAAGTTCATTTAAACCAGGCTTAATATGGACATAAAGCCGGCTTCAGTGGGGTATAAACCAGGTTTAACTGTGAGGATGCAGAGCTGGACTTGAGTCCTGCTTGATGTCAGGCTACCACAGCCTTAATTTTATTTTGATTTACTAAGATCCCGCCTCTGAACAGGCAGATAATCAATCATAATGAAGGAACGTAGGATGCACCGCCCTGGACACCGCCCCATTTCTTACCCACATTAAAATAAATGGATAAAAAATGAGCACGTGGAGAGCCAGTAAGTATGAAACAGGAGGGAAACCGTTGGCCGTCTTGGCCTGTAGGATATAAAAACTGTTAGATTAATGGAAAATCTAATCATCATGAGCTGTTTCCCTGCTTGAAGTTCAGTATATGAAAGTACTGCCACTTCCAGGTCTTTGTGAGTTAAGCCCAGGTTTTAGCCACTCTGAGTGACGTTGTTGTGTTGTGCAGGTGAGCGAGCGTTTCGCCCAGTACATCGACCAGATGATCCAGGCCAGCGGAGCGGCCAACGGCAGCATGGAGACACTGGAGCGGCTGCAGCAGTTTCTGGAGCCGATGCTCTTCCTCTCGGGCCTGGAGCTCGCCAACACCTTCGAACACTTCTACAGGTCTGACCAGCACAACACCAAGAAGGCTGCAAAACCAGACCAAGACCGGTCTGAACGCACCAACAGCAGGTTCAGAAATATGACAGAAGACAGGAAACGAGTTTCTTTCTCTCTCCAGGTACTACCTGGGTGACCGGCTGCTGGCTCAGGGGAACGTGTGGCTGGAGACCGCCGTCATCGATCAGATCGGCAGCTGCTTCCCGAGTCGCTTCCCTCAGCAGATGCTGAAGAACCTGAGCGAGTCGTCTGAGCTGCAGCAGGAGTTTCACCTGTACCGTCTGCAGCAGCTGGACCGATGCCTGCAGGAGCACGACCAGGTCAGGAAAATGCTGAGAGGAATGATGCTTAGCTTCTCCTTATCTGCTGCAGCTTTTGGCCTGTCGGTGGTATTAATCAGTCACAGCTTCTGTCCTCAGTTGGAAAAGTCTAGAAATGTGGAAATTTAAGGCATTTCAAGTTTTGCTTTAGAAACACAGAGATCCAGAGATGCTGTTCCTTTGATCTGCTGTGGTGACCTCTAATGAAGGAGCAGCCAAAAAGATGATGTACACCAACGTGTAGTTTGATGCCGTTTGTCCTTTCGTTGATGCTGTAGATCATGGAGGAGGAGTGGGCGGAGTCAGAGGAGGAGGCGGAGGTCCAGGTTCTGGTTCTGTCTCCGCGCTGCTGGGCCGTCTCCTCGCTGTGCTTCCTGGATGAACCAACAAAACATTTTCCAGCCGAACTCTGCTCCTACCTGAACCAGTTCACCCAGTTCTATACCCACAGTGAGTTCACCCAGTGCCACAGTCAGTCATTCCCAGTTCACCCAGCTGTTCACTCACTCACACTCTCTCTCTGTCTGTCTGTCTGTGTCTCTGTCCGTGTGTCTGTGCGTCTCCATCAGGTCAGTACATGTACGGTCTGAGTCACTCGAAGCCTCGTCGGCTGCAGTGGACGTGGCTCGGTCACGCTGAGCTGCAGTTCGGCTGCTGGACGCTTCACGTTTCCACGCTGCAGATGTTCATCCTGCTGCAGTTCAACAACCACGAGGTAACACACACACGCACACACACAAGCACACACACAGCTGAAATATGACAAAGAAGAAGAGTTAGCTGTGAGGAGACACTTTTACAGAAATGACGTGAGGACACCCGATGCACATCCTCTATGTAGACACTGTTCACGTGTCCAGTGTGGATGTGTTTCCTCCATCAGTAGATGGAGCGTCGATGTGTAAAACCTCGTAACGTCCTTTTAAGATGTCTATCGCTCATTCATGAATCACGACACTGCTCATAATGTTTGACATGTTTACAGAAGAAACACACAAACAGTTTTAGTCGAGAATCAGCTTCACGTGTGAACACCGGAGCAGATTTTGTCATGTGATCATTCGTCATGTTCGTACTGAACATTCACGTGTGACTGAAGTCCTCACAGTCCTCAGTGGAAGAATATATTCATTATATGAGACTGACACGTCGAGGTCTTCCTCAGTGGAAGTCTTCTCCCGATGCGTTCACTGACAGTCGGCTCTCGGTGCGTCTCTACAGGAGGTTCGAGTGGACGCTCTGCAGCAGGCAACCGGCCTGTCTGCCGCCGTGCTGCTTCACGCTCTGCTGCCGCTCATCAGCGAGGGAGGACCGCTGATCTGCAGCCAGCCAGAGGAGCCCAGCCAGGGTCAGACACTCATAACACACACACACTGCTGTCCTTCATCCTCCTCCTTTTCTCTGACTCTCTGACACTCTCTTTCTGCTCTCAGGTGTGCTGCAGCTGAACCAGCAGGTGGTGTCCCGCAGTCTGGAGGGCGTCCCCGCGTCTGTCCAGCTGCTGCCCAGACAGACGTACCTGAATGTGGACGAGGATGCAGCCGGCACGCTGGAGAGGAAGAGGAACTACATCTACTGTCTTATCGTCCACATCATGAAGCAGGAGAAGGAGATGCACATCGACAACCTGGTCTTCAAGGTCAGAGGTCACAGAGAGCGGGGGGGGGTATTTCAGTCATAGCTCAGTCAAAGACATGATGCATGTGTGTTTGCACGTCTCCCCTGAGAATCTTCCTGTTTTTCAGTTTCCTTCAGAATCACAGTGATCCACTGATAGCTGTCTGTTCATCCATGTTCACACTGCTAACAGGAGCAGCTCACTGCTAACAGCTCACCGCTAACAGGAGCAGCTAACTGCTAACAGCTCACTGCTAACAGGAGCAGCTCACTGCTAACAGCTCACTGCTAACAGGAGCAGCTCACTGCTAACAGCACACTGCTAACAGGAGCAGCTAACTCCTAACAGGAGCAGCTCACTGCTAACAGCTCACTGCTAACAGGAGCTGCAAACAACTAACTCCTAACAGGAACTGCTAACAGCTCATCTGTTCTTTGGCGTTACCCACTTTCCAGTTTCAGCGCCACTGCTGGTAAGCCTGTAGAATAAATAAATCATGAGGATGTTGTCGGCCCCCTCCAGGTTCTGGACTCGTGTCAGAAACAGGAAGCCTCTCGTTCTCCGGGCGCTGGGCGTTTCAGCTGCAGCACCAGCGACGTGCTCTCTTGCATCATGCACGTCATCAGCAAAGGCTGCGTCCGACGCAACGAGGAGAACCCGCACATCGTGGAGTTCCTGCCGGAGGACCCGTCCACGCCGCAGAAAGGCCAGGCACAGTTCTCCTTCAGCCGGGCCGAGATCAGGAAGGACGCCGCAGACAGCATGGCCAACATCAGGTGTGAGCGTGACCTCTGACCTAGCTAACTGTCTGTCTCATCGTCATCACCCTCACGAGAGGCCTCTCCTCTGTTTTCATTGTGTTTTGAAGGGACTGTAACACTGTTCTTCCTCACGTTTTAACCCTCATGTTTTAGCTCAAATCTTCATTCTTCAAATCATCCATCAGTTTTTAGATTTCAGTCATTTTTGGTCATTTTTCTGTTGGTTTTCTATTGAAGCGTTTGAGAGCAGAGGCTGCCTTAAAACAGGGAGAACGATTCATTTCACACGTCTGTCATTTCCTGATCATTTCCTGGAAAAACCTCTGATTTGGTACAAATTCTTAGTCCCAAATGTTATTATTCTTTCCAGGAACATTTTAGCGTCTGCTCTGTCAGATAAAACAGATCTGTGTTCAGTTCTTGTTGGATTATACTCTCCTCTGTTGCTGCCTGGCTTCTCCTCGACTCGTTTTACTTCCCGTTAAAACGAAAACAAACCGTCAATGTAGCTAATTAAACACTGACGCTCTGTAATTCCTCCAAAACGGCCAAAATGTAAATGTTTAATTTTCTATTCAAAGAAAATAAAGAAGATATTTAACTTTGATTCCTGCTTGTTGCCTTTTGCCTTATTTTAAAATAATTAATATGATGAAGTGATTGAAGTTTATCTTTAAGATTCATAAAACACTAAAACTTTATTTTTCAACCAAATAAACTTTAATATTGGTCAAAGTGAGCTGCAGTCTATTTACTATGAATCTCAGCTGTTATGAACTAAATTTATAGTTAATGTTAGCAGGTCTTATAAAAATGAAATATTGACTGTGTGAATTTGATAACAAAAGCAATAATTTCTATAAAATGTAAGACAACAACAGTGTTCTCCTTTTCCAAACTGACAACATGTTTTCCATCAAACTCTAAAAGCATGAAGAGCTGAGTGTGAGCGCTGAAACACCTTCAGCTCGTTTCCAACAAACGAACAAACAAACCGAGCCGACGGGCGGGAAGACGCTGAGGGATCGTCGTCCCTCTCGGCTGGTTTTGTTTCGAGTTCTTCACTGTTGCCTCAAACTTTAACTACCATGTCCGAAGCAAAAACAACGTATACAACTCTCAACCGTTATCAGTATTGATGAGATAAGCAACAAAATGAGCCAAATCAGACTTTATTTCATTGGAATGAGTTAAACGATGGAAAGAGTTCCTGCAAAATAACCTCAATGAATGAAGGGGCGAAACCACCACACAGAGACTCACCTGTTTGTTTTTCTTACCTGTCAACAATCAGGTTGTTATATATATGTTAATTATACTTTTACTAGAAACATTAATTAATTTACTTTCTGGAGAGCTGACACATGTTGAGGTGCCGCCATTGTGTGTTGACTTTAAAAGAAAAAAACCTTTCAGTGTTTGATTGAGAGTAAAGAAAACAACGTAAACCTGTTCAATGTGTTTAACAAAATAATTCAACGTTAAGATGAGTCTTATTTTATCTTCAAAACAGAAAACACAGCAGTGACGAAACTTCCTTTAAAAGCTTCACGCAACTCCAAACTCTGAGTAACAAAACATCAGAAGAAGAGAATTCCTGCTGACATCATGATCTGCCGCCGCTCTCTGAGAACATGTGTGTGCATGTGTGTGTTGCAGTCTGATGTCGGCGCCACGGCAGTTCGAGGACGGCGTCCTGGACGCAGTTCTGTTCTCGATGGGTCGCACGATGACGCAGGAGGAAGTTCGTCAGCTGATGCAGAGGACTGTCCAACAGGTCAGACTGTCAATAAAGTTTCATTGAGTGTGTGACAGAGGAGAACTTTCCCTGTTCAGCCTGATGTTGATTGCAGATGTCTTAACATGTTTACGGATGTCTTTGAGATGAGATGGGATCATTCTGCCAGCAGTGACATCAGTTTGTTCATGAGCACGGATCTGTCAAAAAAAGAGACTTGAACTCCCACAGAACCATCTTTGTTTTTTGTCTTGGCCTCATGTCGTCTGTATGATATCAGCTGATATTTCATCACCGCAGTGTTTACCTCAGTTGCGTTCAGGTGAGAGTTGCTGAGCTTGGCCTTCTCTCTTGCCTCAGGTGGCGGGGACTCTGAGTCTGGACCTGGACCGGGCCGAGCACCTTCTGGTTCACTGTAAGTGGAACGTGGACCTGCTGGTGCAGCGATACACCGACGACCCTGATGCCCTCATTATGGCCGCCGGGCTGACGTTCCGAAATCCTCAGCCGCCGCCAAGCCCCGCCTCCACCTGCCCCGTCTGCCTTGGCCCCCGCGCCGCCGCCACGGAGCCGGTCCCCTCACTGAGCTGCATGCACTACTGCTGCCGGGTCAGACTCTCTCAGACTCAGACGTAGAAGCCAATCAGGCTGCGGCGCCGTCCTGTTCTCATGTTTTACTGTGTTTGTGCTGCAGTCGTGCTGGCAGGAGTACCTGACGGCGAGGATTGAACAGAACCTGGTGATGAACTGTAACTGTCCAATCACAGACTGCCAGGCTCAGCCCACCTCGCTGTTCTTCCTCAACATCCTCACCGACAAGGACACCATCGCCAAGGTAACGCCTCTGTTACCGTGGCAGCCTGACCTCACTCTTTCTTTAAGTGTAAACAAAGACAGGAAGTGCTTGAATCATTGTTTCTTCTTCTCTTTTACTGATTTGTTGAGGTTTCTGGCTTTGATCTGTGTGTGGGAGGAACTTCCTGCAGGCGTGATAGTTTTCTGTGGACAGTTGATCACATGATGAGTGTGTCACTGCGGTCAGCTCTGAATGTTCAGCCTGCGGCTGATGATGAAGCTCCTCTCCTTCCTGTTCCTCTCTGTCAGTATGAGAATGCCTTGCTCAGGGGCTACGTGGAGTGCTGCTCCAACCTGACGTGGTGCACCAACCCTCAGGGCTGCGATCAGATCCTCTGCAAGGAGAACATGGGCAGCATGGGGACCTGCTCCAAGTGCTGCTGGTCCTCCTGCTTCAGCTGCAACTTCCCTGAGGTCAGAGGTCGCAGCAAGCACACACAGACACACACAGACACAGAGAGAGAAAGAAACAGAGACACACACAAAGACATAAAATTAAATGACATGATCCAGGTGTGTGACAGAAACAAAACAGCTGTTTCAGTCAGAATCTGATCCAGGACCAGCAGACTGGTCAAACTGCTGATGTTTTTATTTTTTCTTCGCTGGTTCTTTGTCTGGCTGATCTGACGTGGACCTGCGGTTTTATGTTTCCGTGTTTGATGAAGCGTCTCGCCTCCAGGCCCACTACCCAGCCAGCTGCAGCCACATGTCTCAGTGGATGGATGATGGAGGATATTACGAGGGGATGAGCATGGAGGCTCAGAGCAAACATCTCGCCAAGCTGATCTCCAAACGCTGCCCCAGCTGCCAGGCTCAGATCGAGAAGAACGAGGGCTGCCTGCAGTACGTGGACGCAGCGTCGCGCCTGACCATTTTCCAACACCTGTCAGTGATGATGATTATGATGATGATGAAGGTTTTCCTCTGTCCTCAGTATGACCTGTGCCAAGTGTAACCACGGTTTCTGCTGGCGGTGTCTGAAACCATGGAAACCGACACACAAAGATTACTACAACTGCTCTGCCATGGTTGGTTCACACACTGTCACATGATCACAGGCGACACATGAATCCGTCCAATCAGAGACCAGAACACAGTCTGCGTGTAATAAATATGTGATAAAGTTTAGTGTGTCGTCGCTGGTTCAGCTGTCATGTTGTTGTTGCAGGTGAGTAAAGCAGCGCGGCAGGAGAAGAAGTTCCAGGATTATAATGAGAGATGCACCTTCCACCACCAGGCCAAGGTACCACACCTGTGTTTGATTCCTGAGCGCTATGGCGTGACATCTTTTGTTGTTGTGAGGAGAATCAGCTGGAGACAGCAGGCGGAGAAACGCTGGTGTTAGCACGCCATGCTAACGTTTGTCAGCAGAGTTTTATGGTTCGTTCAACTCTGAGTCTCGTTTCTGATGCAGGATTTCGCCATAAACCTGGAGAACAAAGTGTCGTCCATTAATGAAGCTCTGCAGATGAAGTCTCTGACCTTCGTCATCGACGCCTGCAAAGTCCTCGCTCAGGCTCGTAAGGTATCACCATCATCATCTTTATCATCGGAGGCTGTGGTCCAGCTGAGGGATTCTGTCAGGAATGTTAACTGTGTTCACTGTGCCCTGCTCTCCATCTGCAGGTGCTGGCCTACTCCTGCGTCTACAGCTACTACAACCAGGAGACGGAGAAGATGGACGTGATGGAGCAGCAGACTGAGGCTCTGGACCTGCACACCAACGCCCTGCAGATCCTGCTCGGTGAGACCCATGCTGTCCTTACTTTATACGTTTATACTTTATTAATGAGGAAGTCAGTAAGAATGAGGATCAGTGTCTGCAGTGTGAACTGGTCTGACGCTGTTGAGTGGTGGTCTGTTCTCAGAGGAGACCCTGCTGCAGTGCACTGATCTGGCCTCGTGTGTCCGGCTGCTGAAACCAGAGCACCTCAACACTGGACTGGAACTGATCCGACGCATCCAGGAGCGCCTGCTGGCCATCCTGCAGCACTCCACCCAGGTAAGACCCTCCACAGCTGGGCTGAAACCAGTATAAAACCCATCAAACTGATTCAAAACCAGTTCACATCTAATTTAAAAACTGTAACAATATTAGTTTAGAGTCACTATAGTCTGAAACCAGTGAAACCAGAATTTTCCAGTGGTCTAAAATCAGTTTAAGACCAGTTTATGGGTCTGAAACTGGTTCATATTCAGCCTGAATCCTGTTTATACTCAGTCTAAACCAGGAGTCCAGTTTATTAGTATTAACATTTGGTGTTATTTTATGAGTCAGTGTGAACAGACTGTTAAAAATGTCCAATCCGTCACGATAACTTGACACTGAACCAGAGATGCTCGCAGACCTCCGATGATCCGAGTCCTGACGGTCTGAGAAACGTCCTGGATGGTCCCCGTCGGTCAGACCGGACCTCCTCCAGTCCTACTCTGAACCGTGCCAACACGTTTGTCACCGTTAAAACCGGTTCAAACTGACTCTGAGCTCAGCTTTTTTTAGTGTCTTTGCAGCAAACTGAATCTGCACATTTACTTCCGGCGTCTCCTGCAGGATCAGTCAAGTCAGCGACGGTTTCCTCTGTTTCTGTCTCAAACAGGACTTCAGGGTCGGTTATCAGTCCAAGAGCAGCCAGGAACCAGAATCCACTCAGGCCTCCGACCTGTCCAACCACACCGACGCCAACAAAGTGTGAGTACCACTTCCTGCAACTGAAGGAAAGAAGTTCCTTACATTTATTCAAGTACTAAAGTATAAATCGGAGGTATTTGTACTTTGAATCCTTTCATGTGTTGGTTGTTGCTTCTGACAGACATTCTATGATATTCTAAGCGTGTGACAACATTTTGAACAGGCAGATTTTTTATTAAAGAGTCAGATCCTTAAACCAGACTCCATTCACAGAAACACTGATTTAACTTTCAACATTCAAAGTCTGAACTCTGCTTTTCTGCTTTGCTCTCAGGTCGAAGTCAGAGCGAGTGTCGGACTCCGGAGACTCGGATAACAACAACAACACGGGCGAGGAGGGCGGCGAGGAGCTGGAGGAGGAGGACGACGAGTACGATGAAGAGTACGTCCCCGAGTGGCACGAGGATTATGACGAGGACGACATTGACGAGGACGACTTCTTCTCCGATGACGACGAGTCTGAGAACCTGGAGAGGACCTTTGACTGAACCGGACTGAAAAACCGAACGCTCCTAGAGTCGAGGGAAGAGAGAGAGGACAAGTCGGGCCCCGCCCCCTCCTCACGACCATCCGACACCACCTGAGAACATCAGGAAGGACGGGAGACGATCAGGGGGACGTCCTCCTTCACCTGAACCCCACCCCCCCAACACGGCTGCACTCGCTTTTCCACTTCCTGTATTTGACCTCCTGTGTTTTCAGAAAAGTACGGAAGAAGACGAGGGTCATGCGAAGGAAAGAATAGTTCTGAGTTCAACGTTTCTTAGTTTAGTCCTTAAACGATGAGAATAAATCGTCAGTTCTAAGTTTTGACATGAAAGTCATGATTTGTGACTCTTTTTGTATTTTTACTCTGAAACCAGTATAAACCCAGTCTCAAACTGGTCAGCCCATTTTGAAACAAGGAGAAAACTGGTCTGAAACCAGTTCAAACTAAGTCTGAAACCCAGTTTGGAGTCTGTGAAAACAAGGTTAAAACCAGCCTGAAATATGTTTAAGACCAGTCTAAAACCAGTTCAAACCCAGTCTGAAACCAGTAAATCAATTAAAGACCAGCAAACGAGTGACACCAGTTTAAAGCTGGTTTAGGACCAGTGTGATGCTGGGCTGAAGCTACTGTTTGAATGTTCAAAGGAGGACGTGTCCTTGGTCTGACGTTGACCTCAGAACTCTTCCGTCCTGGTCGTGGCCTGACGTCTCCTCCGCTCTGGACCGCCTCGGCTCTGCTGCTGGTTCTCGGTGGTTTTGGCGTCGCTCGTGTCCGACAGCGATGAAGGATCTTTTCTGGAGGAAGTCTGTTAGTTTCTCTTTCACAGAACAAAATGTTTGTGTTTGTTTCCGCTGCTGCTTTTTGAACCCAGAAAAAAGGGATCAGTCGTTCGGAGGCCGTTAGTTCATCGTTCAGTATCTTCGTTTCGTCGTCACACCTTCTGCCTTGATTTCTTTTGCCTTCAGTTGACATGAGAGAGAAGAGGAAGTGACGAGAAGGCATCACTTCCTGTGTAACTGTTCAGATTTAGATTTACTCACAGGTTTTTTTTACATGTTTGTAGAGTCAGATGTTTCGATACATCTGAAGAGAGAGTTGACGGGTTTAACGTTGGCAGGAGCTGAAAATGCTGACATCAGCCTCTCTGTGTAACTGCAATAACCGATCGATCAATTAGCGTCTCACTGTTGTCATCGCCTGAGCGGAGACCGGCGCCGGCTCTGTTTCCCGTCTGTCAAATGGACGCTGTTAGGACGACATGTCGGCTTTGTTCTCTGCGGGAGTGCGAAGCTCCAGCTCCTCGTTCTGTCATTTCCAGAGATCATATATTCATATTGTTGATGTTCTATAACGTTCCTTCTGGTTTCTTTGCTGTAGTCGAGCGACTTCAGTCAGCAAACTAAATAAAATGTTTTTCTGCTCCACTGCAAGACGACTCGGCTTTCATGCTCCAATAAAACACTTTATTTTAGTCCTTCATGTCCTCAGTTCAGTTCTTCATTAGACAGGTTTGACTGACGACGTATGTTTCCAGGTTCTAAATGAGGAGAGACTCGTTAAAAAGATCCAGAGTACTTCAAAAGAAGTTTATTTTTCTCAGTTCTCACTTTTTTTTTTTGATTAAATCTCTAGTTTGAAGGATTTAGTGGCATCTAGTGGTGAGTTTGCACATTACAGCCAGTCATTATTTGGTTTGTCCACTCGGGCTTCCGTAGGTGTAAACACTCATCCTAAGGTAAGGAAAACATGATTCAGAACGAGCCCAAAAACAAAATTCAGTTCATACTTGTTCAAGTCAAATGTAGATAAAAGAAATAAACATGAAGCAGGTGGAATTTAAAGGAAATAACTGCAAGTACGATCTGATGAACGACAGTGAGGTAAGAAACTGCTGCATTTAAAACAGTAAAATGAGCACAATTTAAATACTTAATGCAAAGAAAGAAGAAAATGTGAAAGTGATGTGAAAATGAGAGAAGTCATCTTGTAAAGGTGAGTCAGTCTTGTCCTGCAGGTGAGAGGAAGGACGTCACCTTTCCAGTCCTCAAAGGTTCTGATCAGATGATCGAAGGCCTGCTGGACCTTCAAGATCTGTAAGAACTCTTCTTCATTGTTTTAGACACGATGTGCCTGATCTTTACAGTGTTACATAGGTGAAAAAAGGCAGTCCTTGAAATTTGATTTACGCAGCAGCTGAAGGACATCCTGACTAAAGACAACTCCTTTCAAGAAAGACGCATTTCAGAAAACATGATTATGGAAAAGGGGGACAGTTCAATGTCAGCAGTGTGGTTGCATGAAATTCAAAATGAGTCTGAAAGATGGAAGTAGAGACTGAAATCATGAAGGAATAAGATGTAATTCTTTGTACACTTTCAACACATCATGACCTTAAAATGTCCTGTGGTTTCTCTAACAGGTGACATCAGAAGGGCTGTCTCGCCACAGCAGAATAAGACGCAAACACAAGCCCAGAGTGTCTTCAGTTGCATTGCAGTAAAACAACCAATCACAGCAGAGTACTTCAGAGCATCTCTCCAGCTGATCCAATCCAGCACCAACTAGCCTGAACTCACTGCAGGTAACTGAAGGTGTTCAATAAATTGACAGAAAAGGACAATATTTGCCTCAGAGATGTTGTAGAGTGGAAAGAGGAAGCAGTAAGTACCTCAAACGTGTACTTGTGTGCTTTGGTAAATGTGTTTAGTCCATTCCACCATGTGCAGAAAACCACAGTGTATAAAACAACATGTACCAAAGCTTTTATCTAAAAGTCCTCATTATTCTTCACACTGACATTTTCACATCCTTCAGTCAGTAAGAAAACAGGGTGTGGACGTTTCTACAGAAAACAAACTATTGATTCAAATCTACATGGAAGTAATCGAGCAGTCGATTTCTGGTCCACAGCAGCTGCTCTGCTCACCTGTCCTGCAGGTGAGTCGTCCTCCATGTCGTCGACCATGAAATCAAACCACACTTCAAGATGTAGAAAGAAACTATCCACTCCTGCCAAAGTCGCACATATAACCTGCTTAAAATCATCCACAGGGACCAAAGTCATGTCAGACCTTCAGACCTGCAGGATGACTCTTCTGACCTCTCCAGTGGTGAGTCAGTCTGATATCACAGTAAACAAACGTTCACATTGAAAGGTCAAAGGTCACTTTGACCTCACACACTTCTGACCACAACTCAAGAACTCATATAGGGGGATAAAATGATGGCATTTTCTATGCCACAGGTCAAAGGTCAGCTTCACTATGACGTCATACTGCAGAAACTCTTTTCTGTCCATTATTCAGCAGCAAAACTCAGGAACAGAAGGCAAACATTTGCTCAGGTGCTGATTTGGTGACTCTAATCTTTGGCGTCCACCTTCAAACTGTGCTGATTGTTTAGATCGTCTCTGCTGTCGTGTTGAACGTGTGTGTGAAGCGTCCATGTTTTACAGTCTGTAGCTTCTCTGCAGCAGCTTCCATATTTGAAGCGTTGTACTCCAGCAGAAGCTGATTGGTGCTGATATTGATCTTCACATGATTGTTGTTGCTCCATGTGATAAAGTTCTCTATCAGTCCTCTTTACTCGTCTGGAAAAATAGTCTTAAAGTGAAGACAGCATGTTTCTCATTGGACATTATTCACTGGAATCAGACGTCAGTATAGTGAGAACTTCAGTTTCAACAACAAATACACTGAATAGCTTTAATTAAACTCCTTCACAGTGTTCACTACAGATATTAGATGAGTCTGGAGAGACAGGATGGAACCTGTAATCTGATTGGTTGGTGATTCTAATTTCATGACAGTGTATAACCAACCCCTAATGTCTCATCAAATCAACATCAAGTGAGTCGATAGACATTTCAACAAACTTTGTTTCCATGTGAGCTTCAATAATTCTCCTGTGATCATTAAGAAAAATGGATGCTAGTTAAAAGGTCTGAAAAGTTTGTCCTGTTGAGACAATGAAAGAAAAAACACATCGCAGCTGCACTCATGGCGGCCTCATCGACATCCATGAACTGCAGCGACCTCAGAGTGTGAGAATCAACACACCAACCAGCTCATGCTTCCTCACAACTTTTATTAAAACGAGTTTTACAAGAGGAGCAGTTAGTATCCATTGACACACAGTGACACTGACCACAGATCAGTGCTTCAAACACAAGGCAGGGACAAAACCTGATGCTCATCACAGCTTTCACACTCACTCAGCTGTTTTTGGTCCCAGCTGCGACTTTGGTTGGAGCAGCTGAGCTGTGAGAAGCAGCTCGTCGCCGTTCAAAGAGGAAAAATAAACTGACCTTGAAGAGAAAACAAGGAGAACAACAAACGGAGTCCAGTCCTTCACCTGCATGAGAAAGAGCAGCGTTTGCTGAAAGATCCAGGAGAGATTTTATGTGTGAACACGTGACAAAGACAGAACTGTGATCCTTAGAGGAAGTTTGACATTTAAGGAACTTCTTCTTCTTCTTCTTCTGTCTTCCACAGTCAAACAAGAAAGTGGATATCAAAACCAAGTGAATTTATCCTACTAACAAGTATCTGTGGAGTCTCATTTACACTACATGACCAAAAATATGTGGACAGCGGAGCACTAACACCAGAAAAGTGACAGATGAACATGAGATCTCTTCATTTTTTATTTCCAATCCTTTTTCCAATGAGGCAATGGTTCCACATGTCTGTAGGTCACAGCCAAAAAGTGATCGTTTCAGTCATTTTAAGAGGCCAGAAGAGAAATATTCATTCATTCATCAGTGGGAGATTAGATGAACATCTGAAAAATAAATCTAAATTGCACATGATTGTGTGACCACTTGGGGAACCCCGGGCTGAGAGCCACTGAACGAAGTGGCCGAACCAAAACCATGAAGAACGGACCCATCTCTGTACAGGATGTACAGGAGTGAAACTGATAACCATCTGAAACATCAGATTCTGGAGAGGACAGACAACAAGATGGTTTCACTAAACATCAAACTGGTCCCTTAAACAGATGAATGTCAGCGTTTGAAAAGTCTCAAGTCTATCAGTGTCTTTCTCACCATTTTCCAGCTGCCTTCAAGTCAAGTCTTCTCAACAAACTGAACAGACAAGCGATTCTAAGGAACCCTGTTCAGAGTCCTGTCACACAGTCCAGTCAGCTCCTATGAAAAGTTAAGATCTGACTCAAAGTCCAGAGAGGTCAATGTGGAGGGGAGGTCCAGGGTTTCAGAGGTGATTTCCATCATCTGAGGGTCCCCCTCGTTGGGTGCCCTCTCCTCTGCCAGCAAGCCAGGGCCGGCATCTGATGTGTCCAGCCCCTTTGGGTCTGAAGCTGCCGAGTCAGAATCTGCTGAAGGCAGCTCAGGCTCTGGCTCTGGCTCTGGCTCTGGCTCTGAATGGCTTTGCTGCTGCTGCTGCTGCTGCCGGGTCTGGTATCTGGTTTGGGATCTGGTTTGTTGGACAGGGCGAGGGGCAGGAGGGGTTCTCTTTGTCGGAGTCGCCTTACCCCTAGTTTTGGGGCCTGGTTTGGATTCAGGTTCTGGAGCTGTTTCACGATGGGTCTCTGGGTGGGACTGGGGCTCTGTGTACTTGTCTTGTTGAGGTTCAGATTGTGGCTCTGTTTGGATTTGTGGAGCCTGGTTGGACTGTGATTGAGTTGGAGTTGTTGGGTCCACCTCAGCAGGCTCACTTTGTGGGGGGATTTGGGACTCCGATTGAAGAGTCAACCACTGCTTTTGGGGTACGCTCTGAGCTTCAGACTGGGCTGGTGGAGTCAATTTTGGTTGGATTGTTTGTAAAGTTGTTTTGGATGGAGCAATCTCAGGTGTTGAGGCCGGGGTAGACTGCAAAGACCAAACAGATGCAATCTGAAGGTCTGATTCTGGCTGGGTTTGGGGACTTGGGAGAGTGTTTGAGACTTGGTGCGGGGATGTACTGACCACAGCTGGTTGGGATGGGGTAAGAAGCTGACACTGAGGTTTGGGTTTTTGTGCTTGTGGGACAGGTAGTTGACCTTTATTTGTGCTACTCTCTTCAGCTCTGGTACTGGTTGCTGGTTTGGTGATAGAACAGATGCCTGATTGGCTGCTGTAGAAAATATCAAACAAGTCCTGGGCTTTTGCTGCAGCCAGGTTACTCTTAACTTTCTCTGACTTCTGAGCTCCATCTCCCATGGACATGAAAGGTGGAGGCTTGACAAACACTGTATGAGTTTGCTCGCTTTCTGGCACACCGGGAGCTGCCACGTCAGACACTATCTTTATCATTGGTGGTTGTACAGGTTTAGCAGTGGATGAAGCACGTGTAGCTCCAGATGGTGCAGGTTTAGCCTCAGGCCGTGTAGGGTTAGCCTCAGACCGTGCAGGTTTAGCCTCAGATGATGAAGGTTGAGCCTCAGATAGCACAGATTTCACCTCCAATGGTTCAGGTCTTGACACTGGCGGAAGAGGGTTGGCCTCAACTGGCTCTGGTCTAGCAACCACCGGTGCAGGTATAGCTTCAAATGGCCCAGGTTTATTACTTTGTGGCTCAGGGTTAGCTTCCAGCTGTACATTCTGAGCATTGAGAGCCGTTGTGAGAGGTCCCGGGATTATCACTTCGTCTTTTTGAGGGGGCCCTTGTAAACTGGTGTTTTGGGGTCTGATGGAGAGGAAGGTATTCAGGGGTGCAGGTTTACCCATCATGGCTGTTTTCCTCAGGACTGCAGCGGGTGCAGGGAGATTTGGTCGGATCCTTCCCCTATTAGATACCCAAGGAGGAGGCATGTTCTGCTGGCCTGACAGCTTCTGGGCGATCTCCTTAGCAACAGCCACAGATTTTGCAAAAGAGTCCTCTGCCAAGACTGGATTCTGCTTAACAGCCATTTCGTCATCCTTGATGAACTCTGCGGCAACTTTCTGCGCCTCCTTTGCCAGAACGTTCTCCTTCTTCTTCCAAGTGAACTTTCCGAATGAAGGGGTCATGGCTGCAGTTGCCGGTTTGCTGGCTTCCAGGCTCTGTTTGCGGAGCTTTGCCCTCATGGCTGGACTGGGTCCAGAGAGGATTTTGGGTGGGTCATGGGGCTTTGGCGGAGGTTCAAACTTGCTGACTTCTGGTTTCCCGACTGGTTTACCTGCCTCAAACTTCTTGGCCGCTTCCTTCTCTTCCTTAGCTTTCCCTTCATCTCGCTCTCTGTCATATTTGGATCTGAAATCTGGATATTTACCGTATTTATATTTGTCTTCGTCTTCTCTTGGCCCATATTTGGGACGGTCTTCATCCCTGCGATACCGGGACCGATACTCCTCTTCTCTACTATATTTGAATCTGTCGTCCTCGTCTCTTCTGCTGTATTTACCCCTCTCTTCTTCCTCTCTGCTGTATTGGTATTTGTCATCCTTCTTGCTGCATTTATACTTTCCTTCCTCCTCTTTCTTGTTGTAAGAAGGCCTGTCCTCTTCCAGGCTTATGACATCTCCAAAATCCTGCTTCAGCTTCTCCTCCTTCTTTTTAACTTTAGACTTCTCTTCATTCTGGACAGCGTCATCGTCTGCCTTCTTTTTCTCTTTGTCCTTTTTCTCCTTTTTGTGTTTGGATTTTTCTTCCTTGTCTTGGTTTCCTTTCTCGTCGTCCTCATGTTTGCGTTTCTTTCCACTTGTCTCTGAGGCCAGTCCTGCCTGGCGGTCCAGGTTCCTCCTCTGTTCATACAAGGGATTCTCGTACATTTGTTTCTGGTGAAGGAGACGTTAAAACAGAGAGAGAGAGTGAGGAAATACATCAAGAACCTTTGCCTGACATTAAAATGCATCCAGATGAATCATGGAATCATCCATGAGCCTGATAATCTAGTTTTATGAGTAATGAACTGCTTGACTCAGTGGGTCAATCATTATGAACGTGATCTCCTTCATGACTGAACTTCAGTTTAATATATTTTCAATTTAAAAAAACTTTTTCCAACAATCAGGAGAAAATCGTGATAGCTTATAAATGTTGTCCGTTGAATGATGAGTTAGTGATTAACGTTTTCTGGTCGATATAAACTGTCAACTTTCATCTAGATGCTTCTCCATTATCTCTGACTGTCCACATGTGGTGGTTCTCCACTCCCACAGCTAATTTAATACCTTGTACTTCTCGTTGTGAGCATGTGTGGTGACGTGCGCTTCTGCACAAACGGCGTCTCCATAAAACTCTTTACACAGCAGGCAGAAGAATCCTCTGACGGGCAGCAAGAACTCTGAACCTGCAGGAAAACACACGCAACCCATTTTAAACCGAAAAGCGGTGACAAAATAAACTGCCAATCATGTTTACCTGATGGACATCTCCATTGCCAGTACCTGTCAGGACAGCAGAGGGTTAAAGAGGGAACATTTGATGATAAAATATTGGACAAATAGATGGTGTGTAGCTCAGTGGTCTTATTTTAGAGCAGTAACCGATGGAAAAGTGCTCTGTGATACCGGGATTACTACAAGAAGCATAAAACTAGGTCAAACTTTGGGCGGATGAGTAGGCCAACACACCTGTGCTGAGGAGGTAAAGCACTTTTCCAAAGGTTACTGCAGTACGTTATATTTACAGCAGCCTTCATTTGACGATGAGACATGAAAAACAAATGGATTGACATCAGAGCTGTGGACAGGAGTCTCCTCTGTGGTTCCACGATTCTTTGTCACTTCGTTAGTACTGTTTTCATTAAGAGTCAGAGAAATTGCAGCAGAGATCCACACAGAGCTCCACCTGGAAGCAGAAGACGGCTAACAAAATTCAGGGACTCGGACACCAGGATCATTGGAAAAAAGCAGCGTCATGATGTATTTTGACTGTGCAGCTCGAGTACCTTTGGCAGGTTTCATCTGCTTCTCCTCTGACAGCGTGTTCTTGACGGTTTTGGTGGGAGTGGAAGCCCAGGGCCGGTCGTACGGGTCCAGAGTCTGCGAAGAGAAAAAGAAAATCCAGTGGAAAGGAACAAACATACAAAGGACTGTACAGAGACGAACATCAAACCCTCCAAAGCCAAAAAATGAAAATAAAACGTCAAATAATAAACCGGCACAAACCTTTCGATGTGTTTTGCTGTGCAAGTGCGTGAAAAAATCAAACATGGAGCCAGAGGTGACATTACAGTTTTTGCACCAGTGGTTTCCAGCGTCGTAGTACTCAAATGGCTCCAGCGGCGGGGTCGGAGGCAGAGTTGGGGCGCTGATGGGCGGTTTGTTCAGGGACGCTCCTGATGACGGCGGCGCCACTGAGGTCTGCTGAGATACCAAGATGGAAGAGAGTCAATATGGCCGGTGGGAGTCGACCGAAAAAAACGTAAAATTTGGAGTTTCATCATTAAAACTTGGCCCCATAAATTCTGAAAATTGAACTCTTACCTTCATCGAATTCCAGCCTCCAAGACGTTAATCAAACGTATTTCAAGAAAATCCGACAGTCGCTTCTACACCGACGGTAACTTGTAATGTGCTTCTAAGTTTAATCTCGATCAGTCACAGAAAAGAAACAAACATACGTTCCCTCTCTGAACAAACCTGCGAGGTTACCGTTCATAGTCAAAATGTTCCTCAGTTGAGGAAAATTATTACAGTAATTATTAACAGAGCTGTCAAGACGAAACGAGGCTACCTTGAACATCTAATTACTGAGCTATCTATGTTCGAGTGAACGGCACAAGATCAGACAATCTTGTCCTGTAACGTTTATTATATTTGAAACACTTAATCTCCGATTTCTCTGTGAGATGAACAAACTCAACATTCGCAAAATCTTTTGCTACAGTCAACGGGACTCAACACTTCCTGCACAGATGTTTCACATTAAAAGACTGCATTAATGACACAAACCGATAGCATCAGTACGACTTAGGCGTCTTAGTTTCAGACGATATGACGGAAACATAAAATTTGACGACGCGCGTCCTCCTGTCCTGTCGACGGCGCTGCAACCTGTTTGAGTTGATCCTGAACCGACGAGGCAGAAAAAACCATAAACAAAAACCACAAACTAACAGGTCAAATAAAAGAAAAGCCGTTCAGGTACAACAGAAAAGCAGCTGACTTATCTGCCCACACAAATAAGCTTGATTACAGGTCAGTAAATGAAGACTCAGCTGCTTCAGGACACTTGAGAACTTTCATATTTAGCTTTTAATCTGCTCTGTTTCCATCAGAAATCATAGCTGATAACTGACCCTTCATCTGACAACTGTCAACCCTTTAAGTAAAATCATCTAACTAACTCTATTGAAATCATCTAACAAGTTGTTAATGTTCACAATACTACACAAACATTTTGCTGAGAAATTCAGGACAGATTTTACTTCAATAAATAGTCACAGTAATGAGCCCTAGCTATGATTTACAGCTTTCAGTAGTAGTTCCTGTTTTACCTCCTCTGCAGGTGTCTGTACCTTTATCATGGAGCCGCTGGCTGCCCGCCGGCCCTCAGGACTCCTCTCTGGCTCCTGTCTCCTCGTCTCCAGGGGCGGCGGATCGTCCTCCCGGTCCTCGGCCGGCTTGCTGATCCTGCGGGGCCGGTCGGACGGACTCAGGCCCAGGATGAGCGCCACCTTGTCGATCTCGTTGCGTTTCTTCTCAGCAGCCTCATGCTCCTTGCGCAGGTTGGAGATCTGAGTCATGACCTCCTCCTGCAGGTGGCTGATCTCCTGCAGCAGAGGGTCTTTGTGGCCGCCTTTCTCCCGGCGCTTCTTCCTCAGGAGCTCGCCTGAAGACACAACAAACACATAGAGAAACAAAGGAAACAAAGCAGTGTCTGTCTCTCTGTCAGCTGCTGCCTGGGAGCCTGGAGGTAACGTTCAGAGATAACCGCTGAGGGAAGTGTACTGAGACTGACAGAGCAGCTCTGCGTCTGCTACGGACAGGAAGTCGTCCCACCTGTAAATCTGAGCAGGTGAAGGCAGGTGAGCAGTGTGGCATCTCTGTGTGAACTCACCTTGTTGCTTCCTGAGTCTCTCCAGCTCCTTCATCAGATATTCCTTCTTCTTCATCCTGATCTCTCTTTCCTGTTTCAGATTCTCTCTCTCCTCCAGAACCTGAACACACCAAAACAAGTCAACAGTCAGGTTCAGCTCACCTTTCAGTGCTGCTGGTCTACAGCTGACTGGCTTTGACTCAGATATGTCTCAGGTGTTGAATGAAGGTAAAACCTTTTGTTTCTGGCTCTCGTTGTTCTCCTCCTCAGACACTCTCCTGTCATGGCTGCTGACTTTTCCCTTCTCTAATCCGTCACCCTGATGAGACTGACCTTTGGCCGCCGGCTCAGGGACTGCTGTGCTATAGGGCTGTTTGTAGGGCAGAGTCGGGGGGACCCCGTCGGGGCTGGTCTGGGGGGGCAGGGTCATGTTGGGGGGCGGGTACATGGGCGGCCATTGCTGGTGCATGTAGGGAAGGTAGTTTCCATAGTGGCCGTAACCTGGCGGGGGAAAGTTAGGCAACGTGCTGTGGACCTGTGGGGGGGGGTAGGTGGGTATGGGCACCCCGTGGTGAGGGGGAACAGTCTTTTGGTCGGGGATTTTCTGTGGCACTGTGGCTCCCTGCTCAGCCTCCGTCTCTTTCACGTCTTTGTCTTTGCCTTTGCGAGACCTGGGCAGAGTGGAGCTTTTCCTGCGGCCGTTGCTGCTGTCGCTGCTCCAACTGCCCCCCCGCCCGCGGCTGCCACTCCTGCTGCTGCTGCTGGTGCTGCCGCCACTGCGGCTCTGCCTCCTGCGGCCCCAGCTGCGGTGGCTGCCATCCGAGCTGCCAGAGGAGTAATGCCTGCAGCGCGTAGGTGTCTTCAAGGGCGGCTTGTTCCCATGGAGCCGCTCTTTGGTCCTGGCGGCCATCTCGCTGATCTCGACCACGCCCAAGTCCAGGCCGATGGTCTTCAGCAGGTCCTGGATCTTATCGTACTCCTCCAGTGCCTGACGCTCGCTCTCCTCCAGCGGCTCCGTCCCCGGAGGATATGTAGAGTTCGACACCTGGATCGAGATGTTCTGGTTGGGGCTGATGGTGGGCCGGCTCACGTACCTCATGTCCATCTCTCTCGTGGTGAGAGGGGCCTGAAGGTGAGGAGAGGCCCCCGGCGGGAGGCCGTATGTCTGTGCAACAACGGCTTGCTGCTGGGTGTAGTCTCCATACAGCGTGTCCTCTGTCACTTCTCCATATAGATCCAGGCCATGGTGCCGGATTGGCTCGGATGCTGGTGGAGGTTTGGGCTCCTCCGAGTCTCCGTAAAGGAACTTCTCTTCATCGTCGATATCATCCGAAGATCTCTCCTGAGCCTTGGACCCAATCGCCTGTCCTCCCAGCAGGTTGAGGATCTCTTTGATCTCGGTGTTGAGGCCGGCGCGTTGAGCCATCTGTGGGTCAGACTGCAGCTCCGACAGCACTGAGGCCACCCTGTGAGGCTCCATGCCTTTAACGGCCAGAAGTAGCTGGTCGACCACCTGAGAAATGTTGGAGCCCTCCAGACCTCTGGGAGAGTCTGTGATCTGAAACACAGAGAAACAGAGCAGAGTGACACCTCTGGACCACAGATCCTCACCTGATGCTGAAAGATAACATCTGTCAATGTTCAGCCACAGTCAGTCTCCTGTCCTGTCACAGAAAAAAAATCTTTTCTGGTCCATCTTTTGAGCTGAGACCTGACTGAACAGCACTGCTGCTGTGACAACACTGACAGAGGCCTGTCCTCCAAATTGTACTTTTATCAGTCAGTTTGACAGAACAGGAGGAGGAGGAGCAGCCATGTTTCCTATTCACTTTGTGTGTGAGGACATGGACCAGGGTGACTGATCTAAATATGACCCATAAAAGAGAAAACATCTCATAATGGAGATAATCACGTCTGATAATGTGGAGCATTAAAATAAATTCCAGTGAGTGTGTTTTTATCAACCTGCTGAAAAAAAACCTTGGTAATCTGCATCCTACCATGAGCGACGGCGAGTCCTCGACGTCGTTGCGTTTCTTCAGGATGGATTTCGTTGGCAGACTCAGCATCTCCTCCAGCTCCTTCCTGCGTCGAGCTGTCTCTAGCTCTTTGAACTCCTTTCTGGATCTGGCATCTCTGTCGCCCCCGCTGTGGCTGCTCGAGCTCGAGCTGATGCTGCGACTGCGGCTTCGACTCATCTGCCGGCTCTTACTACGTCCGTGGCTCGCCGCTTTGCTGTAGCTCCGTCCTCTGCTCCGCCCTCTGGACCTGGACCTGGATCTAGACCTGCTGCGGAGGCGGCTCTTGCTCCGGCCCCGGCTCTTGGCCCGACTCCGGTCCGGACTGCGGCTCTTGCTCCGGCCCCGGCTCTTGGCCCGGCTTTTGCTCCGGCCCCGGCTCTTGGCCTGGCTCCAGTCCGGACTGCGGCTCTGGCTGCGGGGTCGGCTCCTGCTCCTGGCCCGACTCTTGCTCCGTCCCCGACTCTTGGCCCGGCTCCGGTCCAGACTTTGGTCTCGACTCCGGCTGCGAGGGCGACTCCGGCCCCGGCTCCGCTCGTACTCTGGTCGAGGAGGGTGTTCTCTGCACAGAAACACAGGGTTTAACTGGACTGGACTTTACAAGCGCACGTTTTGTGCCTCTCATTAAGGAACTGAAATTTAATCTCTCTAAATAGTCTTCTTACAGCCAAGCTGCCTAAATCCAGATGAGAGAAGAGAGGAGCTGATCAACACATCGATCATATGAGTCACTTTCAATCATTACCTGCTGCTCAGAGCAATAAGCTCACAGCTGCCTGTGGAGGCTTGCTGTGAACAGAAGTTCTGTTTACATTCAGTGTTTCTCACTAAAACTCAGTGTTTGAATTCCTCTAACAGACATTCATACATTAGAACAGAAAGTTGACTTTCCACCATTTTAAATAATGTGCTTCCTTGACCCTTTGCTAGGCTGACAGGCAGACTGACACCTGCAGCCTCAGAGAAAAACTGCAGACAAAACTCAGGGTTAAAAATACAACTGTAACCTCCTGTGAAGTTTTCAGGGCAAGAAGACCTTCTATCTTTCTTTCTTTAGCCCTTTGATATTTTGTTTTTTTCATCAGTACCTGTCATGATGCCACGAGGGGGCCGATCCAGGTGGTCCAGTCAGCTCGTTGCCGACAGTGATGACCAGGTTGTGGTCGAGGGGAACTGACCCACGAGGCGACGAAGACTTCTGCAGCAAATACCACAAAAATTCACTTCAACAGCTTTTAACACATAAATGAATCAGACACGTTTATGAAAGGAAGTCTCGGGATGTCCTGAGGTGGCAGCCTTCTGCTCTGTCCACACCTGATCACCTGCCGGCTGAACACACCTGCTCCAGCACCACTGAGATCAGGAAAGCTTCCGTGTCCACAATGAGACCGAAACTTTCATCATTCGTCATTTTAGTAAAAGCACAAGACAGGAAGAGGCGAACCAGCTCCTAAACTCAGCTTCACATCGTTTGCGCTTATTCTTTAGACATGAAATGTTGACTAACACCACTTCTGTCAACAAGCCCACCTGTCAGCTCCATGTACAGGACATTCAAACTCAACTTTAAACACAAATCAACCTGACAAATGCTCAGTGTGATGGATCATCTCACTGCACGAAGTTTCACCTGAAATGAAGTGAAGCTGAGTGGCTGCAGCACTTTGAATGTAGGAAAAACACAATAAAGTGCTTCACAAAGTCGTCACTAATGACGGAGCAGAGTCTGGAAGCTGTGATGTGGGCCTTCGTTGTCGTTTCCCGCTGGTTGAAGCAGAAAACACACGAGTGACCGGCGGTTAGTCCACCAAGCTCACCGAAGAGACCCAAGAACGAACTCCATCCATAAATCTGGCACTTTAATAACGCTTTGAAACTCAGCTCAACAAATGAACTGACTTGACATTGCTTCAAACTTTTTGGAAACCATAACGGTGTTTTTTCAATCAGCTATTCGGACCACGGCAAAGAAGCAACCTGTGAGAGCGAAAAGCCACTTTCCCATCAGTTTACGCCGCTAACTGACGTCCGTCAGCACGGCGGGTGTTTGTGAATGTACTCAGAGGGAATAACGTGTCATTAGCTTAAAACATTAAAACATTTCGTGATTGAAGTTACTGGTGGTTTACTTAATGTGTTGATCAGACACATTTATGAATGAACGCAAAGTTTTGGCTTCACAAGTGCAACACAGGGGACAAACAAGACAGTGGGTAAATTGACAGGTTTTTGTGTGGAGTTTGGTTTGTAGGTGCTAATAAACAAACTCTGGGGGCTAACGGTTCACCTGACTTCAACCATACTTCTCAAGAGGCAACAACATTAACTGATCGTAGTTTGTTTGGCAAAAGATTCATTTTCATCTCAACTGAACCCTATTTTCAGCCGGCCACTCACCTCTTTAGGCGGCCCACCGGCCCAGTACTCTCCGCCTCGGTGACTTCCTGACCCGGGGGAAGGGTACCTCCTGCGCGGCGGAGAGCGGCGATAGGAGTCCGCGGGAACATGTTCGTGGTAGCCGGGGTGGTACGGTGGCCTGGGCCGGTTCCTGTCGTCTCTGTAGCCCGGTGCCGGGTAAGGCCTCGGAGGCGGACCTCGGCCCTCGAAAGGCGGCGGGTAGCCTCCTATCGGCGGAGGCCGACCACGGTACATCTTCTCCCGCAGAGGTTCTCTGGCTTCCCGCGGTCAACCGGCTCCGGTCTCTAGTGTTGATGTAATGCAAAGCAGAAACCTGCAGGTACTTCACTGTGCGTTTCAGTCAGTCATGGAGATATTTCATAAAACTTCATTCTCAGCATCTCAGTCGTTATCCACACGAACACAAACCTTCTCTTTTTCTTCTACTGAGAAACTCAGAGGCGACTGACGGAGCTGCTGCCCCCTACAGGAACAACATGGACACAACACATTCACACATACTCAAGCTTCATCGCTCAGGTGAACAACCTCACCACATGAAGCAGTTCTCCCTCAGCTTTCGCTCATGTCTCATGGTTCTCCTCAGCACCTGGATTGAAAATGTTGAAGTCTTCTGAGAATTTCACATGTGGCAGTATAATGTCCTCTAAAGCTGAAAAACTTCAATCTCCAAGTAAACTTTGTGACTCTTTCACAAAACATGAGAAGGTCTGAGTCCATTAAATTGGATACAAATGCAGACGTTCTGAAATGAATGCAGCATGTTTGTTTCAAAGACGATGACCAGAAGACAGCACAAAAGGAGAACGCTTCATTTCAGATATTTTATTGAACAGAAACAGTAATTTCAGGACATCAGACAGTAGAAAAGTCTGAAGGTCCTGTCCTGTTGTTGGTGTCCAGACTCCACAAAGTCCTAGGTGGTGGACAAAGAGGAGCATCCTGACCTGAAACCCTGCACGATGCACATCAACATTCTGCCAGTATGAGCAAGGTTAACTTTTACATCCTGGTGCCTGTTGCTTCAGTGCAGAGCTGAAAAGATCAGTCGATTGATATAAAATGAATTAGAAAGTATTTAGGTAGCCTAATCAATTGTCATTCTTAAAGCCAAATGCTTCTGTGTGAAATTCATTGATAAAACCTCTCAACCACCACAGGTTCTTTGTTGCTGAAGGTCCTTGGGAGTCTCGGTGCTCACGCTAAGCCAAGGTTTCCCCTTGGCCAGGTCGTGACATCTACATTATTGTGAAATGGTGCTGCAGCGCTGAACGAGCAGAGCTGTCTGATGTTTCTGTAGATTCAGTCCTTGGCATCCTGAGCTCCATCTCGCCTGGAACCTGCAGAGAAAACAAAAACTCACCTGTTCGCCTCCGACAGGTAGGACACAGCTTGGAAACGTCAGTGGAGAATTAAGTGACTCCACGTAGTGCTGGGCAATAAAACACTACTCAGCTCTGTGATGTTATCTCATGTATGTATGTATGTATGTATGTATGTATGTATGTATGTATGTGACAGACTCTATGTCTTCTACAAGTGTCTCAGACGCTAACCACCCAATCATAACATTCATTGTTCGAATCCAGGCAGGGATCTTTGCTGCAGGTCATCCCCTCATCTCCTGTCATCTCTAAACCATCTACAGAAGAATAAAAGGCAAACAGGCCAAATAGAGATGACAGAACAGAAACAAAATTTAAGTGTGGGATGATGAATCTATTACTCCAACTGGTCTTCCTGGATCTTATCTCACCGTTTCACCTGTATGTGAAACAACATGAACTTGCTACAAGGTCCCTTGCGCTGTTTTTAACACAGTGTCTGCAGACCAGGTGATGTTTCCAGGACTGATTTGCTTTTTCGGCCATCATCCCTATCCAGCAGCTGATGAAAAGACAACAAAGTCAATGTGTTTGTTTTTGTTAATGAACATTAATGTGCGCCTTCCACTCAAAGATAATTTCATCTGAGTAACTGAATAACAATGATTTTTAACTGTTCTGCTTTTAAAATGACTATGTGCAGCTACAACAATCTTTTTTTTTTAAATGAAGAAGCTGGAAACTTCAAATAATTACTGACGACAAGAATATTTTTATATCATTTTAGAGAAGTTGGAGGAGGATGAATGTGAAATGTCTTGTGTGACAGGTGTACAAGTACTCCAAATTTGGTCTTTTGTAAAAAAAAGAAAAAAAAAAAATCTCTATATCTATCTATCTATATATATAGAGAGAGATATAGATACACACACACACACACACACACACACACACATAGACAATACACGTTTTATACAATGGAGGATGACTGCCCTCATTTGTTAGAGCAATTCGGATTTCACAGAAAAAACATCATTTTGTTTATCATGACACATATTCACAACATGGAATTTTGTCACTTTCAGTCATATCGCCCAGCACTAAATAAACACAGTAAAAAGATTTGACTGAGTCATTTATTTGTTTTTAACCAAAAACAAAACAAAACAATACAAGGCAACGTCATGGTTAAAATGCTGATTGAGAAAACATTTTTTATTAAATGACATTCACTGCAGATTCAACAACAGTGTGTTTATCACTAAGATACCTCCATGGACATGAAAATATCAACGTCTACATGAAGAAAAGACTGAGATACAACAGATCAGTTGAGGTCAAATTTATTTTTGAAGACAGACGACATATTTTCCACATAGAACAGCTCTTCCTACATGTTAAGATGAGACTACAAACAAGACTGAATCCTTTATAGATGAAGTTTAACGAGATCAAAAGAAGTCCTGCAGTTGTCTGAATCAGTGCAACAGCCTAGCTATCATTAGAAATAAAGGACAACATAAAAACAGCAGAAAATAATGGATACACCTCTTAGCTTTTCTCTGAGGCCATCTTCCACTTCTCCAGAAAATCCTGCAGGTTCAGATTGAAAACATCGATGCCTTTGGGGGACAGATGGATGCCGTCCACCCGATAGAGACCCGTGTTTGCGCCGCACCTGATGTTGTCGTGGGTAAGCGAGGTGCCACCCAGGTCCGAGATGATGTTTTGGATCCTGCGATTCACCGTGCTTCGGACCAGATCGACTTCGTGGCTGTCAGCCGAGTGGCGCCACGCCCTCCGAGGGAGGATGTTGGACCACACGAGGACGCACTGTGGGAAGATGCTCCTCATAGAGGTAAGGTCCTTCTTGACAGAGGCCAGTAGGTCGGTGGGGCTGTCGGTGCTCAGGTCGTTGCCTCCCAGGTGCATGATGAGGACGTCCGGGTTGGGCCAGGTGACCTTGAGCTGGTGCAGCTGTGGCAGAAGCTGGGGCCAACTCATGCCCTGGGTGCCCTTCCACCAGATGGCCACCTTGCTGGAGTCCATACCCAGCTGCATGCCTACTTCTGCGGACTTGGCCCGTGACTCCGCCCAGTATACCAGCGAATGACCACAAATCCAAACGTTCTTGGGCTCGCTGCTGATTGGCTTGCCTAGAAATTTTAACAGAATTGATTTATAAGTCACAAGGCCTAAAAAATGTTTCTCACTGGTTGAACCCTAACTATCTCTTGCATTGGACCTCTAAAGCTTGGACTGTACAGCAGTCCTTTGGCTGGTTTCACAAAGCTCTATTGGACTGGTCTGTGCACTTTGGACAGTATTGGTTTTGCTCCAAGAACATTTTTACAGACTACAAGTACCAATCTTCATCAGCAATGCTGTGCAAAATGCAAAATGTTCTGCGACAAATATTGACCAATAATGATCTTTAAAATCACCCTCTCAACCTCTTTGTAGCTGTTTCTATCACGTACCTTTTTGCTCCCTTTTGCTGACGCTGTCCTGCATTCGCTGTTGTCATACACTTCTTAAATTCAGGAGCATCTTCTTTTTATTAAAGTTTTCTATCTCACCATAGCAACCATCATTTCATTGACTTCAGTAATAACTGCTGCACCAGCAAAATCCATCACGTTTTATACTTTACAGTTTAACTTAAAGTTAAAAATTAAAAAAAAACTTACTTGTGCAAAAGCAAAAGACAATTGACTAATCAACAAAATGACAACCTACCTTCACCGCCCAGACAACAAATTTTGCCATTCTGCAATGTACAAGTTTTCTTTTTCACTTCAAACTCTTCTGTGTCACTTTAAAATAAAACTGATAAAATACGTAAAATCGTTGAAAAAAATCTGGTTAACTTTTAGCTGCATATTTCTATCTTTTCCCTTGCTAACTGCTGGATTTATGTACACATCCCATTTGTCAATGCTAACTTAACAGATACATAACATGCAATATAGATACTAATAGACCATGAATGAAGCTAATGCATTTCACTAATTTGAATCCAGATATCTAATTTCTGTGCAATCTCATTCAAATTTCACTCTATCAAATTACAATAGTTTGACTTGAAATCATTATCATCAATGAATTTTTGATTTAAGTCTTCTTCCACGCTGCCTAATTCTGAGTTTCTTATGGTCTGAAGTTCATTCACAGTCCAGTATTTCGTTAAGAGAGAGGAAATGGAATTGAATCTCAAAAATAAATGACATTAAAGATGGTGTGTAGTAGTGTAGTTCATAGCATAACATCCATACAGCTCACATAAGGAACTTTGCCAAAGAAATATGTAGTTTCATGTCATTTTCTAAACGATCAAATTAGCTGTCAGATCAAATTTCTGACCATTGGTGTCATCGCGACTCTGAGGCAGACACACCATGAAACAACCTGCCATGGCAGAAATGCTGTCTAACTAGCTCTATTCTTAAAACTTTGTCTGATCTAGCTGACAAACTCATCCAAATAAATTATTTTAACATGTAAAATTCAAACTTTCCTTTTACATAAATTACGAGTAGTTGTCATGTCTCTGGATATCCAGAAAATGTGGTTGCACTCCACTCAGTCTGACACAAAATTGACTTACCCTTAAGAAGAGCCGGCTCAAAGACTTACCACAGTAAAAAAAAAAAGTGTCATATTGGATGCGTCACACACAATTCTGTATGTAGTGAAAAATGAAACATCTGGAGATTCGACTTTCTCGCGATAAACAACATACCTTAACTCCTGATAAATCAGACGGCACGCTGTTCTATGAGCTTCTGTTTTGCCAGGACAACTAAGGCCTCGACGTGGAGAGGCTCAGTAAAACACTGTAAAGGCTTTCATTAACATGGCTTGTATTTCTGCTTAGTAGATGGATCCGAGTTCGTAAGTTAAGATTTCAAACTATTCATTTTCTCTGTACAGGGTATTTTGTTATTTCATTGGAATAAAAGTGTAATTTCACAGTGGTATGAAATTCTTAGAAAGCTGACATGACGTGACCTGTCCATAAAACCAAACATGTAACTTATGAAAGTCAAAGTCCGAACGCTAACCCATTCCTACAAATCACATGAACCAGTTTCTAGATAAAAAACCTGTACAGACACTGAATTTTCTTCACGGTTATGTTAGTCTTGGAACGGCCCTGAGATTCACTCCTAGCAATGCAACCTCAAATGTTGACATCTAGACAATTCTTACTACACTGTGACCTGGACTGTTTAAGCCATGTCTGTAAAAGCCATCTTAACCTATAAGGCCGACTGTGTCCTGGGCCAGATGTGCTCCTCATGCAATCAGCCTGAGGCTGCATGAAAAAGGATTTATACAAAGTTTTAGCACATTTCATATTTTTGTTGTAGCAAACAACATCAGCTACGTAACACTTTGACATGAGAGCTGCTAAACAACCAAAGTAGCAATAATAGAGCTACCAAAGTACTACATACACAGTGCTGCCTACAACTAACAGTAGTACAGACTGAGGTGTGACCGGGGTGTGTCCTTTATCTTTGTCTTCCTCCTAGTGTTGTTCCTGAATAGCTAAAGATGAGTTACAGCATCATGAGGCAGGTTTGATAGCTGTCTCTTTCAGGTTTTACACTCAATGAACACCAGATCGACTTCGAGCTTAGCAATGGTTAAAAATCTTAAAGCTTTTAAGATTAAAAGCTAGCTTAAAATTTAAGCTAGCTGTACTGTGTTTACACTCAGTGGTCACTGTTGAAGTACAACTTCTTAGGCTACATTTTAGTTTGACAGTAATGATTCGGAGTGTCCTTTAGCATCCTTCTCTCTAGTCGTGATGCATGCATCCACTGGACCTTAGCTGAGGAGTTGAAGCTACTTTGTTGTTGCCTTCAATGGCTCCGATAAGGATGCCATGCCCTCTTCTAAACAAGGATGTAATCATTTCGTAGTGAAAGAGAGTCAATAATACAATATAGACAGAAATACTGTCATGAAGTCAATAATCACATCACAGTCCAAGGGGAATACCCAACCCAACTTTAACAAAATGACAGAGGAGGACAAGCAGAAGCAGCTTTGTAAACTCACTTCAATAAAAAAAAAAGAGGAAGAGTTCAGAGATTCCTGTGCAGGAAATTACTTCTGCCAGCACACTGAATGAAAGTAAATCTACTGGATCATGAGGTGGTTCCTAACTTTTTAGTCAGTTTTAATGACCATACACTACTGTGGCTTCGACCTTTTGTTCCTCAAGGAAACTCAAAGACAGAATTGTCGATGGCTGCTGAACACAATCCTCTTTGTGGTTCTTTACATTGCTGATGTGCCGAGATTGATCATATCTTAATGTTCGTCTTTGACCCCTCTCACGATGGAGGACTTTGCATCCATCCAAAACTACTAAAGATCTTGTATTTTGGACAATCTTGATATGGTACCAGCTTCCCTTCAGCAGTCCTTCATGTAAGAGACCCACTGTATGGCAAAGGAAGATGTTTATCAAATTGGGAACATGTACCCATTGAGTGATCACTGAGTGTAACAGTATCTAAGCTAAAAACAGTATACTGAAACGTAGCAAAACTACCTTGGTTGAGAAGTATCGTTGTAAATACATGTATCTACGAGGGCTGGGTATCATACCTCAATCATTTTTGGCTCGAACCAAAATGGATCTGATGTATCAACTACTGAAAGCTGTGAGGTATCAAAGCTGGCATCAAATGCTTCATCAATTTCACAGTTTTGTTTACTTCAATTTCCAACAATATCGACACTAAATGCAAGTCTATCTTAACCTCTCATAATCTCACCTGACATCGTAATACTTTCTGGACTCAAGTTGACTCTGTTCAAGCTAGATACCAATTAGAGTTACCATATGAAAAGAAAAAGACATTACTTGGCGGAGTTCAGCTTCAGTCGGCTTCTCGTCTTGATTGCTGGGACCAACCGTTTGGCTCGGCTAACGTGCGTGGCAGAAGAGCGACTGACTTTTGTCACGCTGCAATTCACTTAAGACATGTCGGTAACCTTAAAGAAGGGTTTTCTGCTCCATGTCAAGGCAACTCCTTAATAATGCAACCACGTGTGGCAGCTACTGGGAGATAACAAGAGTGGCTCGAAAAACACATTCTAACAAAACCGTTTCCAGGACAAACCCTAATGCGATTGGCGACCTCTGTCACAAGGTGAAAAAAGGTGGACCAAAATGATGCTCAAGGCAACTGTGAAACATTGTGGTGGAGCTAAGACAACTGAGAGATATCCTATGCTGAATTCTAAATCACATCTACGCAGAGACCGCAAGACCATCTCGATGGAGAAGCACAGATCTAGTTTAGCACCGTCTCTATGACAGCTGCTAACAGGGCGAATTAGGCCTTGTTAATCATGTGCATACTTTAATTAGTCGCGCACAAAACTTTGCGATACTTCTGGTCGGTGATCTTCTTAATGTTTCGACCACATCTTCGGTGATGTGGTTAATCCTGTATCTCTGGGTTTCTCGCCAATGCCTGGCTAACTGTCTGAGGGAGAGAGGCTATTTTAACCTTTTATAGGCATTTTCAAGTACCTGTCTACTCAAAGGCAAAAGAAAACAGAGCGTTTATCGTCTTAAACGTTAAAAGTAATAAAAATGGCATGCAGCTGTAGAAGGTTACCATGAAAATGTATTTATGCATGTGAAGAACTAGCACGCCGAGAACATGACCTGACTGACTGCTTAACTCACAAATCCCTGGAATTCAAAGGTTGCTGGTTCACTTTAATGGATATGTAATTCATCAAGGTCTGATACCTGGGGAGATCAATGCACCATCCTTGTTCCTCTCTCCTTTCTTGTGGGGAGCGAGCGTCTCCTTGTACTGCCGCTCGCTCTTTTCAAAAATCATCTGTTTATACAAATCCAGCTGCAAAATAAACAAGACACAAACAAAAACTTGTCAAGGCTTTGTCCTATGCTGCTGCAATATGACAGTGTTCCACCATGTCTAAGGTTTCTACCTGATGAAGTGTGCTAGTGTCTGTCTAGATCACCTGGGAAAACACACGGGTACGAAAACAAAACTGTGTGTTTCAAAGACAAATAATTTGTTGTCTCGTAGGAATTGTACTTTAGGAACCAACGGAAACAACTTGCACTTTGTGTCAAAAATCACATCCTTCTCATCTGTGCAATAAACTACACTCTTCCCAACAAGTTCTCGTACTTTTAATTGTTTTAATGTGTGAATACAGCACTTCCAATGCTGATCGTACCTTCTCCTTTTGTTTGGTCCTGATGTCGTCGTCTGTCTCTGCTGAGGTCTGAGGACTGGAAGCTGATGGAAACTCTGTGGGTAAGTTGAACTGAACTGTTTTGACCGGTCTGCCTTGCGGCTGCACACTCAGAGATTTCACCGTCTCAATGACCTTCAGGCATCTGGCCACTGTCGTAGATATGGTTGACTGCTCATCGCTTGGAGGATTTGATGTTTCCGGAGTTGATGTAACTGCAGCAGTGGTGAAAGTCTGCAAAGGACTGTGGGAATTCAGGGCTGGAGCTGCAGGAAGCTGGCCAATTATAGGAAAGACTGCCTGGCTGGAGGGTGGAGTAAAAGGAGGTTGGCCAGGGGGGCGTCGGGGTGGAGGTCCAGGAGGAGGCCCTGGAGGGAGCTGCCGTGGAGGAGGTCCTGCAGTGGGTCCAAATCTCTGGGGTGGCTGACCAGCTGCAAGAGGAGACGGAGTGGCCGTGCTGAGGGTTGTGGAGTTCGGGGCTGGGGGACTCTGGGTAGTGACTCCAAGGGGCCAGTTGATCAGTTGGGGTACATGTTGGTAGTGAGGAGGCGGAGGCCCAGGAGGAGGGTTCACAGGCACACTGGTGGTGGGTGTGCTGCCCATTGTCTTGGCAACACTCTGCAGTTGTTGCGCCTTCTTTAGTGCCTCCAACTCTTGCTGGTCCAGAAATCCATCATACTCAGAGACAGCTTTATGTCTGCTAAGTGGCTCTAAACTAGAGGACCTGGCAGGAGAGGGGGAATGGATGCGATCCGAGACAATGGAACCGGTTCGACTCCTTTTCGCTTCTTCCTGTGGGGATGACAAAGTGTCTCTTTCTGCAGATGAGGACTTTGGGCTGTAGATTTTCTCTTGGGCTCTGCTCGCCAGTTTGCACACATCTCCTGTACTCAGCTTCAGGCCAATCGAACGGAGTAGACTCTGGATCTTGTCATAGGGTTCTGTCTTGCACTTAGCTTCCTCACTTGTCCTTTCTACTGACGACCGTTTAGGGCTTAGTTGGTTCTTGTCCCCTTCTGGTGCTAGACTGCTGCCGGCTGGCTTGTGAGCCAATCCCACAATCCGAGAGAACCCCTTGCCATCTTGAAGCGCTCGCTCGTGAGGCAGAAGATCATCATTCACATAAATCGGTTTCGATTTCTTCTCGGCATCCCCCTTTTTATTAAGCATGTCAAGGAAGCGATCCAGGGGTGGTTTCTCAGCTGATTGGTGTGGCGTTGTGCTCTTCAGTTTGGGAGACGGGCTTCTTGGAGGCGGGCTTCTTGGAGGCGGTTCTGTTGGAGAAGGAGGTCTGAAAGGGGCTTGAGAAGATGAAGTGGCAACACTATGCGTCATTGGAAGTTGGGTGGGGGCAGCAGAAACTTGCCCGCTATGAGAAGAAGTTGAGGAAGCGTGGGGTTCAGGAGACAGGATCTGTTTGACAGGCCGATATGGATCATCGTACGGTCTGTCCACATACGCTGGATCGTAGTTGCGATCATCATAAGGTTCGTCATAAACATCGTAGCGATCAGTGTAACGCTGGCTGGCAGATGGAGGGCCACCATAAACACGAGTTTCATAAGGGCTATCACAGTAGGGACGGTCACCGTAGGGGCGATCACCATAAGGACGGATAGCGTACGGATCACCGTAGTGGTCGCCGTACCGCCTATCTTGGTAAGGACTGTATGGCCGGTCATAATAACGATCGTCATAAGGTTGAGGAAGACGATGGTGGTACTCGGGTCCCTCCGCTTGTTTCTTCAAGATGGACCGGACCGGTCTGTACTCAGTCAGCGGGACGGCGATCCTGCCATGGTCGTAGTCTATGCAGGTCCTTTGTCCAGGGTCTACGTCCACCAACGACTTCTTGTAAGCAATCATCTCGTTCAGCTCCTCCAGCTCCCGCTTCTTCCTTGCCAGCTCGTCGTCCATGACTCCGACACGTCTGCTGTGAGGAGGGCTCACCTCCCTCCTCCTCCTCTTGTGACTCTCTTCGCGCTCTCTGCTGATTTTGCTCCTCTTCTTGCCCGCCCTGTCCTTGCTTCTCTCCCTGCTCCTGCTACGGCTCCTGCTGGAGCTCTTGCTCCGGCTGCGGCTCCTGCTGCGGCTCTTAGCCGCGCTACCGGTGCGCTTGCTTGACCTCTCTCTGCTTCGGCTCCGCCTGTTCCTGCTGCTTTTACGGTCACGGTCAATGCTGGTGCTGCGTTTCCTTTTGAGGACACGTCCAAACTGGTCTCTGGGTGGACTCCTGCTCCTACTTTTACTCATACTCCTGGCCCGAATCCTACTTTGACTCCTGCTCCTACTTCTGCTGCGGCCGTGTCTGTGCCGAGTGGCACTGTGATCCCTTCTGCTGATACCGGTCTCGCTGTCCTGCTTCCTGAGAGTTTTCACCACCGCCTTCAGCTTGTCTGCCTCTGGTTTATCTTTCCTGAAATGTCACAAGTATGTAACACAGGTTCAGCTTATTTGAATAACTTAGCAAAGTGCGCATTTTTCGACATCTTCTATAGCAGCAATGTATATGTATGTATGTGTATCTGTATGTATATATCTTTACGTCATGACTTTCTGCACACTTGACTGTGTTCAAACATAACACCAATAAATAGATTCATAACTCACTCAGTGTCTTCTGAAGCTTTTGTCAGCTTGATGGTCATCTACCAAAAGAAACAAATACATATTAGAAAGAGAATAGTAATCATCTGAAAAAATGAATAAACAGCAAGATCTTCATTTCGTCCCACATCGTAACTGAGCAATATAAATCCACCTCTCCTTACCTTTCCTTTGTTGGCTCCAACACCGCAAAATTTCCTAACGGGGAGGAAAACTCTCTCTGTGAAACGTTTTATCCTGATGGCCTGGTTCCCCCCGTCCGCAGTTTCATGCTTGGAGAAAATATGATAAACGTGTTTTTAGTGCGAAATGTTTAAGATAAAATACATTATTATTAATGGTTGGTACTGGTTCTGACTCCCCTGCGGCCACATGCTGTCAGTAGTTCTGCTTATGAAAATCTAAACGCTCGAGCTTCTTGTCCTGATCTAATCTGATTTTCTGCAAAGTTTCTTTTTAATGCTAAACCCCCTGTAAAAACGCCTCACAAATCAGAAGTCTCATTAAAAAGGACAAAGAGGATAGGATGAGGAGGACTCACCGGGACCACGCTGAACTCCACCTTCTCATTCAGCTCCAGTTTCTTCTTCTCCATCACCTCTGATATGTGGAAGTAGAGTTGAGGGTTCTGAGTGCACTTGATGAGCCCCGAGTCGTCCGAGAACTCGATCACAATTCCCTGGTTAGAAAGACACACGATTAAAACACACGACAGGGTTTGGCTGGTGTCCACATTCACATCTGCTCCCAGTTTGGCGTTTACTGAACGACGAACAAACTGAGGAGACGGTCGTTTAAAAGCCTTACGTGTCGACGTTGTTCGGTGGACTCTTCGAAGGAGTCGGGGAGAATTTCCACGTAGGTTGCTCGCTCCTCTTTGGTCACCTGATGGGTGGCGATGTTGAAACGCACCTTCACAGATCAAACACAGCTCAGGATCAGAAATCAAGAACTAAAGAACCGTCTGCTGCTCATTTCTCTAAAAGTGAAAGCTGCTGAACAACAACTTCAAATACAAACAGACAAAGCATTGTTGAGTGGAAAAAAATCTCACAGCTGTCCTTTCTTTAATGACTAATGATGACATCCACCCTTCAGCGTTTGTTGAGGGGAAACGAGTCCATGCTCTCCACCCTGTTTTTGTTTTAATCTGGTCTCTTCTGTGTGCCGCTGTAACACCTGATGCCCCCCTCCCTGAAATCAGTAGTCTTGTGACACAACACGATCCTCTCACCTTGTCTCCATCAAACATGGTGCCGTTGGTCAGCAGGTCATTGGGACCGAAGGGAAGCTGTTTCTGTTGACCGTCGATGGTCATGACCAGTCGACCCATCTCTGGGTCTGCTTTGGCTCTGCCCCCTGCTGCGGCTCCACCTCCAGCATCAGCACAATGACTTCTCTTCACCTCCTCATCCTCCTTTTTCATCTCCGTCTTTCCCTCCTTTCCTCCGTCTCCTTCAGGTTTTCCTTCTGCCCCTTCCGTCTCATCTTCATCCATTTTCTCCACCTTAATTTTGACCTGCAAGATAAATATATTTCATAATGTTTGAATACATTACAAAGTCAGGTGGAACTGACCGTGTGGGGCAGTTGGTCAAGCTGGGCCTGTAATTCACTGTATTCATGTATGTTTATATTGGAGGGAGTTTTATTCTCTCTCTTGAATGCTGTAAGTCTGATGCTGCAGGCATGTGTGTTTGCAGAGCTTCAGGAGGGTAGCCGAGGGAATCCGACCAGGGATTTGCTGCACAGCTGCTGAGTTCGAAGTATATTTTCTTTTGTTTGTTTGTTTCTGGTTTGTCTATGAATGATGAGCCACTATCTTGGTGGTGTGTGTGTGTCTGTGTGTGTGTGTTGAGTATCAACCAACTTGTCCCTTGTGCTTGAAGCCGTTTCTCACTCAATAAAGTTAGATTTGGCATAACAAAGACTATTTTTGTGAATGTAACGCTCCTCTCTGGTCGTGGATGTCTGAACAGCGTTTGAACTCGTCCGAGTGACACACATTATTTAGATTTTTCTTTCTTCGGGCCTGGAAAAAACAATATCCCAAACTCATGAACTTTCCAGGATTTTCAAGACTTTTGCAGTCATTTCTTTCTGTACCTGTTCGAGGGAAGCTTGTCCACCCTCAGCACCTCCTTCTCCTCCTCGCTCCTCCTCCGGCTCCTTCTTGATCTTCCTCACGTTTTTGGAAATGGCTTTGAGGACGGTGCCTTCAAATCGCTCCTTGCTGATGTCGTCCAGCGTGTCGGGGTCTCTCATTTTGAAGCCGAGCGGCGTCCACTGCAGGACGACAGGAGGACAGAAGACGGCGAGAAGTCATAAACACTTCAGTCTGTTTGAGGAAGAAAAGCACTTGGAAATGGATAAAAAGAGAAACTGGCACTCTGTTCAATGTGAGTCTTGATATTCTGGGGAAAAAGACTTAAAACATTAGCTTTTAAAGTGAATGAGGACAAAAAAAAGTCTGGGCAACATTTAGGACAGACCTTAAGTCAACCGAACAGTTCTTTAGCTTCTACTTCAATGTTAATCGCATGTTTAATGACATTTTTCATTATTAATTGTACAGATTAGTGGTAATCTCCTCCTTGAACTGCCACCTTATCATGGTGGAGGAGTTTGAGTACCCGAATGATCCTAGAGGCTATGTTGTCCGGGGCTTAATGCCCCTGGTAGGGTCTCCCAAGGCAAACAGGTTCTAGGTGACGGGTCAGACTAAGAGCAGTTCAAAAAGCCCCTATGAAAGACATCAAATCAAGGAAGCGTACGTCGCCCGGATTGGCGTCACCAGGGCCCCGCCCTGGAGCCAGGCCTGGGGTTGGGGCTCGCAGGCGAGCGCCTGGTGGCCGGGTCTTTGCCCACGGGCCCCGGCCGGGCACAGCCCGAAGGAGCGACGTGGGCCCGCCTTCCCGTAGGCCCACCACCCGCAGGAAGGATCAGAAGGGGCCGGTGCTATGTGAAATGGGTAGCAGTCGTGGGCGGGGGCCCCGACGACCCAAACCCTGGTCGACGACTCTGGCTATGGGGACATGGAATGTCACCTCACTGTGGGGGAAAGAGCCTGAGCTAGTGCGGGAGGTTGAGCGGTACCGGCTAGAGATAGTCGGGCTCACCTCCACGCACAGTCTGGGCTCTGGAACCCAACTCCTTGAGAGAGGCTGGACTCTCTTCTACTCTGGAGTTGCCCGCGGTGAGAGGCAGCGAGCTGGTGTGGGCTTGCTTATAGCCCCCCAGCTCAGCCGCCATGTGTTGGAGTTCTCCCCGCTGAGCGAGAGGGTCGCTTCCCTGCGCCTTCGGGTTGGGGATAGGTCTCTCACTATTGTTTCGGCCTACGGGCCGAACAGTAGCGTAGAGTACCCGGCCTTCTTGGAGTCCCTGGGAGGGGTACTGGAAAGTGCTCCAACCGGGGACTCCATTGTTCTGCTGGGAGACTTCAATGCTCACGTGGGCAGTGACAGTGACACCTGGAGGGGTGTGATTGGGAGGAACGGCCTCCCCGATCTGAACCCGAGTGGTGTTCTGTTATTGGATTTCTGTGCTAGTCACAGTTTGTCCATAACGAACACCATGTTCAAGCATAAGGGTGTCCATCAGTGCACGTGGCACCAGGACACCCTAGGCCGGAGGTCAATGATCGACTTTGTAGTCGTATCATCTGACCTTCGGCGGTATGTCTTGGACACTCGGGTAAAGAGAGGGGCTGAGCTGTCAACTGATCACCACCTGGTGGTGAGTTGGATTCGCTGGCAGGGGAAGAAGCAGGACAGACTTGGCAGACCCAAACGTACCGTGAGGGTCTGTTGGGAACGTCTGGCGGAACCCGCTGTCAGGGAAGTTTTCAACTTGGACCTGTTCCCGGTGCATGTTGGACTCCGGCAGGGCTGCCCTTTGTCACCGGTTCTGTTCATCATTTTTATGGACAGGATTTCTAGGCGCAGCCAGGGGCCGGAGGGGGTTCGGTTCGGGGGCCGGCAGATTTCGTCTCTGCTTTTCGCGGATGATGTTGTCTTGTTGGCTACCTCGAGCCAGGACCTTCAGCATGCGCTGGGGCGGTTCGCAGCCGAGTGTGAAGCAGCTGGGATGAGAGTCAGCACCTCCAAGTCCGAGGCCATGGTTCTCGACCGGAAAAAGGTGGCTTGCTCCCTTCAGGTTGGGGGAGAGTTCCTGCCTCAAGTGGAGGAGTTTAAGTATCTTGGGATCCTGTTCTCGAGTGAGGGACGGATGGAGCGTGAGATTGACAGGCGGATCGGTGCAGCGGCTGCAGTAATGCGGTCGCTGTATCGGTCTGTCGTGGTGAAGAAGGAGCTGAGCCGAAAGGCGAAGCTCTCGATTTACCGGTCAATCTACGTTCCTATCCTCACGTATGGTCATGAACTTTGGGTCATGACCGAAAGAACGAGGTCCCGGATACAAGCAGCTGAAATGAGTTTCCTCCGCAGGGTGGCGGGGCGCTCCCTTAGAGATAGGGTGAGGAGCTCTGTCACCCGGGAGGAGCTCAGAGTAGAGTCGCTGCTCCTCCGCATCGAGAGGAGTCAGCTGAGGTGGCTCGGGCATCTCTATCGGATGCCCCCTGGACGCCTCCCTAGGGAGGTGTTCCAGGCATGTCCCACCGGGAGGAGGCCCCGGGGAAGACCCAGGACACGCTGGGGTGACTATGTCACTCGGCTGGCCTGGGAACGCCTCGGGATCCCCCTGGAAGAGCTGGAGGAAGTGTCCGGGGAGAGGGAAGTCTGGGCGTCCCTGCTCAGACTGCTCCCCCCGCAACCCGGCCCCGGATAAGCGGAAGACAATGGATGGATGGATAGATTAGTGGTAATAAGAAAGTTTGTGTTTGTAAATGCGAAGTCATAAACAAAACTCAACCTGAGACTTCACCATAGTTACAGTACTTCACTTAAATCTAACTGAGTTAAAGTAACCTCATACTAAACACGAAGCCAGACTCCGCCTAACTAAACTTAGCTCTCTTAAACTAAAACTTTAAACTACACTAAACCCGAGAGTAAACCTTAAATCAAAACAAACGAAAGAAAATTAAAGTAAAATTAAAGCTCAAACTAAATCCAACCTTAAACAAAACTAAATGAAAGTAAACCTCCAAACACTGATTAAAGTAAAGCTTAAACCAAATGAAACTAAACTAAATCGGATTTGATCTTCTCTCTGAAGAAACAGCTTGTGGTTGACTTCTTCCCAGACTTTAAAATCAAAGATGGAAAACAATGGAAAACATGTAGCTGCTGCGCTACAGACACGTCGTTCTCAAATTCAAATTGGTGTCGCTGCACTGAATCAAACACGTCAACGCATGAACTGACAGCAGAAATAAATGAACATCAGCGAACAAAGAGCTGAAATCAACTTGTTTCCATCTCTGAATCTGAAGACAGATGTTAAATCTGATCTCTACCGTCTGTTTCTCACCTTGTATTTGGCCGCTGCCAGCGCCGCTGCCACCTCCTCCTTCTTCTTCCTCTCCACCTCTCTCTCCTCCTCCTCCCTCCTCTTCCTCTCCCCCTCTTCCTCTCGTTTCCTCCGCTCCTCCTCCTGTTTCCTCCTCTTGTCCTCCTGCTCCCGTCTTTTCTGCTCCTCCAGGATTTTGTCTTCAACCCTCTTCGTCCTCATTAGCCTGATGGCTCTCTTTGTGGATTTCACCTGCGGACACAAAGCCACGGCGTCAGGATGTGGGACGGACTCACTTCCTGTCCTCTGTTGTCCAGCGCGGGGCTTCAGTCTCCGTCACTCACCATGGCCACTGTAAACTCCACCTCCTTCTCGACGTCTGTGGAGTCGAACTCGGTGTCGCTGAAGTTCTCGCAGATGTCAAAAGGAAGCTCACCGTGCTCCTGGGACTTGATGATGCCTTCTTCAGCTCCCAGACGGCTGATGACGCCCTGAAAGACAGAAGCAGAGAAAATCTGCAAGATGAAGTCTTCATCAGGACAGCTGCAGAGGACAGCCTCTGTCCCACGTTTCTCGTCGGACAGTCGATCTAAGCGCTACGCCGAGCTGCGTCTCATGTGCGTCTCTTTGAATCTGTGGCTCCTGCTCCTCTGTAGGAGGGAAGGGGCCCCGGGGCCATGTCATTAATTTCCCTTTGGGATAATCAAGTTAATCAATCAAAAATCCAATAATCTGATTGCGGTCAGACACGGCACAGACCCCATCAGGTGTAAAATGACCACAGATGAAGAGGACAGCTCAGTGTGAAGCATGGTCAGCAAACGTCTGTCTCACCAGCTCTCTCTTCTCTTTGGTGTAGCTGAAGGTGAAGGGGACTTTGGGTTTGATGTTGGCCGCTCTCCTCTTTCTGGTCACCGTGTCGATCAGCAGGTTGATCAACACGTGGTCGTTCTTCAGCAGCGTGACGCCGCAGTCCCGGTGGTCGAAGGTCACGTTGGTCCTGATGGGGCCGATGTTGGCGTGGATCTGACCTGGGTAACCCTGCAGGGTGGGCTAAAAGAGGGCAGTGTCACCGATCAGAAGCAAGAATCACTTTACATTTCAAACCAGTTCCAAACTGGTGGGATGGCGATCGTTCACAAAAACAAACCGCTGAGAGCAGAACGAACAGAAACGTGGAAGTTGTGGCTGTGCAGGTTGTTCTACGAGCACACAACGCGTTTGAAGATACTGGCTGAACAGTTACAGGCAGTCTTCATCGTTAGACGACGACCTCTTTGTAAAGACCGCGGGATTCGCGTGGAGTCTCTCTCACCGTGGGCTCGATGATCGGCTGGCTGACGATGCCCTCGTACAGCTCTGCGTCCAGCGTCATGTTGGGCAGCTGCTCCGGCTTCACGCTGGCCTTCCCTCTGAGCGACACGAAAGACTCGTGTTTACTGTCGCCGTCGGCGTTTTGGTTCTCGCGTTCCTTGGTGGCGTCTGCGGTGGCGGCGCAGAGCGTCAGCAGGAGGGGCTCCTTCACCCGCCGGATCCTGATAGCCCGCTTCCCTGCTCTCAGCTGAGGAAAACAAGACAAAAACAGAGCAATGCTTTAGAATCAACTCCACCCCAGGAATTCAGTCAAAACCACAAGAGGAAGTCAAGACTGTAGGAAGTCTTTGCTTCAGCGTGAGCTTAGGACTAGAAGGTAAAAATAAGCCCCGCCCCTGAGTGGCAGCAGTGGGCGGAGTCCTCACCGTGATGACGGTGAACTCCACCTCCTCGTTGATGTCCTCGGTGGTGAACTCGACATCGCTGAAGTTCTCTTTGATGTCGAAGGGAAGCTCGCCGTGTTCGTCCGACTTGATGACGCCTTCGCTGTCTTTCACACTGATGATGACTCCCTGCGGCGAGAGAATGAAAACACAGATGCTCAAAGGCTGAAGACCATCCACGCCGATAACACAGAGGTTGTACCGAACGATCATCGCTGTCACTTTCCAAAGAGCTTCTGATGAATTTGGGTTTATGTGTCGCAAAATGTGTAACCGAATCAGGATGCCGTCAGCGAAGTTGGTCATCGTGCAGTCAGAGTTACGTTTCAGCCGCTCTTAAACTGGTGAGAGGAGAGTTTCATGTCAGCAGCTGAAAGGTGAACAGAGAGCAGCTCTCACCTCCTCCCTGGACTCCTTGGTGTGACCGAAGGTGGAAGGGATTTTGGGTTTGATGTTGGTGGCTCTCCTCTTCTCGGTGACAATGTCGGTCAGCAGGTTGATGAGCACCTGGTCGTTCTTCAGCAGCGTCACCGTGCTGTCCTTCCTGTCGAACGTCAGGTTGGTCCTCAGCGGCCCGATGTTCACGTAAACCTGACCGGGGTACTGACGCTCGCCGAGCTGCGGGCCGACAAAACAGACGGGGTCAACGACAGGAAACGGGAAGGACCGCGACGGTCGACGGGTTCAACTCTTAACTGACCTGAGGCTCCACGATGGGCTGGCTGACCACCGCCTCGTAGATCTCTGTGTCCACGTTCTCCGTTCCACCAGGAGCCACTTTAACATCCGTCGCTATCAGACTGTTCTGCTCAGAAACGCGTCACATTAAAACCGGATTTAGAAAGAAGCCATCAGTACAACTGAGTTTTAAGAAGAACATCAAAAAGAGCTGAAACCTGAAAATGAGATAAACTTTAATTCCTCACTTGGACAAACTCTACAGTAAAACAACGTAACAAGACAAACACAACAAAGATTCATTCATTATCTGCATCCAAATTAAGCAAAGACAAGATGGGAAGAAGATGCTGGAATATTTTCAACTAATCAGCAACACACACAGCTTATTAGAAACCCGCAGATGCGACAGTCACGCCGATTCAATGAGCAAAACGGAAAACATCAGCGTCGTCAAGATGTTGAGAGGATCCGATAAAAACTCGGCCGTCATTTCTCGTCCCAGTCTTCTGGAACCTGTGTTACTCCGTACGCCAACACAACCTCTAGGATGACAATTAAAAAGGTGAAATCTGTGCCTCACCTTCTCTTTGCAGGCAGTGAAGTGAACTCTGACCCCGGGTGTCATGGCTTTGGGGTTTCCAAAGAAGGCGTCAAACCTGAAGGTGAACTTCTCCAGATCTTCCCTCTCGATGTAGCCGAACGTCGGCTGAGGGTCGGAGACGCAGGAACATTTGATTAGTGACCACATCTGGACTAATCATAAAGCATTTATGTTCTTGCTCAGAGGACATCGGTCGTTCAGACAGACCGTGTTGAAGCCTGACATGCAGCACATTTCCACCTCAGGAACTTTACCTGCGTTTCGACCAGCAGAACCGGGGACTACATTTATCTCCCGGATCCCCAAAAGTTCCTGCTCTGGGTGGAGAATTCAAGAACTATCAGAGATGAACGTTGCTGACTGGTAAAACAAAGGCCGCTACAACTACCGTACGCCAACACGTTCATCATATGGACCTAATTGACGACGATACGTTCGCATTTCTGCTGAAAACACGTCGTCAAAAAACGTCAGTGAAAGCAGGACGATGAAAAACTTGAATTCACAGAGTTAGACGTGGAAACGTTCTGGGGCTTTGCAGAGCGATGCGTGGGGAGGATCGGCCAGAGCCGGACAGACACAACGAACAATATGCGACCTGATGACATCATCAGTCACGTGACAACATCTGCTGGCTTTCTTACCCCGATGAATGAGATGATCCCCATCGACCTGCCTGGAGGAGGCCTGAGGACACAAAGAGACAGCAGGTAACAGTCTGTTCTCAACAGCTACAATACCACAGAAGAAGACACCCTGTAAAGGTAGGAGCTACAGGAAGTGACATTGTGCTCAGTAACGAGGCGTATTGACCTTGACAAGCAAACAGGGATCACTTTTTATATTTGGCCACAGCAGACACATCACTTCAACACAAACGAATCAATACATTCATATCAAAGTCCAAACCCTCCAGATGTTTTCAGTCCCGCTCCATTTGGCTCCACCTGTAGTTTCTGGTGGTAAAAGCTGGTCAGGCTTAATACTACAGCTCCCAGAATTCAGCAGGGGCAGCAAAACAAACTACTGTGGTATTAATAAGGAAGTCCGTCAATAATCGGCCTGACTTTACTTACTTACTTTTATTTTTACTGCAGTACTTTAGTCAGCGGGCCACAGGCTCAGCCATCGTTGCGTTGCCTCATTCTGAGACAGACGGTAACTTCACACGTATTAAATGGCAATCTGTGTGTCTGTTACTGTCACAATGACTGTAATACAAAAGGCACAGGCCTTTGATTTCCTGAGGAACGGTGAACATCGCAGAAGCTGCCAAAACGTGGACACAATTTAGAAAATCAGGGTGTTTCCCACCACCATGAGCACTTTTTCTCAGCACCCAAGCTCAGTGACTTAAAAACAGCCGACCTGTAAGGGCTTACTTGTCAAACGTGCGTTTTCCCAGCAGGCCGAGAGCTCCTGCAGCCTTGTCCGGCTCGGGTTTAGGTTGCGGTTTAGGTTTTGGGGCAGCCGCGGGTTCAGCCGCAGGTGCTGCGGGGACAGCCGGCTCGTCTGTGGCTTTCTTAGTCACCTCCGGAGTCGATTCAGCCGCCGGAGCTGAAATCAACGCTTTAATCTGAAACAGAAAACGACAGAGAGAAAAACAAACTGCTGAAACACCAGACGAGGTTTATACCGACCGAATACCTGGACCACATACGACTGATCTCTGACTGAAGTAAGAGTACCAGTGTATGTAATTTCACTTAAAGTCACAAGGAAAAGTCCCACATTCAAAATGTAATTTCACTTAAAGTGCCAAAAGTGAAAACTCTCATTATGCAGAATAATGTATGACGCTTGATTCTCATTGTTGATGCATTCATGCGTTCGTCGCTTTGACGTTGACGCTAAAGGGTGGAGCTGATTTTAATGTCTTTATATTCTGCTGGGTAGCTTGTGAATTCCCCCCCCCCCCCCCCCCGGGATCAATTAAGTTTTATCTTGATCCACAGTATGACAGCATAACTTATTACTCCATTAGATTTTACTCCATTCATATGAAACTGCAGGTATATTAATAGCTATATTTGTCAATACAGAAAGTCTTACTGGCCTGCACTCACCCACTCAGGCTGGTCCGGAGGCGGGTTGGGCATCACTTCCTCTACGACAGGCTGAACACACACAGACACAAAGGTTTCAGGAATGACAGGTTAACTCTCCACAACTTCACCTTCAAGCTGCACTGGCAGGACAGAGCTTCAGAAAGAACAATAACCAATCAATATTCAATCACAAGGCACGGCCAAGTCATATGATCAATAAAAGAGACATTAAATAACACTGAGGAAAAGATGCAGGACACAAGTGAGCCCAACGGAAACTGGGAGCCGCTGGAGGAAGCTGCTGAGCCGCTCACCTCTCCTGTCCAGCCGGGAGGAGGGTAGGCTGGGAACCCCACCGTGGGGACGCATGCTGGAGGCGGGACAGGAGGCATGGGCACCGGTCCGTAGACTGCGGAGTCCGGCGGAGGCATCACGACAGGAGGAGCTGGTACAGGTCCGTGTGGTACAGGTCTGGGTGGAACAAGCTCGGGTCCCCACGGCTCAGGAGGACCTTCCGGACCAAAGCCAGGGGGTCCCCAGTCCGGTGGACGAGGTCTCCAGTCTTCGGGATGAAGTCTCCAGTCGTCGGGATGAGGACGTCTCCACTCATCGGGGTGCAGAAGTCTCCAGTCATCGGGGTGCGGAGGTCTCCAGTCGTCGGGGTGCGGAGGTCTCCAGTCGTCGGGATGGGGAGGTCTCCAGTCGTCGGGATGGGGAGGTCTCCAGTCGTCCGGAGGAGGCAGCCAGTCGTCGGGATGAGGACCCCAGCCGGGTGGCGGCGGTCCTCTTGGTCCCCAGTCAGGTGGCGGAGGCCCTCTCGGGCCCCATCCTTCAGGTGGTGGTGGCCCCCAACCTCCGGGCGGCGGTGGACCCCATTCATCGGGCGGTGGGGGCCCTCTCGGGTCCCATCCTCCTGGTGGCGGAGGACCCCAGCCTCCTGGCGGCGGAGGACCCCAGCCTGGTGGACCCATGTCGTGCAGAACTCCATCATTGCCCGGCGGTCCCATGGGGGGTCGGTTCCTCGGCGGACCCGCTCCTCGTCCCATTTCCTCACCGAGACACAGCTGAAGGGGCTGCTAGCGCGGCTTAGCGTCAAAACAGACAGCTAGCTGCCGAGTCAACCGACTAATCAACAAAACACACGAAAACTCATCGGTTAGCACGCCACTTACTTTCTTCTAATACCATAGCTTCACAAATACCCGCTGAACTGATAGAAATGTTGATATTTTCACTGGAAAGTCAACAATTCAACGCTAAAGTATGACCAAACACCAGCGATGAGTGCATGCGTTCTTCTTCTTTCCACTGTCATGGCGGCCGCCAAACAGCTTCTGGATTCACTACCGCCTCCACCCTCAGGAGGACGAAACTGCAACATCTTTATGACAACACATTCAGACAATAAAACAGCTCCTAGGGTCACACTTTAAAACAACGAAGAAATGACAGAGAGGCAACATTCAAGATTGTTTTTCCAGAAGACTGGACTGTGGGCAGAAATGTACTTCACTCTAAACTGAATTTGAGTTATCTGCATTTGAATGACTTAGCTTGAATAGTCGTATTTTATCTTATCTTATCTTGCAGTTTCGTCCTCCTGAGGGTGGAGGCGGTAGTGAAGCTTCCTCCAGCTTCCTCCAGCGGCTCCCAGTTTCCGTTGGGCTCACTTGTGTCCTGCATCTTTTCCTCAGTGTTATTTAATGTCTCTTTTATTGATCATATGACTTGGCCGTGCCTTGTGATTGAATATTGATTGGTTATTGTTCTTTCTGAAGCTCTGTCCTGCCAGTGCAGCTTGAAGGTGAAGTTGTGGAGAGTTAACCTGTCATTCCTGAAACCTTTGTGTCTGTGTGTGTTCAGCCTGTCGTAGAGGAAGTGATGCCCAACCCGCCTCCGGACCAGCCTGAGTGGGTGAGTGCAGGCCAGTAAGACTTTCTGTATTGACAAATATAGCTATTAATATACCTGCAGTTTCATATGAATGGAGTAAAATCTAATGGAGTAATAAGTTATGCTGTCATACTGTGGATCAAGATAAAACTTAATTGATCCCGGGGGGGGGGGGGGGGGGGGGGGAATTCACAAGCTACCCAGCAGAATATAAAGACATTAAAATCAGCTCCACCCTTTAGCGTCAACGTCAAAGCGACGAACGCATGAATGCATCAACAATGAGAATCAAGCGTCATACATTATTCTGCATAATGAGAGTTTTCACTTTTGGCACTTTAAGTGAAATTACATTTTGAATGTGGGACTTTTCCTTGTGACTTTAAGTGAAATTACATACACTGGTACTCTTACTTCAGTCAGAGATCAGTCGTATGTGGTCCAGGTATTCGGTCGGTATAAACCTCGTCTGGTGTTTCAGCAGTTTGTTTTTCTCTCTGTCGTTTTCTGTTTCAGATTAAAGCGTTGATTTCAGCTCCGGCGGCTGAATCGACTCCGGAGGTGACTAAGAAAGCCACAGACGAGCCGGCTGTCCCCGCAGCACCTGCGGCTGAACCCGCGGCTGCCCCAAAACCTAAACCGCAACCTAAACCCGAGCCGGACAAGGCTGCAGGAGCTCTCGGCCTGCTGGGAAAACGCACGTTTGACAAGTAAGCCCTTACAGGTCGGCTGTTTTTAAGTCACTGAGCTTGGGTGCTGAGAAAAAGTGCTCATGGTGGTGGGAAACACCCTGATTTTCTAAATTGTGTCCACGTTTTGGCAGCTTCTGCGATGTTCACCGTTCCTCAGGAAATCAAAGGCCTGTGCCTTTTGTATTACAGTCATTGTGACAGTAACAGACACACAGATTGCCATTTAATACGTGTGAAGTTACCGTCTGTCTCAGAATGAGGCAACGCAACGATGGCTGAGCCTGTGGCCCGCTGACTAAAGTACTGCAGTAAAAATAAAAGTAAGTAAGTAAAGTCAGGCCGATTATTGACGGACTTCCTTATTAATACCACAGTAGTTTGTTTTGCTGCCCCTGCTGAATTCTGGGAGCTGTAGTATTAAGCCTGACCAGCTTTTACCACCAGAAACTACAGGTGGAGCCAAATGGAGCGGGACTGAAAACATCTGGAGGGTTTGGACTTTGATATGAATGTATTGATTCGTTTGTGTTGAAGTGATGTGTCTGTGGCCAAATATAAAAAGTGATCCCTGTTTGCTTGTCAAGGTCAATACGCCTCGTTACTGAGCACAATGTCACTTCCTGTAGCTCCTACCTTTACAGGGTGTCTTCTTCTGTGGTATTGTAGCTGTTGAGAACAGACTGTTACCTGCTGTCTCTTTGTGTCCTCAGGCCTCCTCCAGGCAGGTCGATGGGGATCATCTCATTCATCGGGGTAAGAAAGCCAGCAGATGTTGTCACGTGACTGATGATGTCATCAGGTCGCATATTGTTCGTTGTGTCTGTCCGGCTCTGGCCGATCCTCCCCACGCATCGCTCTGCAAAGCCCCAGAACGTTTCCACGTCTAACTCTGTGAATTCAAGTTTTTCATCGTCCTGCTTTCACTGACGTTTTTTGACGACGTGTTTTCAGCAGAAATGCGAACGTATCGTCGTCAATTAGGTCCATATGATGAACGTGTTGGCGTACGGTAGTTGTAGCGGCCTTTGTTTTACCAGTCAGCAACGTTCATCTCTGATAGTTCTTGAATTCTCCACCCAGAGCAGGAACTTTTGGGGATCCGGGAGATAAATGTAGTCCCCGGTTCTGCTGGTCGAAACGCAGGTAAAGTTCCTGAGGTGGAAATGTGCTGCATGTCAGGCTTCAACACGGTCTGTCTGAACGACCGATGTCCTCTGAGCAAGAACATAAATGCTTTATGATTAGTCCAGATGTGGTCACTAATCAAATGTTCCTGCGTCTCCGACCCTCAGCCGACGTTCGGCTACATCGAGAGGGAAGATCTGGAGAAGTTCACCTTCAGGTTTGACGCCTTCTTTGGAAACCCCAAAGCCATGACACCCGGGGTCAGAGTTCACTTCACTGCCTGCAAAGAGAAGGTGAGGCACAGATTTCACCTTTTTAATTGTCATCCTAGAGGTTGTGTTGGCGTACGGAGTAACACAGGTTCCAGAAGACTGGGACGAGAAATGACGGCCGAGTTTTTATCGGATCCTCTCAACATCTTGACGACGCTGATGTTTTCCGTTTTGCTCATTGAATCGGCGTGACTGTCGCATCTGCGGGTTTCTAATAAGCTGTGTGTGTTGCTGATTAGTTGAAAATATTCCAGCATCTTCTTCCCATCTTGTCTTTGCTTAATTTGGATGCAGATAATGAATGAATCTTTGTTGTGTTTGTCTTGTTACGTTGTTTTACTGTAGAGTTTGTCCAAGTGAGGAATTAAAGTTTATCTCATTTTCAGGTTTCAGCTCTTTTTGATGTTCTTCTTAAAACTCAGTTGTACTGATGGCTTCTTTCTAAATCCGGTTTTAATGTGACGCGTTTCTGAGCAGAACAGTCTGATAGCGACGGATGTTAAAGTGGCTCCTGGTGGAACGGAGAACGTGGACACAGAGATCTACGAGGCGGTGGTCAGCCAGCCCATCGTGGAGCCTCAGGTCAGTTAAGAGTTGAACCCGTCGACCGTCGCGGTCCTTCCCGTTTCCTGTCGTTGACCCCGTCTGTTTTGTCGGCCCGCAGCTCGGCGAGCGTCAGTACCCCGGTCAGGTTTACGTGAACATCGGGCCGCTGAGGACCAACCTGACGTTCGACAGGAAGGACAGCACGGTGACGCTGCTGAAGAACGACCAGGTGCTCATCAACCTGCTGACCGACATTGTCACCGAGAAGAGGAGAGCCACCAACATCAAACCCAAAATCCCTTCCACCTTCGGTCACACCAAGGAGTCCAGGGAGGAGGTGAGAGCTGCTCTCTGTTCACCTTTCAGCTGCTGACATGAAACTCTCCTCTCACCAGTTTAAGAGCGGCTGAAACGTAACTCTGACTGCACGATGACCAACTTCGCTGACGGCATCCTGATTCGGTTACACATTTTGCGACACATAAACCCAAATTCATCAGAAGCTCTTTGGAAAGTGACAGCGATGATCGTTCGGTACAACCTCTGTGTTATCGGCGTGGATGGTCTTCAGCCTTTGAGCATCTGTGTTTTCATTCTCTCGCCGCAGGGAGTCATCATCAGTGTGAAAGACAGCGAAGGCGTCATCAAGTCGGACGAACACGGCGAGCTTCCCTTCGACATCAAAGAGAACTTCAGCGATGTCGAGTTCACCACCGAGGACATCAACGAGGAGGTGGAGTTCACCGTCATCACGGTGAGGACTCCGCCCACTGCTGCCACTCAGGGGCGGGGCTTATTTTTACCTTCTAGTCCTAAGCTCACGCTGAAGCAAAGACTTCCTACAGTCTTGACTTCCTCTTGTGGTTTTGACTGAATTCCTGGGGTGGAGTTGATTCTAAAGCATTGCTCTGTTTTTGTCTTGTTTTCCTCAGCTGAGAGCAGGGAAGCGGGCTATCAGGATCCGGCGGGTGAAGGAGCCCCTCCTGCTGACGCTCTGCGCCGCCACCGCAGACGCCACCAAGGAACGCGAGAACCAAAACGCCGACGGCGACAGTAAACACGAGTCTTTCGTGTCGCTCAGAGGGAAGGCCAGCGTGAAGCCGGAGCAGCTGCCCAACATGACGCTGGACGCAGAGCTGTACGAGGGCATCGTCAGCCAGCCGATCATCGAGCCCACGGTGAGAGAGACTCCACGCGAATCCCGCGGTCTTTACAAAGAGGTCGTCGTCTAACGATGAAGACTGCCTGTAACTGTTCAGCCAGTATCTTCAAACGCGTTGTGTGCTCGTAGAACATCCTGCACAGCCACAACTTCCACGTTTCTGTTCGTTCTGCTCTCAGCGGTTTGTTTTTGTGAACGATCGCCATCCCACCAGTTTGGAACTGGTTTGAAATGTAAAGTGATTCTTGCTTCTGATCGGTGACACTGCCCTCTTTTAGCCCACCCTGCAGGGTTACCCAGGTCAGATCCACGCCAACATCGGCCCCATCAGGACCAACGTGACCTTCGACCACCGGGACTGCGGCGTCACGCTGCTGAAGAACGACCACGTGTTGATCAACCTGCTGATCGACACGGTGACCAGAAAGAGGAGAGCGGCCAACATCAAACCCAAAGTCCCCTTCACCTTCAGCTACACCAAAGAGAAGAGAGAGCTGGTGAGACAGACGTTTGCTGACCATGCTTCACACTGAGCTGTCCTCTTCATCTGTGGTCATTTTACACCTGATGGGGTCTGTGCCGTGTCTGACCGCAATCAGATTATTGGATTTTTGATTGATTAACTTGATTATCCCAAAGGGAAATTAATGACATGGCCCCGGGGCCCCTTCCCTCCTACAGAGGAGCAGGAGCCACAGATTCAAAGAGACGCACATGAGACGCAGCTCGGCGTAGCGCTTAGATCGACTGTCCGACGAGAAACGTGGGACAGAGGCTGTCCTCTGCAGCTGTCCTGATGAAGACTTCATCTTGCAGATTTTCTCTGCTTCTGTCTTTCAGGGCGTCATCAGCCGTCTGGGAGCTGAAGAAGGCATCATCAAGTCCCAGGAGCACGGTGAGCTTCCTTTTGACATCTGCGAGAACTTCAGCGACACCGAGTTCGACTCCACAGACGTCGAGAAGGAGGTGGAGTTTACAGTGGCCATGGTGAGTGACGGAGACTGAAGCCCCGCGCTGGACAACAGAGGACAGGAAGTGAGTCCGTCCCACATCCTGACGCCGTGGCTTTGTGTCCGCAGGTGAAATCCACAAAGAGAGCCATCAGGCTAATGAGGACGAAGAGGGTTGAAGACAAAATCCTGGAGGAGCAGAAAAGACGGGAGCAGGAGGACAAGAGGAGGAAACAGGAGGAGGAGCGGAGGAAACGAGAGGAAGAGGGGGAGAGGAAGAGGAGGGAGGAGGAGGAGAGAGAGGTGGAGAGGAAGAAGAAGGAGGAGGTGGCAGCGGCGCTGGCAGCGGCCAAATACAAGGTGAGAAACAGACGGTAGAGATCAGATTTAACATCTGTCTTCAGATTCAGAGATGGAAACAAGTTGATTTCAGCTCTTTGTTCGCTGATGTTCATTTATTTCTGCTGTCAGTTCATGCGTTGACGTGTTTGATTCAGTGCAGCGACACCAATTTGAATTTGAGAACGACGTGTCTGTAGCGCAGCAGCTACATGTTTTCCATTGTTTTCCATCTTTGATTTTAAAGTCTGGGAAGAAGTCAACCACAAGCTGTTTCTTCAGAGAGAAGATCAAATCCGATTTAGTTTAGTTTCATTTGGTTTAAGCTTTACTTTAATCAGTGTTTGGAGGTTTACTTTCATTTAGTTTTGTTTAAGGTTGGATTTAGTTTGAGCTTTAATTTTACTTTAATTTTCTTTCGTTTGTTTTGATTTAAGGTTTACTCTCGGGTTTAGTGTAGTTTAAAGTTTTAGTTTAAGAGAGCTAAGTTTAGTTAGGCGGAGTCTGGCTTCGTGTTTAGTATGAGGTTACTTTAACTCAGTTAGATTTAAGTGAAGTACTGTAACTATGGTGAAGTCTCAGGTTGAGTTTTGTTTATGACTTCGCATTTACAAACACAAACTTTCTTATTACCACTAATCTATCCATCCATCCATTGTCTTCCGCTTATCCGGGGCCGGGTTGCGGGGGGAGCAGTCTGAGCAGGGACGCCCAGACTTCCCTCTCCCCGGACACTTCCTCCAGCTCTTCCAGGGGGATCCCGAGGCGTTCCCAGGCCAGCCGAGTGACATAGTCACCCCAGCGTGTCCTGGGTCTTCCCCGGGGCCTCCTCCCGGTGGGACATGCCTGGAACACCTCCCTAGGGAGGCGTCCAGGGGGCATCCGATAGAGATGCCCGAGCCACCTCAGCTGACTCCTCTCGATGCGGAGGAGCAGCGACTCTACTCTGAGCTCCTCCCGGGTGACAGAGCTCCTCACCCTATCTCTAAGGGAGCGCCCCGCCACCCTGCGGAGGAAACTCATTTCAGCTGCTTGTATCCGGGACCTCGTTCTTTCGGTCATGACCCAAAGTTCATGACCATACGTGAGGATAGGAACGTAGATTGACCGGTAAATCGAGAGCTTCGCCTTTCGGCTCAGCTCCTTCTTCACCACGACAGACCGATACAGCGACCGCATTACTGCAGCCGCTGCACCGATCCGCCTGTCAATCTCACGCTCCATCCGTCCCTCACTCGAGAACAGGATCCCAAGATACTTAAACTCCTCCACTTGAGGCAGGAACTCTCCCCCAACCTGAAGGGAGCAAGCCACCTTTTTCCGGTCGAGAACCATGGCCTCGGACTTGGAGGTGCTGACTCTCATCCCAGCTGCTTCACACTCGGCTGCGAACCGCCCCAGCGCATGCTGAAGGTCCTGGCTCGAGGTAGCCAACAAGACAACATCATCCGCGAAAAGCAGAGACGAAATCTGCCGGCCCCCGAACCGAACCCCCTCCGGCCCCTGGCTGCGCCTAGAAATCCTGTCCATAAAAATGATGAACAGAACCGGTGACAAAGGGCAGCCCTGCCGGAGTCCAACATGCACCGGGAACAGGTCCAAGTTGAAAACTTCCCTGACAGCGGGTTCCGCCAGACGTTCCCAACAGACCCTCACGGTACGTTTGGGTCTGCCAAGTCTGTCCTGCTTCTTCCCCTGCCAGCGAATCCAACTCACCACCAGGTGGTGATCAGTTGACAGCTCAGCCCCTCTCTTTACCCGAGTGTCCAAGACATACCGCCGAAGGTCAGATGATACGACTACAAAGTCGATCATTGACCTCCGGCCTAGGGTGTCCTGGTGCCACGTGCACTGATGGACACCCTTATGCTTGAACATGGTGTTCGTTATGGACAAACTGTGACTAGCACAGAAATCCAATAACAGAACACCACTCGGGTTCAGATCGGGGAGGCCGTTCCTCCCAATCACACCCCTCCAGGTGTCACTGTCACTGCCCACGTGAGCATTGAAGTCTCCCAGCAGAACAATGGAGTCCCCGGTTGGAGCACTTTCCAGTACCCCTCCCAGGGACTCCAAGAAGGCCGGGTACTCTACGCTACTGTTCGGCCCGTAGGCCGAAACAATAGTGAGAGACCTATCCCCAACCCGAAGGCGCAGGGAAGCGACCCTCTCGCTCAGCGGGGAGAACTCCAACACATGGCGGCTGAGCTGGGGGGCTATAAGCAAGCCCACACCTCGCCTGCGAGCCCCAACCCCAGGCCTGGCTCCAGGGCGGTCCCCGGTGACGCCAATCCGGGCGACGTACGCTTCCTTGATTTGATGTCTTTCATAGGGGCTTTTTGAACTGCTCTTAGTCTGACCCGTCACCTAGAACCTGTTTGCCTTGGGAGACCCTACCAGGGGCATTAAGCCCCGGACAACATAGCCTCTAGGATCATTCGGGTACTCAAACTCCTCCACCACGATAAGGTGGCAGTTCAAGGAGGAGATTACCACTAATCTGTACAATTAATAATGAAAAATGTCATTAAACATGCGATTAACATTGAAGTAGAAGCTAAAGAACTGTTTGGTTGACTTAAGGTCTGTCCTAAATGTTGCCCAGACTTTTTTTTGTCCTCATTCACTTTAAAAGCTAATGTTTTAAGTCTTTTTCCCCAGAATATCAAGACTCACATTGAACAGAGTGCCAGTTTCTCTTTTTATCCATTTCCAAGTGCTTTTCTTCCTCAAACAGACTGAAGTGTTTGTGACTTCTCGCCGTCTTCTGTCCTCCTGTCGTCCTGCAGTGGACGCCGCTCGGCTTCAAAATGAGAGACCCCGACACGCTGGAAGACATCAGCAAGGAGCGATTTGAAGGCACCGTCCTCAAAGCCATTTCCAAAAACGTGAGGAAGATCAAGAAGGAGCCGGAGGAGGAGCGAGGAGGAGAAGGAGGTGCTGAGGGTGGACAAGCTTCCCTCGAACAGGTACAGAAAGAAATGACTGCAAAAGTCTTGAAAATCCTGGAAAGTTCATGAGTTTGGGATATTGTTTTTTCCAGGCCCGAAGAAAGAAAAATCTAAATAATGTGTGTCACTCGGACGAGTTCAAACGCTGTTCAGACATCCACGACCAGAGAGGAGCGTTACATTCACAAAAATAGTCTTTGTTATACCAAATCTAACTTTATTGAGTGAGAAACGGCTTCAAGCACAAGGGACAAGTTGGTTGATACTCAACACACACACACAGACACACACACACACCACCAAGATAGTGGCTCATCATTCATAGACAAACCAGAAACAAACAAACAAAAGAAAATATACTTCGAACTCAGCAGCTGTGCAGCAAATCCCTGGTCGGATTCCCTCGGCTACCCTCCTGAAGCTCTGCAAACACACATGCCTGCAGCATCAGACTTACAGCATTCAAGAGAGAGAATAAAACTCCCTCCAATATAAACATACATGAATACAGTGAATTACAGGCCCAGCTTGACCAACTGCCCCACACGGTCAGTTCCACCTGACTTTGTAATGTATTCAAACATTATGAAATATATTTATCTTGCAGGTCAAAATTAAGGTGGAGAAAATGGATGAAGATGAGACGGAAGGGGCAGAAGGAAAACCTGAAGGAGACGAGGAAAGGAGGGAAAGACGGAGATGAAAAAGGAGGATGAGGAGGTGAAGAGAAGTCATTGTGCTGATGCTGGAGGTGGAGCCGCAGCAGGGGGCAGAGCCAAAGCAGACCCAGAGATGGGTCGACTGGTCATGACCATCGACGGTCAACAGAAACAGCTTCCCTTCGGTCCCAATGACCTGCTGACCAACGGCACCATGTTTGATGGAGACAAGGTGAGAGGATCGTGTTGTGTCACAAGACTACTGATTTCAGGGAGGGGGGCATCAGGTGTTACAGCGGCACACAGAAGAGACCAGATTAAAACAAAAACAGGGTGGAGAGCATGGACTCGTTTCCCCTCAACAAACGCTGAAGGGTGGATGTCATCATTAGTCATTAAAGAAAGGACAGCTGTGAGATTTTTTTCCACTCAACAATGCTTTGTCTGTTTGTATTTGAAGTTGTTGTTCAGCAGCTTTCACTTTTAGAGAAATGAGCAGCAGACGGTTCTTTAGTTCTTGATTTCTGATCCTGAGCTGTGTTTGATCTGTGAAGGTGCGTTTCAACATCGCCACCCATCAGGTGACCAAAGAGGAGCGAGCAACCTACGTGGAAATTCTCCCCGACTCCTTCGAAGAGTCCACCGAACAACGTCGACACGTAAGGCTTTTAAACGACCGTCTCCTCAGTTTGTTCGTCGTTCAGTAAACGCCAAACTGGGAGCAGATGTGAATGTGGACACCAGCCAAACCCTGTCGTGTGTTTTAATCGTGTGTCTTTCTAACCAGGGAATTGTGATCGAGTTCTCGGACGACTCGGGGCTCATCAAGTGCACTCAGAACCCTCAACTCTACTTCCACATATCAGAGGTGATGGAGAAGAAGAAACTGGAGCTGAATGAGAAGGTGGAGTTCAGCGTGGTCCCGGTGAGTCCTCCTCATCCTATCCTCTTTGTCCTTTTTAATGAGACTTCTGATTTGTGAGGCGTTTTTACAGGGGGTTTAGCATTAAAAAGAAACTTTGCAGAAAATCAGATTAGATCAGGACAAGAAGCTCGAGCGTTTAGATTTTCATAAGCAGAACTACTGACAGCATGTGGCCGCAGGTGAGTCAGAACCAGTACCAACCATTAGTAATAATGTATTTTATCTTAAACATTTCGCACTAAAAACACGTTTATCATATTTTCTCCAAGCATGAAACTGCGGACGGGGGGAACCAGGCCATCAGGATAAAACGTTTCACAGAGAGAGTTTTCCTCCCCGTTAGGAAATTTTGCGGTGTTGGAGCCAACAAAGGAAAGGTAAGGAGAGGTGGATTTATATTGCTCAGTTACGATGTGGGACGAAATGAAGATCTTGCTGTTTATTCATTTTTTCAGATGATTACTATTCTCTTTCTAATATGTATTTGTTTCTTTTGGTAGATGACCATCAAGCTGACAAAAGCTTCAGAAGACACTGAGTGAGTTATGAACCTATTTATTGGTGTTATGTTTGAACACAGTCAAGTGTGCAGAAAGTCATGACGTAAAGATATATACATACAGATACACATACATACATATACATTGCTGCTATAGAAGATGTCGAAAAATGCGCACTTTGCTAAGTTATTCAAATAAGCTGAACCTGTGTTACATACTTGTGACATTTCAGGAAAGATAAACCAGAGGCAGACAAGCTGAAGGCGGTGGTGAAAACTCTCAGGAAGCAGGACAGCGAGACTGGTATCAGCAGAAGGGATCACAGTGCCACTCGGCACAGACACGGCCGCAGCAGAAGTAGGAGCAGGAGTCAAAGTAGGATTCGGGCCAGGAGTATGAGTAAAAGTAGGAGCAGGAGTCCACCCAGAGACCAGTTTGGACGTGTCCTCAAAAGGAAACGCAGCACCAGCATTGACCGTGACCGTAAAAGCAGCAGGAACAGGCGGAGCCGAAGCAGAGAAAGGTCAAGCAAGCGCACCGGTAGCGCGGCTAAGAGCCGCAGCAGGAGCCGCAGCCGGAGCAAGAGCTCCAGCAGGAGCCGTAGCAGGAGCAGGGAGAGAAGCAAGGACAGGGCGGGCAAGAAGAGGAGCAAAATCAGCAGAGAGCGCGAAGAGAGTCACAAGAGGAGGAGGAGGGAGGTGAGCCCTCCTCACAGCAGACGTGTCGGAGTCATGGACGACGAGCTGGCAAGGAAGAAGCGGGAGCTGGAGGAGCTGAACGAGATGATTGCTTACAAGAAGTCGTTGGTGGACGTAGACCCTGGACAAAGGACCTGCATAGACTACGACCATGGCAGGATCGCCGTCCCGCTGACTGAGTACAGACCGGTCCGGTCCATCTTGAAGAAACAAGCGGAGGGACCCGAGTACCACCATCGTCTTCCTCAACCTTATGACGATCGTTATTATGACCGGCCATACAGTCCTTACCAAGATAGGCGGTACGGCGACCACTACAGAGATCCGTACGCTATCCGTCCTTATGGTGATCGCCCCTACGGTGACCGGCCCTACTGTGATAGCCCTTATGAAACTCGTGTTTATGGTGGCCCTCCATCTGCCAGCCAGCGTTACACTGATCGCTACGATGTTTATGACGAACCTTATGATGATCGCAACTACGATCCAGCGTATGTGGACAGACCGTACGATGATCCATATCGGCCTGTCAAACAGATCCTGTCTCCTGAACCCCACGCTTCCTCAACTTCTTCTCATAGCGGGCAAGTTTCTGCTGCCCCCACCCAACTTCCAATGACGCATAGTGTTGCCACTTCATCTTCTCAAGCCCCTTTCAGACCTCCTTCTCCAACAGAACCGCCTCCAAGAAGCCCGCCTCCAAGAAGCCCGCCTCCAAGAAGCCCGTCTCCCAAACTGAAGAGCACAACGCCACACCAATCAGCTGAGAAACCACCCCTGGATCGCTTCCTTGACATGCTTAATAAAAAGGGGGATGCCGAGAAGAAATCAAAACCGATTTATGTGAATGATGATCTTCTGCCTCACGAGCGAGCGCTTCAAGATGGCAAGGGGTTCTCTCGGATTGTGGGATTGGCTCACAAGCCAGCCGGCAGCAGTCTAGCACCAGAAGGGGACAAGAACCAACTAAGCCCTAAACGGTCGTCAGTAGAGAGGACAAGCGAGGAAGCTAAGTGCAAGACAGAACCCTATGACAAGATCCAGAGTCTACTCCGTTCGATTGGCCTGAAGCTGAGTACAGGAGATGTGTGCAAACTGGCGAGCAGAGCCCAAGAGAAAATCTACAGCCCAAAGTCCTCATCTGCAGAAAGAGACACTTTGTCATCCCCACAGGAAGAAGCGAAAAGGAGTCAAACCGGTTCTGTTGTCTCGGATCGCATCCATTCCCCCTCTCCTGCCAGGTCCTCTAGTTTAGAGCCACTTAGCAGACATAAAGCTGTCTCTGAGTATGATGGATTTCTGGACCAGCAAGAGTTGGAGGCACTAAAGAAGGCGCAACAACTGCAGAGTGTTGCCAAGACAATGGGCAGCACACCCACCACCAGTGTGCCTGTGAACCCTCCTCCTGGGCCTCCGCCTCCTCACTACCAACATGTACCCCAACTGATCAACTGGCCCCTTGGAGTCACTACCCAGAGTCCCCCAGCCCCGAACTCCACAACCCTCAGCACGGCCACTCCGTCTCCTCTTGCAGCTGGTCAGCCACCCCAGAGATTTGGACCCACTGCAGGACCTCCTCCACGGCAGCTCCCTCCAGGGCCTCCTCCTGGACCTCCACCCCGACGCCCCCCTGGCCAACTTCCTTTTACTCCACCCTCCAGCCAGGCAGTCTTTCCTATAATTGGCCAGCTTCCTGCAGCTCCAGCCCTGAATTCCCACAGTCCTTTGCAGACTTTCACCACTGCTGCAGTTACATCAACACCGGAAACATCAAATCCTCCAAGCGATGAGCAGTCAACCATATCTACGACAGTGGCCAGATGCCTGAAGGTCATTGAGACGGTGAAATCTCTGAGTGTGCAGCCGCAAGGCAGACCGGTCAAAACAGTTCAGTTCAACTTACCCACAGAGTTTCCATCAGCTTCCAGTCCTCAGACCTCAGCAGAGACAGACGACGACATCAGGACCAAACAAAAGGAGAAGGTACGATCAGCATTGGAAGTGCTGTATTCACACATTAAAACAATTAAAAGTACGAGAACTTGTTAGGAAGAGTGTAGTTTATTGCACAGATGAGAAGGATGTGATTTTTGACACAAAGTGCAAGTTGTTCCCGTTGGTTCCTAAAGTACAATTCCTACGAGACAACAAATTATTTGTCTTTGAAACACACAGTTTTGTTTTCGTACCCGTGTGTTTTCCCAGGTGATCTAGACAGACACTAGCACACTTCATCAGGTAGAAACCTTAGACATGGTGGAACACTGTCATATTGCAGCAGCATAGGACAAAGCCTTGACAAGTTTTTGTTTGTGTCTTGTTTATTTTGCAGCTGGATTTGTATAAACAGATGATTTTTGAAAAGAGCGAGCGGCAGTACAAGGAGACGCTCGCTCCCCACAAGAAAGGAGAGAGGAACAAGGATGGTGCATTGATCTCCCCAGGTATCAGACCTTGATGAATTACATATCCATTAAAGTGAACCAGCAACCTTTGAATTCCAGGGATTTGTGAGTTAAGCAGTCAGTCAGGTCATGTTCTCGGCGTGCTAGTTCTTCACATGCATAAATACATTTTCATGGTAACCTTCTACAGCTGCATGCCATTTTTATTACTTTTAACCTTTAAGACAATAAACGCTCTGTTTTCTTTTGCCTTTGAGTAGACAGGTACTTGAAAATGCCTATAAAAGGTTAAAATAACCTCTCTCCCTCAGACAGTTAGCCAGGCATTGGCGAGAAACCCAGAGATACAGGATTAACCACATCACCGAAGATGTGGTCGAAACATTAAGAGGATCACCGACCAGAAGTATCGCAAAGTTTTGTGCGCGACTAATTAAAGTATGCACGTGATTAACAAGGCCTAATTCGCCCTGTTAGCAGCTGTCATAGAGACGGTGCTAAACTAGATCTGTGCTTCTCCATCGAGATGGTCTTGCGGTCTCTGCGTAGATTCCTCACGAGTTCGGAAGTGATTTAGAATTCAGCATAGGATATCTCTCAGTTGTCTTAGCTCCACCACGATGTTTCACAGTTGCCTTGAGCATCATTTTGGTCCACCTTTTTTCACCTTGTGACAGAGATCGCCAATCGCATTAGGGTTTGTCCAGGAAACGGTTTTGTTAGAATGTGTTTTTCGAGCCACTCTTGTTATCTCCCAGTAGCTGCCACACGTGGTTGCATTATTAAGGAGTTGCCTTGACATGGAGCAGAAAACCCTTCTTTAAGGTTACCGACATGTCTTAAGTGAATTGCAGCGTGACAAAAGTCAGTCGCTCTTCTGCCACGCACGTTAGCCGAGCCAAACGGTTGGTCCCAGCAATCAAGACGAGAAGCCGACTGAAGCTGAACTCCGCCAAGTAATGTCTTTTTCTTTTCATATGGTAACTCTCATTGGTATCTAGCTTGAACAGAGTCAACTTGAGTCCAGAAAGTATTACGTTGTCAGGTGAGATTATGAGAGGTTAAGATAGACTTGCATTTAGTGTCGATATTGTTGGAAATTGAAGTAAACAAAACTGTGAAATTGATGAAGCATTTGATGCCAGCTTTGATACCTCACAGCTTTCAGTAGTTGATACATCAGATCCATTTTGGTTCGAGCCAAAAATGATTGAGGTATGATACCCAGCCCTCGTAGATACATGTATTTACAACGATACTTCTCAACCAAGGTAGTTTTGCTACGTTTCAGTATACTGTTTTTAGCTTAGATACTGTTACACTCAGTGATCACTCAATGGGTACATGTTCCCAATTTGATAAACATCTTCCTTTGCCATACAGTGGGTCTCTTACATGAAGGACTGCCGAAGGGAAGCTGGTACCATATCAAGATTGTCCAAAATACAAGATCTTTAGTAGTTTTGGATGGATGCAAAGTCCTCCATCGTGAGAGGGGTCAAAGACGAACATTAAGATATGATCAATCTCGGCACATCAGCAATGTAAAGAACCACAAAGAGGATTGTGTTCAGTAGCCATCGACAATTCTGTCTTTGAGTTTCCTTGAGGAACAAAAGGTCGAAGCCACAGTAGTGTATGGTCATTAAAACTGACTAAAAAGTTAGGAACCACCTCATGATCCAGTAGATTTACCTTCATTCAGTGTGCTGGCAGAAGTAATTTCCTGCACAGGAATCTCTGAACTCTTCCTCTTTTTTTTTTATTGAAGTGAGTTTACAAAGCTGCTTCTGCTTGTCCTCCTCTGTCGTTTTGTTAAAGTTGGGTTTGGTATTCCCCTTGGACTGTGATGTGATTATTGACTTCATGACAGTATTTCTGTCTATATTGTATTATTGACTCTCTTTCACTACGAAATGATTACATCCTTGTTTAGAAGAGGGCATGGCATCCTTATCGGAGCCATTGAAGGCAACAACAAAGTAGCTTCAACTCCTCAGCTAAGGTCCAGTGGATGCATGCATCACGACTAGAGAGAAGGATGCTAAAGGACACTCCGAATCATTACTGTCAAACTAAAATGTAGCCTAAGAAGTTGTACTTCAACAGTGACCACTGAGTGTAAACACAGTACAGCTAGCTTAAATTTTAAGCTAGCTTTTAATCTTAAAAGCTTTAAGATTTTTAACCATTGCTAAGCTCGAAGTCGATCTGGTGTTCATTGAGTGTAAAACCTGAAAGAGACAGCTATCAAACCTGCCTCATGATGCTATAACTCATCTTTAGCTATTCAGGAACAACACCGTAGGAGGAAGACAAAGATAAAGGACACACCCCGGTCACACCTCAGTCTGTACTACTGTTAGTTGTAGGCAGCACTGTGTATGTAGTACTTTGGTAGCTCTATTATTGCTACTTTGGTTGTTTAGCAGCTCTCATGTCAAAGTGTTACGTAGCTGATGTTGTTTGCTACAACAAAAATATGAAATGTGCTAAAACTTTGTATAAATCCTTTTTCATGCAGCCTCAGGCTGATTGCATGAGGAGCACATCTGGCCCAGGACACAGTCGGCCTTATAGGTTAAGATGGCTTTTACAGACATGGCTTAAACAGTCCAGGTCACAGTGTAGTAAGAATTGTCTAGATGTCAACATTTGAGGTTGCATTGCTAGGAGTGAATCTCAGGGCCGTTCCAAGACTAACATAACCGTGAAGAAAATTCAGTGTCTGTACAGGTTTTTTATCTAGAAACTGGTTCATGTGATTTGTAGGAATGGGTTAGCGTTCGGACTTTGACTTTCATAAGTTACATGTTTGGTTTTATGGACAGGTCACGTCATGTCAGCTTTCTAAGAATTTCATACCACTGTGAAATTACACTTTTATTCCAATGAAATAACAAAATACCCTGTACAGAGAAAATGAATAGTTTGAAATCTTAACTTACGAACTCGGATCCATCTACTAAGCAGAAATACAAGCCATGTTAATGAAAGCCTTTACAGTGTTTTACTGAGCCTCTCCACGTCGAGGCCTTAGTTGTCCTGGCAAAACAGAAGCTCATAGAACAGCGTGCCGTCTGATTTATCAGGAGTTAAGGTATGTTGTTTATCGCGAGAAAGTCGAATCTCCAGATGTTTCATTTTTCACTACATGCAGAATTGTGTGTGACGCATCCAATATGACAGACATTTTTTTTACTGTGGTAAGTCTTTGAGCCGGCTCTTCTTAAGGGTAAGTCAAGTTTGCTCAGTTGATTTTGTGTCAGACTGAGTGGAGTGCAACCACATTTTCTGGATATCCAGAGACATGACAACTACTCGTAATTTATGTAAAAGGAAAGTTTGAATTTTACATATTAAAATAATTTATTTGGATGAGTTTGTCAGCTAGATCAGACAAGGTTTTAAGAATAGAGCTAGTTAGACAGCATTTCTGCCATGGCAGGTTGTTTCATGGTGTGTCTGCCTCAGAGTCGCGATGACACCAGGTCAGAAATTTGATCTGACAGCTAATTTGATCGTTTAGAAAATGACATGAAACTACATATTTCTTTGGCAAAGTTCCTTATGTGAGCTGTATGGATGTTATGCTATGAACTACACTACTACACACCATCTTTAATGTCATTTATTTTTGAGATTCAATTCCATTTCCTCTCTCTTAACGAAATACTGGACTGTGAATGAACTTCAGACCATAAGAAACTCAGAATTAGGCAGCGTGGAAGAAGACTTAAATCAAACTATTGTAATTTGATAGAGTGAAATTTGAATGAGATTGCACAGAAATTAGATATCTGGATTCAAATTAGTGAAATGCATTAGCTTCATTCATGGTCTGTTAGCATCTATATTGCATGTTATGTATCTGTTAAGTTAGCATTGACATATGGGATGTGTACATAAATCCAGCAGTTAGCAAGGGAAAAGATAGAAATATGCAGCTAAAAGTTAACCAGATTTTTTTCAACGATTTTACGTATTTTATCAGTTTTATTTTAAAGTGACACAGAAGAGTTTGAAGTGAAAAAGAAAACTTGTACATTGCAGAATGGCAAAATTTGTTGTCTGGGCGGTGAAGGTAGGTTGTCATTTTGTTGATTAGTCAATTGTCTTTTGCTTTTACACGAGTAAGTTTTTTTTTAATTTTCATTAACTTTAAGTTAAACTGTAAAGTATAAAACGTGATGGATTTTGCTGGTGCAGCAGTTATTACTGAAGTCAATGAAATGATGGTTGCTATGGTGAGATAGAAAACTAATAAAAAGAAGATGCTCCTGAATTTAAGAAGTGTATGACAACAGCGAATGCAGGACAGCGTCAGCAAAAGGGAGCAAAAAGGTACGTGATAGAAACAGCTACAAAGAGGTTGAGAGGGTGATTTTAAAGATCATTATTGGTCAATATTTGTCGCAGAACATTTTGCATTTTGCACAGTATTGCTGGTGAAGATTGGTACTTGTAGTCTGTAAAAATGTTCTTGGAGCAAAACCAATACGGTCCAAAGTGCACAGACCAGTCCAATAGAGCTTTGTGAAACCAGCCAAAGGACTGCTGTCCAGTCCAATCTTTAGAGGTCCAATGCAAGAGATAGTTAGGGTTCAACCAGTGAGAAACATTTTTTAGGCCTCGTGACTTATAAATCAATTCTGTTAAAATTTCTAGGCAAGCCAATCAGCAGCGAGCCCAAGAACGTTTGGATTTGTGGTCATTCGCTGGTGTACTGGGCGGAGTCACGGGCCAAGTCCGCAGAAGTAGGCATGCAGCTGGGTATGGACTCCAGCAAGGTGGCCATCTGGTGGAAGGGCACCCAGGGCATGACTTGGCCCCAGCTTCTGCCACAGCTGCACCAGCTCAAGGTCACCTGGCCCAACCCGGATGTCCTCATCATGCACCTGGGAGGCAACGACCTGAGCACCGACAGCCCCACCGACCTACTGGCCTCTGTCAAGAAGGACCTTACATCTATGAGGAGCATATTCCCACAGTGCGTCCTTGTGTGGTCCAACATCCTCCCTCGGAGGGCGTGGCGCCACTCGGCTGACAGCCACGAAGTCGATCTGGTCCGAAGCACGGTGAATCGCAGGATCCAAAACATCATCTCGGACCTGGGTGGCACCTCGCTTACCCACGACAACATCAGGTGCGGCGCAAACACGGGTCTCTATCGGGTGGACGGCATCCATCTGTCCCCCAAAGGCATTGATGTTTTCAATCTGAACCTGCAGGATTTTCTGGAGAAGTGGAAGATGGCCTCAGAGAAAAGCTAAGAGGTGTATCCATTATTTTCTGCTGTTTTTATGTTGTCCTTTATTTCTAATGATAGCTATGCTGTTGCACTGATTCAGACAACTGTAGGACTCTTGTTAAATTTCATCTATAAAGGATTCATTCTTGTTTGTAGTTTCATCTTAACATGTAGGAAGAGCTGTTCTATGTGGAAAATATGTCGTCTGTCTTCAAACAATAAATTTAATCTCAACTGATCTGTTGTATCTCAGTCTTTTCTTCATGTCGACGTTGATGGAGGTATCTTAGTGATAAACACACTGTTGTTGAATCTGCAATAAATGTAATTTAATAAATAATAAAAAATGTTTTCTCAATAATCAGCATTTTAACCATGACGTTGCCTGTATTGTTTGTTTGGTTTTTTTTGTTTGTTTTTTTTGGTTGAAAACAAAGAAATGATTCTGTCAAATCTTTTTACTGTGTTTATTTAGTGCTGGGCACTGCTGGGTTGTGAATATGTGTCATGATAAACAAAACAGTGTTTTTTCTGTGAAATCCCAATTTTTCTAAAAAATGAGGGCAGTCATCCTCCATTGTATGAAACATGTATTGTCAAAATAGTTTAAAACAGTTTAAAATCATTGTTATTTAGTTCAAGATGTGCTGATGAAATTATATTTGACTGGAAGGCGCACATTAGTGTTCATTAACAAAAACAACAACAACATTGGCTTTGTTGTCTTTTAACAATCATCAGTTGCTGGATAGAGACGATGGCCGGAAAAGTCCCAGAAACCTCAACTGGTCCCCAGCCACTGTGTTTAAAACAGTGCAAGGGACCTTGTAGCAGGTTTATGTTGTTTCAGGTACAGGTGAAACGGTGAGATAAGATCCAGGAAGATCAGTTGGAGTTTTATTCTTCTGTAGATGGTTTAGAGCTGACAGGAGATGAGGGGATGACCTGCAGTAACGATCCTCACCTGGATTCGAACAATGAACGTTATGATTGGGTGGTTAGCATCTGAGACACTTGTAGAAGACAAAGAGACAGTCACACATTCACACATACATACATGAGATAACATCACAGAGCTGAGTAGTGTTTTATTGCCCAGCACTACATGGAGTCACTTAATTCTCCACCGACGTTTCCAAGCTGTGTCCTACCTGTCGGAGGCGAACAGGTGAGTTTTTGTTTTCTCTGCAGGTTCCAGGCGAGATGGAGCTCAGGATGCCGAGGACTGAATCTACAGAAACATCAGACAGCTCTGCTCGTTCAGCGCTGCAGCACCATTTCACAATAATGTAGATGTCACGACCTGGCCAAGGGGAAACCTTGGCTTAGCGTGAGCACCGAGACTCCCAAGGACCTTCAGCAACAAAGAACCTGTGGTGGTTGAGAGGTTTTATCAAGTTCACACAGAAGCATTTGGCTTAAAGAATGACAATTGATTAGGCTACCTAAATACTTTCTAATTCATTTTATATCAATCGACTGATCTTTTCAGCTCTGCACTGAAGCAACAGGCACCAGGATGTAAAAGTTAACCTTGCTCATACTGGCAGAATGTTGATGTGCATCGTGCAGGGTTTCAGGGCAGGATGCTCCTCTTTGTCCACCACCCATGGACTTTGTGGAGTCTGGATACCAACAACAGGACAGGACCTTCAGACTTTTCTACTGTCTGATGTCCTGAAATCACTGTTTCTATTCAATAAAATATCTCAAGTGAAGCATTCTCCTTTTATGCTGTCGTCTGGTCATTGTCTTTGAATCTGAAACAAACATGCTGCATTTATTTCAGAACGTCTGCATTTGTATCCAATTTAACGGACTCAGACCTTCTCATGTTTTGTGAAAGAGTCACAAAGTTTACTTGGAGATTGAAGTTTTTCAGCTTTAGAGGACATTATGCTGCCACATGAAAAACAGAGATTCTGCAGTCTTCTTCCTTCAAATGAAGTCAGATGTTTGGACTAAATGACATAATTACTGAAAATATCTGAACAGTCTCAAAACATCCCTTTAGTAGCTGCTGTCAAATTCTCAGAAAACTTCAACATTTTTAATCCAGGTGCTGAGGAGAACCATGAGACATGAGCAAAAGCTGAGGGAGAACTGCTTCATGTGGTGAGGTTGTTCACCTGAGCGATGAAGCTTGAGTATGTGTGAATGTGTTGTGTCCATGTTGTTCCTGTAGGGGGCAGCAGCTCCGTCAGTCGCCTCTGAGTTTCTCAGTAGAAGAAAAAGAGAAGGTTTGTGTTCGTGTGGATAACGACTGAGATGCTGAGAATGAAGTTTTATGAAATATCTCCATGACTGACTGAAACGCACAGTGAAGTACCTGCAGGTTTCTGCTTTGCATTACATCAACACTAGAGACCGGAGCCGGTTGACCGCGGGAAGCCAGAGAACCTCTGCGGGAGAAGATGTACCGTGGTCGGCCTCCGCCGATAGGAGGCTACCCGCCGCCTTTCGAGGGCCGAGGTCCGCCTCCGAGGCCTTACCCGGCACCGGGCTACAGAGACGACAGGAACCGGCCCAGGCCACCGTACCACCCCGGCTACCACGAACATGTTCCCGCGGACTCCTATCGCCGCTCTCCGCCGCGCAGGAGGTACCCTTCCCCCGGGTCAGGAAGTCACCGAGGCGGAGAGTACTGGGCCGGTGGGCCGCCTAAAGAGGTGAGTGGCCGGCTGAAAATAGGGTTCAATTGAGATGCAAATGAATCTTTTGCCAAACAAACTACGATCAGTTAATGTTGTTGCCTCTTGAGAAGTATGGTTGAAGTCAGGTGAACCGTTAGCCCCCAGAGTTTGTTTATTAGCACCTACAAACCAAACTCCACACAAAAACCTGTCAATTTACCCACTGTCTTGTTTGTCCCCTGTGTTGCACTTGTGAAGCCAAAACTTTGCGTTCATTCATAAATGTGTCTGATCAACACATAAAGTAAACTACCAGTAACTTCAATCACGAAATGTTTTAATGTTTTAAGCTAATGACACGTTATTCCCTCTGAGTACATTCACAAACACCCGCCGTGCTGACGGACGTCAGTTAGCGGCGTAAACTGATGGGAAAGTGGCTTTTCGCTCTCACAGGTTGCTTCTTTGCTGTGGTCCGAGTAGCTGATTGAAAGAACACCGTTATGGTTTCCAAAAAGTTTGAAGCAAAGTCAAGTCAGTTCATTTGTTGAGCTGAGTTTCAAAGCGTTATTAAAGTGCCAGATTTATGGATGGAGTTCGTTCTTGGGTCTCTTCGGTGAGCTTGGTGGACTAACCGCCGGTCAATCGTGTGTTTTCTGCTTCAACCAGCGGGAAACGACAACGAAGGCCCACATCACAGCTTCCAGACTCTGCTCCGTCATTAGTGACGACTTTGTGAAGCACTTTATTGTGTTTTTCCTACATTCAAAGTGCTGCAGCCACTCAGCTTCACTTCATTTCAGATGAAACTTCGTGCAGTGAGATGATCCATCACACTGAGCATTTGTCAGGTTGATTTGTGTTTAAAGTTGAGTTTGAATGTCCTGTACATGGAGCTGACAGGTGGGCTCGTTGACAGAAGTGGTGTTAGTCAACATTTCATGTCTAAAGAATAAGAGCAAACGGTGTGAAGCTGAGTTTAGGAGCTGGTTCGCCTCTTCCTGTCTTGTGCTCTTACTAAAATGACGAATGATGAAAGTTTCGGTCTCATTGTGGACACAGAAGCTTTCCTGATCTCAGTGCTGCTGGAGCAGGTGTGTTCAGCCGGCAGGTGATCAGGTGTGGACAGAGCAGAAGGCTGCTACCTCAGGACATCCCGAGACTTCCTTTCATAAACGTGTCTGATTCATTTATGTGTTAAAAGCTGTTGAAGTGAATTTTTGTGGTATTTGCTGCAGAAGTCTTCGTCGCCTCGTGGGTCAGTTCCCCTCGACCACAACCTGGTCATCACTGTCGGCAACGAGCTGACTGGACCACCTGGATCCGCCCCCTCGTGGCATCATGACAGGTACTGATGAAAAAAACAAAATATCAAAGGGCTAAAGAAAGAAAGATAGAAGGTCTTCTTGCCCTGAAAACTTCACAGGAGGTTACAGTTGTATTTTTAACCCTGAGTTTTGTCTGCAGTTTTTCTCTGAGGCTGCAGGTGTCAGTCTGCCTGTCAGCCTAGCAAAGGGTCAAGGAAGCACATTATTTAAAATGGTGGAAAGTCAACTTTCTGTTCTAATGTATGAATGTCTGTTAGAGGTATTCAAACACTGAGTTTTGGTGAGAAACACTGAATGTAAACAGAACTTCTGTTCACAACAAGCCTCCACAGGCAGCTGTGAGCTTATTGCTCTGAGCAGCAGGTAATGATTGAAAGTGACTCATATGATCGATGTGTTGATCAGCTCCTCTCTTCTCTCATCTGGATTTAGGCAGCTTGGCTGTAAGAAGACTATTTAGAGAGATTAAATTTCAGTTCCTTAATGAGAGGCTCAAAACGTGCGCTTGTAAAGTCCAGTCCAGTTAAACCCTGTGTTTCTGTGCAGAGAACACCCTCCTCGACCAGAGTACGAGCGGAGCCGGGGCCGGAGTCGCCCTCGCAGCCGGAGTCGAGACCAAAGTCTGGACCGGAGCCGGGCCAAGAGTCGGGGACGGAGCAAGAGTCGGGCCAGGAGCAGGAGCCGACCCCGCAGCCAGAGCCGCAGTCCGGACTGGAGCCAGGCCAAGAGCCGGGGCCGGAGCAAAAGCCGGGCCAAGAGCCGGGGCCGGAGCAAGAGCCGCAGTCCGGACCGGAGTCGGGCCAAGAGCCGGGGCCGGAGCAAGAGCCGCAGTCCGGACCGGGGTCGGGCCAAGAGCCGGGGCCGGAGCAAGAGCCGCCTCCGCAGCAGGTCTAGATCCAGGTCCAGGTCCAGAGGGCAGAGCAGAGGACGGAGCTACAGCAAAGCGGCGAGCCACGGACGTAGTAAGAGCCGGCAGATGAGTCGAAGCCGCAGTCGCAGCATCAGCTCGAGCTCGAGCAGCCACAGCGGGGGCGACAGAGATGCCAGATCCAGAAAGGAGTTCAAAGAGCTAGAGACAGCTCGACGCAGGAAGGAGCTGGAGGAGATGCTGAGTCTGCCAACGAAATCCATCCTGAAGAGACGCAGCGACGCCGAGGACTCGCCATCGCTCATGGTAGGATGAGATTACCAAGGTTTTTTTTCAGCAGGTCGATAAAAACACACTCAGTGATGGAATTTATTTTAAGGCTCCACATTATCGGACGTGATTATCTCCATTATGAGACCAATAACAATAGTTCAATTTTCTCTTTTATGGGCCAATAATATGTGTATGTGTTGCTGGGAACCTCCAATTAACCAGCAGAAGATGATTGCAGTTTCCTTGCTTACAAGGAGGAGGACTGTTTTGAAGGCGTCTGGGAAGATGCCTGTTTGCAGAGATGTATTTATAACCTTCAGTACATGACATGAAACATTGTCAAACACCTACTTTTATAAATACTGTAGGTACAGGGTCAACACAGGAGGTGGACGAGTTATCCTTTCTTGCCAGGCGCATTGTTTTGTTATAGACAGTCATGGCTTCTTTTTGTATATGACAGTGAACAGTGAGCCCAGTTTTCTGCGATAGGTTCTCCTCATCTCATCAGCGCTCTGCGTTCGCCTGCACTGGCAAAAGGATTCTTTTGCCAGTGCAGGGATTCTGTGACAGGACAGGAGACTGACTGTGGCTGAACATTGACATGTTATGATGTTATCTTTCAGCATCAGGTGAGGATCTGTGGTCCAGAGGTGTCACTCTGCTCTGTTTCTCTGTGTTTCAGATCACAGACTCTCCCAGAGGTCTGGAGGGCTCCAACATTTCTCGGGTGGCCGACCAGCTGCTGCTGGCCGTTAAAGGCATGGAGCCTCACAGGGTGGCCTCAGTGCTGTCGGAGCTGCAGTCTGACCCACAGATGGCTCAACGCGCCAGCCTCAACACCGAGATCAAAGAGATCCTCAACCTGCTGGGAGGACAGGCGATTGGGTCCAAGGCTAAGGAGAGATCCTCGGAAGATATCGACGATGAAGAGAAGTTCCTTTACGGAGACTCGGAGGAGCCCAAGCCTCCACCAGCATCCGAGCCAATCCGGCACCACGGCCTGGATCTATATGGAGAAGTGACAGAGGACACGCTGTATGGAGACTACACCCAGCAGCAAGCCGTTGTTGCACAGACATACGGCCTCCCGCCGGGGGCCTCTCCTCACCTTCAGGCCCCTCTCACCACGAGAGAGATGGACATGAGGTACGTGAGCCGGCCCACCAGCAGCCCCAACCAGAACATCACGATCCAGGTGTCGAACTCTACATATCCTCCGGGGACAGAGCCGCTGGAGGAGAGCGAGCGTCAGGCACTGGAGGAGTACGATAAGATCCAGGACCTGCTGAAGACCATCGGCCTGGACTTGGGCGTGGTCGAGATCAGCGAGATGGCCGCCAGGACCAAAGAGCGGCTCCACGGGAACAAGCCGCCCCCGAAGACACCTACGCGCTGCAGGCGTTACTCCTCTGGCAGCTCGGATGGCAGCCGCCGCAGCCGGGGCCGCAGGAGGCAGAGCCGCAGTGGCGGCAGCACCAGCAGCAGCAGCAGGAGTGGCAGCCGCGGGCAGGGGGGCAGTTGGAGCAGCGACAGCAGCAACGGCCGCAGGAAAAGCTCCACTCTGCCCAGGTCTCGCAAAGACAAAGACATGAAAGAGACGGAGGCTGAGCAGGGAGCCACAGTGCCACAGAAAATCCCCGACCACAAGACTGTTCCCCCTCACCACGGGGTGCCCATACCCACCTACCCCCCCCCACAGGTCCACAGCACGTTGCCTAACTTTCCCCCGCCAGGTTACGGCCACTATGGAAACTACCTTCCCTACATGCACCAGCAATGGCCGCCCATGTACCCACCCCCTAACATGACCCTGCCCCCCCAGACCAGCCCCGACGGGGTCCCCCCGACTCTGCCCTACAAACAGCCCTATAGCACAGCAGTCCCTGAGCCGGCGGCCAAAGGTCAGTCTCATCAGGGTGACGGATTAGAGAAGGGAAAAGTCAGCAGCCATGACAGGAGAGTGTCTGAGGAGGAGAACAACGAGAGCCAGAAACAAAAGGTTTTACCTTCATTCAACACCTGAGACATATCTGAGTCAAAGCCAGTCAGCTGTAGACCAGCAGCACTGAAAGGTGAGCTGAACCTGACTGTTGTTTTGTTTTGGTGTGTTCAGGTTCTGGAGGAGAGAGAGAATCTGAAACAGGAAAGAGAGATCAGGATGAAGAAGAAGGAATATCTGATGAAGGAGCTGGAGAGACTCAGGAAGCAACAAGGTGAGTTCACACAGAGATGCCACACTGCTCACCTGCCTTCACCTGCTCAGATTTACAGGTGGGACGACTTCCTGTCCGTAGCAGACGCAGAGCTGCTCTGTCAGTCTCAGTACACTTCCCTCAGCGGTTATCTCTGAACGTTACCTCCAGGCTCCCAGGCAGCAGCTGACAGAGAGGCAGACACTGCTTTGTTTCCTTTGTTTCTCTACGTGTTTGTTGTGTCTTCAGGCGAGCTCCTGAGGAAGAAGCGCCGGGAGAAAGGCGGCCACAAAGACCCTCTGCTGCAGGAGATCAGCCACCTGCAGGAGGAGGTCATGACTCAGATCTCCAACCTGCGCAAGGAGCACGAGGCTGCTGAGAAGAAACGCAACGAGATCGACAAGGTGGCGCTCATCCTGGGCCTGAGTCCGTCCGACCGGCCCCGCAGGATCAGCAAGCCGGCCGAGGACCGGGAGGACGATCCGCTGCCCCTGGAGACGAGGAGACAGGAGCCAGAGAGGAGTCCTGAGGGCCGGCGGGCAGCCAGCGGCTCCATGATAAAGGTACAGACACCTGCAGAGGAGGTAAAACAGGAACTACTACTGAAAGCTGTAAATCATAGCTAGGGCTCATTACTGTGACTATTTATTGAAGTAAAATCTGTCCTGAATTTCTCAGTAAAATGTTTGTGTAGTATTGTGAACATTAACAACTTGTTAGATGATTTCAATAGAGTTAGTTAGATGATTTTACTTAAAGGGTTGACAGTTGTCAGATGAAGGGTCAGTTATCAGCTATGATTTCTGATGGAAACAGAGCAGATTAAAAGCTAAATATGAAAGTTCTCAAGTGTCCTGAAGCAGCTGAGTCTTCATTTACTGACCTGTAATCAAGCTTATTTGTGTGGGCAGATAAGTCAGCTGCTTTTCTGTTGTACCTGAACGGCTTTTCTTTTATTTGACCTGTTAGTTTGTGGTTTTTGTTTATGGTTTTTTCTGCCTCGTCGGTTCAGGATCAACTCAAACAGGTTGCAGCGCCGTCGACAGGACAGGAGGACGCGCGTCGTCAAATTTTATGTTTCCGTCATTCAGTCGGACTGAAACTAAGACGCCAAAGTTGTACTGATGCTGTCAGTTTGTGTCATTAATGCAGTCTTTTAATGTGAAACATCTGTGCAGGAAGTGTTGAGTCCCGTTGACTGTAGCAAAAGATTTTGCGAATGTTGAGTTTGTTCATCTCACAGAGAAATCGGAGATTAAGTGTTTCAAATATAATAAACGTTACAGGACAAGATTGTCTGATCTTGTGCGTTCGAACATAGATAGCTCAGTAATTAGATGTTCAAGGTAGCCTCGTTTCGTCTTGACAGCTTTGGTAATAATGACTGTAATAAAGTTCCTCAACTGAGGAACATTTTGACTATGAACGGTAACCTCGCAGGTTTGTTCAGAGAGGGAACGTATGTTTGTTTCTTTTCTGTGACTGATCGAGATTAAACTTAGAAGCACATTACAAGTTACCGTCGGTGTAGAAGCAACTGTCGGATTTTCTTGAAATACGTTTGATTAACGTCTTGGAGGCTGGAATTCAATGAAGGTAAGAGTTCAATTTTCAGAATTTATGGGGCCAAGTTTTAATGATGAAACTCCAAATTTTAGTCTGAGGAATTCGGTCGACTCCCACCGGCTATATTGACTCTCCTCCATCTTGGTATCTCAGCAGACCTCAGTGGCGCCGCCGTCATCGGGAGCGTCCCTGAACAAACCGCCCATCAGCACCCCGACTCTGCCTCCAACCCCGCCACTGGAGCCATTTGAGTACTACGACGCTGGAAACCACTGGTGCAAAAACTGTAATGTCACCTCTGGCTCCATGTTTGATTTTTTCACGCACTTGCACAGCAAAACACATCGAAAGGTTTGTGCCGGTTTATTATTTGACGTTTTATTTTCATTTTTGGCTTTGGAGGGTTTGATGTTCGTCTCTGTACAGTCCTTTGTATGTTTGTTCCTTTCCACTGGATTTTCTTTTTCTCTTCGCAGACTCTGGACCCGTACGACCGGCCCTGGGCTTCCACTCCCACCAAAACCGTCAAGAACGCGCTGTCAGAGGAGAAGCAGATGAAACCTGCCAAAGGTACTCGAGCTGCACAGTCAAAATACATCATGACGCTGCTTTTTTCCAATGATCCTGGTGTCCGAGTCCCTGAATTTTGTTAGCCGTCTTCTGCTTCCAGGTGGAGCTCTGTGTGGATCTCTGCTGCAATTTCTCTGACTCTTAATGAAAACAGTACTAACGAAGTGACAAAGAATCGTGGAACCACAGAGGAGACTCCTGTCCACAGCTCTGATGTCAATCCATTTGTTTTTCATGTCTCATCGTCAAATGAAGGCTGCTGTAAATATAACGTACTGCAGTAACCTTTGGAAAAGTGCTTTACCTCCTCAGCACAGGTGTGTTGGCCTACTCATCCGCCCAAAGTGTGACCTAGTTATATGCTTCTTGTAGTAATCCCGGTATCACAGAGCACTTTTCCATCGGTTACTGCTCTAAAATAAGACCACTGAGCTACACACCATCTATTTGTCCAATATTTTATCATCAAATGTTCCCTCTTTAACCCTCTGCTGTCCTGACAGGTACTGGCAATGGAGATGTCCATCAGGTAAACATGATTGGCAGTTTATTTTGTCACCGCTTTTTGGTTTAAAATGGGTTGCGTGTGTTTTCCTGCAGGTTCAGAGTTCTTGCTGCCCGTCAGAGGATTCTTCTGCCTGATGTGTAAAGAGTTTTATGGAGACGCCATTTGTGCAGAAGCGCACGTCACCACACATGCTCACAACGAGAAGTACAAGGTATTAAATTAACTGTGGGAGTGGAGAACCACCACATGTGGACAGTCAGAGATAGTGGAGAAGCGTCTAGATGAAAGTTGACAGTTTATATCGACCAGAAAACGTTTATCACTAACTCATCATTCAACGGACAACATTTATAAGCTATCACGATTTTCTCCTGATTGTTGGAAAAAGTTTTTTAAATTGAAAATATATTAAACTGAAGTTCAGTCATGAAGGAGACCACGTTCATAATGATTGACCCACTGAGTCAAGCAGTTCATTACTCATAAAACTAGATTATCAGGCTCATGGATGATTCCATGATTCATCTGGATGCATTTTAATGTCAGGCAAAGGTTCTTGATGTATTTCCTCACTCTCTCTCTCTGTTTTAACGTCTCCTTCACCAGAAACAAATGTACGAGAATCCCTTGTATGAACAGAGGAGGAACCTGGACCGCCAGGCAGGACTGGCCTCAGAGACAAGTGGAAAGAAACGCAAACATGAGGACGACGAGAAAGGAAACCAAGACAAGGAAGAAAAATCCAAACACAAAAAGGAGAAAAAGGACAAAGAGAAAAAGAAGGCAGACGATGACGCTGTCCAGAATGAAGAGAAGTCTAAAGTTAAAAAGGAGGAGGAGGAGAAGCTGATGCAGGATTTTGGAGATGTCATAAGCCTGGAAGAGGACAGGCCTTCTTACAACAAAAAAGAGGAGGAAGGAAAGTATAAATACAGCAAGAAGGATGACAAATACCGATACAGCAGAGAGGAAGAAGAAAGGGGTAAATACAGCAGAAGAGACGAGGACGACAGATTCAAATATAGTAGAGAAGAGGAGTATCGGTCCCGGTATCGCAGGGATGAAGACCGTCCCAAATATGGGCCAAGAGAAGACGAAGACAAATATAAATACGGTAAATATCCAGATTTCAGATCCAAATATGACAGAGAGCGAGATGAAGGGAAAGCTAAGGAAGAGAAGGAAGCGGCCAAGAAGTTTGAGGCAGGTAAACCAGTTGGGAAACCAGAAGTCAGCAAATTTGAACCTCCGCCAAAACCCAACGACCCACCCAAAATCCTCTGCGGACCCAGTCCAGCCATGAGGGCAAAGCTCCGCAAACAGAGCCTGGAAGCCAGCAAACCGGCAACTGCAGCCATGACCCCTTCATTCGGAAAGTTCACTTGGAAGAAGAAGGAGAACGTTCTGGCAAAGGAGGCGCAGAAAGTTGCCGCAGAGTTCATCAAGGATGACGAAATGGCTGTTAAGCAGAATCCAGTCTCGGCGGAGGACTCTTTTGCAAAATCTATGGCTGTTGCTAAGGAGATCGCCCAGAAGCTGGCAGGCCAGCAGAACATGCCTCCTCCTTGGGTATCTAATAGGGGAAGGATCCGACCAAATCTCCCTGCACCAGCTGCAGTCCTGAGGAAAACAGCCATGATGGGTAAACCTGCACCCCTGAATACCTTCCTCTCCATCAGACCCCAAAACACCAGTTTACAAGGGCCCCCTCGAAAAGACGAAGTGACAATCCCGGGACCTCTCACAACGGCTCTCAATGCTCAGAATGTACAGCTAGAAGCTAACCCTGAGCCACCAAGTAATAAACCTGGGCCATTTGAAGCTATACCTGCACCGGTGGTTGCTAGACCAGAGCCAGTTGAGGCCAACCCTCTTCCGCCAGTGTCAAGACCTGCACCATTGGAGGTGAAATCTGTGCTATCTGAGGCTCAGCCTTCATCATCTGAGGCTAAACCCGCACGGTCTGAGGCTAAACCTGCACCGTCTGGAGCTACACGTGCTTCATCCACTGCTAAACCTGTACAACCACCAATGATAAAGATAGTGTCTGACGTGGCAGCTCCCGGTGTGCCAGAAAGCGAGCAAACTCGTACAGTGTTTGTCAAGCCTCCACCTTTCATGTCCATGGGAGATGGAGCTCAGAAGTCAGAGAAAGTTAAGAGTAACCTGGCTGCAGCAAAAGCCCAGGACTTGTTTGATATTTTCTACAGCAGCCAATCAGGCATCTGCTCCATCACCAAACCAGCAACCAGTACCAGAGCTGAAGGGAGTAGCACAAATAAAGGTCAACTACCTGTCCCACAAGCACAAAAACCCAAACCTCAGTGTCAGCTTCTTACCCCATCCCAACCAGCTGTGGTCAGTACATCCCCGCACCAAGTCTCAAACACTCTCCCAAGTCCCCAAACCCAGCCAGAATCAGACCTTCAGATTGCATCTGTTTGGTCTTTGCAGTCTACCCCGGCCTCAACACCTGAGATTGCTCCATCCAAAACAACTTCACAAACAATCCAACCAAAATTGACTCCACCAGCCCAGTCTGAAGCTCAGAGCGTACCCCAAAAGCAGTGGTTGACTCTTCAATCGGAGTCCCAAATCCCCCCACAAAGTGAGCCTGCTGAGGTGGACCCAACAACTCCAACTCAATCACAGTCCAACCAGGCTCCACAAATCCAAACAGAGCCACAATCTGAACCTCAACAAGACAAGGACACAGATCCCCAGTCCCATCCAGAGACCCATCCTGAAATGTCTCCAGAACCTGAATCCAAACCAGTGCCCAAAACTAGGGGCAAGGCGACTCTGACAAAGAGAACCCCTCCTGCCCCTCGCCCTGTCCGACAAACCAGATCCCAAACCAGATACCAGACCCGGCAGCAGCAGCAGCAGCAGAGCCATTCAGAGCCAGAGCCTGAGCTGCCTTCAGTAGATTCTGACTCGGCAGCTTCAGACCCAAAGGGGCTGGACACATCAGATGCCGGCCCTGGCTTGCTGGCAGAGGAGGGAGCACCCAGCGAGGGGGACCCTCAGATGATGGAAGTCACCTCTGAAACCCTGGACCTCCCCTCCACATTGACCTCTCTGGACTTTGAGTCAGATCTTAACTTTTCATAGGAGCTGACTGGACTGTGTGACAGGACTCTGAACAGGGTTCCTTAAAATCGCTTGCAATTTGTTGAGAATGTCAGAAGCCACAGTCTTTCATCAGCAATTTGCTGGACTTGAAGGCAGCTGGAAATGGTGAGAAAGACGCTGACAGACTTGAGACTTTTCAAACACTGACATTCATCTGTTTAAGGGACCAGTTTGATGTTTAGTAAAACCATCTTGTTGTCTGTCTTCTCCAGAATCTGATGTTTCAGATGGTTATCAGTTTCACTCCTGTACATCCTGTACAGAGATGGGTCCATTCTTCATGGTTTTGGTTCGGCCACTTCGTTCAGTGGCTCTCAGCCCGGGGTTCCCCAAGTGGTCACACAATCATGTGCAATTTAGATTTATTTTTCAGATGTTCATCTAATCTCCCACTGATGAATGAATGAATATTTCTCTTCTGGCCTCTTAAAATGACTGGAACGATCACTTTTTGGCTGTGACCTACAGACATGTGGAACCATTGCCTCATTGGAAAAAGGATTGGAAATTAAAAATGAAGAGATCTCATGTTCATGTTACTTTTCTGGTGTCAGTGCTCCGCTGTCCACATATTTTTGGTCATGTAGTGTAAATGAGACTCCACAGATACTTGTTAGTAGGATAAATTCACTTGGTTGAGTGAGTTTGAAGCTGCAGTTAAATGAAGACGTTCAATGAAGATCCAGGAGCTGATTGCTGTTGATGAGCATCAGGTTTTGTCCCTGCCTTGTGTTTGAAGCACTGATCTGTGGTCAGTGTCACTGTGTGTCAATGGAAACTAACTGCTCGTCTTGTAAAACTCATTTTAATAAAAGTTGTGAGGAAACATGAGCTGGTCAGTGTGTTGATTCTCACACTCTGAGGTCGCTGCAGTGTTCATGGATGTCGATGAGGCGCCATGAGTGCAGCTGCTGTTCAGTGAAAATTGATATCTGGTCTCTGAAACGATGTGTTTTTTCTTTCAGTCTCAACAGGACAAACTTGTTAGACCTTTTTACTAGCATCCATTTTTCTTAATGATCACAGGAGAATTATTGAAGCTCACATGAAAACAAAGTTTGCGAAATGAAGATCGACTCACTTGATGTTGAGTTGATGAGACATTAAGCGATAGTTATACACTGTCATGAAATTAGAATCACCAACCAATCAGATTACAGGTTCCACAGTCGACGACATGGAGGACGACTCACCTGCAGGACAGCTGAGTAGAGCAGCCTCGTACAAACGTCAATGTGGACATGAAATTGTCACATTCTTCGTCTTGTCAACTGCCCGATCACATCCGTGTAGATTTGCATCAATAGTTTGTTTTCTGTTGAAACTTCTTGACCCTGTTTTCGTTTGTTGACTTCTCGTTCGGCTGCTTGCTGCTTTGACAACGTGTTGAAGAAGTTTGTTTTTTGTACAAAAGAAATGTTTTGTCAATGCTGTGTCAATATGCAGAAACTAAGATGTGGGCAGATGATTTGGTTGAACTGCCAACAGAGGAACCAGTGAGTCCACACTTGAAGGAATATATGACAGAAAACACGAGGATTGTATGAAATGTGACAGAACATTTCAGTTGGACTAAGCAGAGCGTCAGAGTGTTGTGATGTTTCTGACATGAAATCAGATGTGATGATGTGTTTGTGTCCATTAGGAATAAAACCTTGAAAACACTCACCTGTAGGTGGCTCCAAAGCTTGGAAGGATCTGAGGTCAGTCAGCATCAGTGAGCAGCTCTGAATGACAGGAAGTGACGGCTGCTCTGTTTGAGGTATTTCCTGTAAAATGAACAAGCAGCTGCAGAGTCACTGATGAGGAAACAGATGTAGATTTAAAATGTGGTGATTTTCAGGATCAGTCCTCAGATTTGTAAGTGTCATCATCAGATACTTTCTGATCAGATGCAGCTTCAACCATAACAAATCAGTTTATTGCCAAGTAGATTTTCACATATGAGGACTTTGGCCTGTTGTTTTGGTGCATCACGATCAAAATAAGCTGAGAAAAAAAAAACAAGTGCTACAAAATCAAGAATCAGAAAATGTTGCAGGAAAAAATCTATGCATTAACTACGATTAAAATGAAAACAGCTGCACAGTGTTCAAAATAACGAGGACTGAATGAGCAGATTATTGAGGGAAGGATGTGAAAATGTTCTCAGTGTGAAGAATAAGGACTTTTAGATAAAAGCTTTGGTTCATGTTGATTCATACACTGGATTTATTTACAGGCAGTGGTGGAAAGGAACTTCATACTTTTACTGTACAAGTACTGAAGTACATGTTTGAGGTACATACTACTTCCTTTTTCCACTCTACAACATCTCAGAGGCAAATATTGTTCATTTTACTTTAATTTTAAATCATCAGATCAGACACAGAAGACATTTTACTGCACAGAAGCTGACAATACTAATGTACGTTTACTACATGAAGCTGACTACTGTACTTTTACTGCCTGAAGCTGACAATACAGCTGTACTTTTAGTGCTGATACTTTCCGTGGGCCAGATTTTGCAATGAATAAAGGATTTTGAAAACAGGACTTTTCAATTTTTATTCTGACGTGATAAGATATTGATGAAAATGTTGTCTTTTGAACATTTACAAGATTCATTTCTGCATCTTTCTGGGTGAATCTGTACCTCAGGTAAAGATTAACTAGCTGTGTGGTTCTGAGTTCAGCTGATATTTAATTAAAGGAAATTATCATTGAAGTCCTATAATATGAAATAATAAATCATTCTAATTGTATGTGTGGTCACACAGTGTTCAGTGTCTTCAGGTTGGAGGTGTTTTGTTGCTGGGGAAGACTGAAGTCCTTTCTCACTTCCCTTCAGCCTCACCCTCGTCACTAAACTCTTAGTTAGCCAATCACAAAAATCTCTGTATGCGTTGCTAGGCAGGTGTGCGCACCAGTAGCCAATCGGACTAACCGGGCCGGGAACGGGCGAAGGGATCTGAGACTCCGACTGACAGCGTCTGAGGCCCGGGAAGAACATCACGGAGTTTCCGTGAAAAAGAATTCTGCAACACAGTCAAGATGCCGAACAAAACCAAGAAGGAGAAGGTGAGCCGGCGGTTCTATGACCGCGACGCCGTTCAGTTTACACTTTGAGTGATCTGGGCGCCCTGGAAGCAGCCGTTATTTTTAGCTGATGAAGACTTTAGCCGTTAGATTTGATCGAGTATCGGCTAGCTAACGTAACAGGCTAACCTGCTGAGGCCCCGCTCGCAGAGGACGGCTAAGCTAACCGCTAGCTGCAGAGCAGCTCGCTGCGTTTTAAATCAGTGTCTGCGGTTGTCGCCTCAGTATCAGCCGGTCTCACACAGCATTTAGTGACAGTCACAGATTAGCCGCCGTGTGTTCAGATGTGGAAACGTTAAAGTGAGGTGTTGGCTGTCAGGGAGCATCGCTGCTAACTAACGTTAGCTGTTAAAATTGACGGGCTGCTGGAGCTCCGGGGAGGAACCGCTGCCTGTTCCCTGAACGTTAAATAATTGATCCTGTAGAAAACCGACTGGGCTCGGATAGAAAGCTGTGGCTGTGATGATTGTGATGACTGAGACTTTCATGCATGTGTGCCTTCATTAAACATGAAGTATGTGATGCTAAGAAGCTGCGAGCGGAGGAGAGAGCAGCTCAGCTCAAGCAGACCCCGTTAGTTTCCCGTCTCATTTATCATGTGAAAATCATCTGATGACCGCACACACAACCTGGGAGCGGGCAGTGTGTGTGGAGCAGTGTGTATGTAGTTGTGTGTATGGAGCAGTCAGAGTCAGAGTCAGGTGGTGGCATGTTTGACTGAAGCTTTAAAAGCATCCACCTGTCTGTTAACTGCAGGCTGTGTGGATGCAGCTGTGTGTATGCAGCTGTGTGGATGTAGTTGTGTATATGTAGCAGGTTGTATGTAGCAGTGTGTATTTAGTAGTGGGAGTCAGGTGGTGTTACGTTTGACTGAAGCTTTTAGAAGCATCCACCTGTCTGTTACCTGCTGGTTGCTCCACGTCCTGCTGATGATTCCGGATCATGTGTGTCAGACTGAGTTTCTGCCTCTGAGACAGCCACTACTGTGACGTTTTCATTATTGATTATTCTATTCATTATTTTTCCATAAACCGACGATCTGTTAAGTGTATGAAATGTCAGGAAGCATTGAAAAAGTCCACGGTGACATCTTTAAATGTCCTATTTATGTCCAAAGTCGATTTGAAAGCGACCGACAGATCAGACAGGAAACCAAATACAAACTTTGTCGCATCTGCAGTTTCTTTCTGTTCAAATAAGCTTCAGTAACCAGTAGCTTACTTCACTGCGTGTGAATGTTGGCCTTTGTGTCTCTCCTGACTCTCCAGTAGTTTGATAAACCTGTCCTCATCAGTCTCCTGTTTTCTGCCACATGTCTGCTTCAGCGGATGTTAGTAGATGTTTGCTCGGCTGTCATGGAGATGGATCTGTTAGCATCATGTGAGCCGAATCTGTAGCTTCAGTTATATGACAACAGTAAATAACACACAGCTTAAGTTTGTGCTGATGTCCTGCTTTCCTGAGACGAGCTGCAACACTCAGGTGATTCATCTGTTGTTGGTCAATAGAATTAACCAGCAGCTATTTTGATCACGCTGATCATTTCTCAAGTAGAAAAAGACAAATATGAGGATTTAATGCTTCTTGTTCTATCTCATTCTCTGTGTATCACTCTGTGTCACTGTGTGTGTCTCAGTAACCTTAATGTCTCTGAGTTTTGGACTGTTGGTTGAGTTTGGCTGTGGGGAGAAAAACATCATAGATGAGACAATTAGTAGAGAAAATTAGCAGATTAATCAATGATGAGACTAATCAATAGTTTCAGCCCTAGTTGAGATATGAACCATGTGTCATAACCTCTCATTTTGAGAATAATTGTCAGATTAATTCAAAATGGAAAAATGGTTAGTGGCTGTTGGACAGTTTGTAATTGTGTTCATCTTGTTTTTTAACCACGACCAGCTGCACTGTGAACGGAAATTGTCTCATACCCGCCTGCAAACTACACATGAGACTGCAGGACGCCTCGAGAGGGCAGAGAGCAGGGACAGTACAGAAGTTTCAGATTTGCATGATGTAAAAAATAAACATGTGATGCACTTTGATTTCACTGTGCAGAAAACACAGATGGATGGCAGAATGTGATCATATGCTGCTGTGTTTGTCGTCTCTCACACACACACACACACACACACACACACACACACACACACACACACACACACACACACACTCAGAGTCGTGTTGAGGAGGTCTGAGAGAGGCAGCGCTTTAACAAGATCTCACCCTTCAACAAACTGTCAGATACGAGATGTGAGCCAGGCCAAGGCTTCGCTCATCAGATATCCCACTGGAAAAAATGATCAAGTCTGTTTCTGGTCGCAGCAATTTGAATTCCATGATAGTGTAGTTTTAAAATGAGATTTGGATAGTAGCTGATGAGGGGAAAAGCACATTTTAAACTGTAAAGGTGGAGAGAGGATGAGGCACAGTGACATCGGCCTGTTGCTTTGAGAACGTTGCCTGTTTTAGTGTGTTTGCAGGGCATCTTCAAGCTGGCTGTGCTGCGAAGAGCTGAGTGAATAAGGATCATTCATTCATTCATTCAGTCATTCACCAAGCCCATAAACATCTGTGTATGTATAGAAAAGGCGGCGCCTTCAGTGGACTTTTTGATGCTTCCTGTACAGTCATCCAGTTGCTGACGAGGATGCCCCTGTCTGTGCGATCAATGCACTTCTTCACGTGATCTGTCATTGATTCTTTTCTAATATTTGTCAAGCACTGAAGAGTCTGGAGATCTTAGCTAAGAAAACACTCGTTCATAAAGATCATGTGACGGCATGTTCCTCATCATGCCCGCATGTTTTGGCGCTGAGACGAGTGGTTGCAAAATGTTCATGCACAGCGAATCACAGCTTGTTAATCAAAACCGTTTTATCAGAATTAGAAGTTAATATGGCTGCTACTCCATTTACTGCCACAGAGGAGTGAAGAGAACAGAACTTATCAACATTTAAGAAGCCGGAATCGGAGAAGTTAGAAAGTAAAGCAGCTAATCAATTATTTTGACAATTGAAATCTGATCAATTAATCGCTGCTCCTCTAAAAATTAATATAGTAAAGTTGGCAGCTGCACTTAAATGAGTAGTTGTTTTGGCCAGCAGGCGGTGCCGAAAGTCAGGCTGACTTGGTATCGGCACTGAAACTCAGGTGTCTGTTGGCACTCGTATTGACAGGTATGAAGTTATAGCCAGCACTCAGGTTTAGAGCTGAAACAATTAGTTGATTGATTGATTGATTGATTGATTGATTGATTGATTGATTAGTTGGTGTTTTTCTGCCACAGTAAATTGACTTTATTTGAAGATGTCAACTGAGAGGTTTTCTGACATTTCACAGTCTGACTAATGAGTTTTTTTATGAACTCTTTTTCTTCTGTTTGTGATCAGGAAACTGGCAAGTCTGCCAAAAGCAGCATGAAGAACAGTAACAGCAGCAGCAGCGGCAGCAGCAGCAGCAGCGGCAGCAGCAGCGGCAGCGGGAAGGATGCTGCAGCCGACAACTCGGACGAGGTGAGCGTTGGAATGGAAAGCACACAGTTGTCTCTGGTTCCTGCAGACACATGATGGAGTTCACTGTCACAAGTTGTTTGTGAGTCTGCAGAGCAAACTGAAGCACTGCTGCTCACTGTGGAGAAGACATCACCAACGTGATGGTGGGAGCTTAGTTCACTTTAACTCTGACTCACTCAAGTCTTAACAGCCTCATAAAGACACTGGAACAGCACAGAATTAAAATGTCCAATCAACCAGTGTTTAGTGAGCGACAGATGAGAATATATCTGAGAGAGCGACAGATGAATGATAATAAATAATAATTCACGCATGCTTTATCGGCGTGGGAGGTTTTCTATTCACAGTTTGTCATTTTCTGGTCTCTCAGTGAGAACGGTAACCAATGACGGAGTCTGATGAAGTCATGAAGCAGCATGGCATCATGGGAGTTGTTGTCTTCATTGTTGAACCACCACTGCTGTGAGCAGCGAGTGGCCATCGAAAGCCAGAAACTGAAACTGATTTCTCTAGTTCTGATCCTGGTGGTGGACTGAGCTCAGTCCCTTTTCATGCTGCTGATCTGATGGTCTGCTCACACACACTGTGAATGAGGATCAGGTGATCAGGTTCAGGTGTGGTTTACCTGCTGGCTGCCACTCTGAACAGATAAAGCTTCTGAGCAGTTTACAGTCACACTGAGCAGAATTTTACATCTGGACCAAATCATTTTTGTGCATTTGTTGTTTTTCGTGTTGTATCACTTGTGGTGTACCTCAGGGATCAGTCCACAGGCCACTATAGTTGTTAATGTTCTGTGTGTTCAGGATTCCTGTGAATCTGTCTGAGGGATTATTTGCTTTATTCACATATCATTCAGATATGTGATTGGTTTAATTGACAAACAGCCGGGTCAGAACACAAGACTGAACCACAGAACTACAACTCCCAGGATCACTGCGGGAACTGAACCTTTAACCTGTGTGTGTGTGTGTGTGTGTGTGTGTGTGTGTGTGTGTGTGTGTGTGTGTGTGTGTGTGTGTGTGTGTGTGTGTGTGTGTGTGTGTGTGTGTGTGTGTGTGTGTGTGTGTGTGTGTGTGTGTTCAGTCCCAGCAGCAGCAGAGTGGCAGTAAGCGTCCCAGTAACAGCACGCCTCCTCCCACTCAGCTCAATAAGATCAAATACTCTGGAGGTCCTCAGCTGGTGAAGAAGGAGCGCCGTCAGAGCTCATCACGCTTCAGCCTGACCAAGAACAGGGAGCTGCAGAAACTACCTGCGCTCAAAGGTAACTGTCACTGGCCTCACCTGCCCTCACCTGCCCTCACCTGCCCTCACCTGCCTTCAACTGACCTCACCTGTGACACCTGTGTGTGTGTGTGTGTGTGTGTGTGTGTGTGTGTGTGTGTGTGTGTGTGTGTGTGTGTGTGTGTGTGTGTGTGTGTGTGTGTGTGTGTGTGTGTGTGTGTGTGTGTGTGTGTGTGTGTGTGTCACCATGGTAACTGGACAGAGGCAGTTACCATGGTGATGTCAGTGTGTCAGGTGTATGGTCAGAGCATGACTCAGCAGTCTGGTTGTCTGAATCAGACCTGCACTTACAGCCAGCATGATGTCAGATTTAAGGCAGACAGCAGACATCTATCTTCATTATTGATTAGTCTGCTGATCACTTTGTTGATTAGTCAGTTAATTGTTTTGCCTATAAATAATCAGAGTATAGAGACAAATACCTGTCATTATATCCCAGAGAGTCTTTCTCTTCTTGACCAGCTTATAGTTTCCAGACTTTTCTCTGGTTCAAGTCGAGGCTGAGCTGACCTCCAACAGGTTGATCTTATTAGTCGTTTTTCCTTCTGCAAGTGAAAATCTCTGTCATGAGGAAGTCATGTGGATCTTGGATATCTGCAGGTCTTGAAGGTCTTAGAAAAAGTCTTCAGTGTGAAGAAGTGTGTTAAGTCGGCTGTAACATCAGTTCTGTCAGTGATTGCAGACACAGGAGACGTTAACAAGCCAAGATTTTAGCAGAAACTGGACTGAATTAATAATTTTTCATTGTTGAATCTGTTTCCTGCTGCATATCTGGGTCACATTGATTAAATCGCATCATTATCAATTATTGTTATATGCTGCTGGTCAAGTGGGGAAAATGGAATATAATTTGATTGCTTTGGTCCGTGTGATTGTAACTACGGCTGTCGAAAATGGCCAAAAATGCATTTGAACATTTTCCTCCTCAAAAAAAAAAACCCACCCAGGTTTGACCCATTCGATGATCTATTAAGACTTGAAGGAGGAATTCCAATAGACAGGACAGATTTAAAGCTGTCAGACTTCAACAAAAATCAAAGAAAACAGTCATGACTGGACAGCGGAAACTGGTTTAGTGACTCCTGTCTGTCAGTGCAACCACCACACAAGCTTTAATGTAATGCTATCAGCCTGAGTCAGGATAGTTAGAGACAGAGATACTGCTGCAAACATTTGATGCACTGTGATGATGTTTAAGGTGTTAAATATGAGCAATAATTAAAGTTCAGTGCCTTCCAAAGAAGAAAACAAGCTAACTGTGTTTGCTGTCATTTTACTGGTCTTAGAGCAGCCACCACTCTGATTTTATTTAGATTTACTAACACATACAGTCTATATCTAATAGTCTTCATGCATCAGCAAAACAAGGAGCCACTATCCTAATGACAAAACATACAACAACATGTACCAACCAATAAAACACACAGAGCACATCAGTGTCTACGTGAAGCATATGTCGTATAGAAGTCTTTGAATACAGTTCATCTCTATCAAGTGCAGCCATCTTTTATCCTCAGAGCTTTTGACTGACCTCCGCCCTGCTGTCCTCCTCAGACGCCCCTCTGATGGAGCGTGAGGAGCTGTTTGTTCAGAAGCTGCGTCAGTGCTGCGTCCTGTTCGACTTCGTCAGCGATCCGCTCAGCGACCTCAAATACAAGGAGGTGAAGAGAGCCGGACTGAACGAGATGGTCGAGTACATCACGCACAACAGTGACGTGGTGACCGAGTCCATCTACCCCGAGGCCGTGCTCATGGTGAGAGAACACACACGCACACACAGCCCCATCAGTTAAACCTGAGATCCCGCCTGCTCACACTGCGCCTGTGGAGATGCTCTCTGACTGAGATTTGAGAAAATGAGACGAAGTTTTCTCCTGCCTCCAAAAGCAGATTGAAACAAACGGTTCAGTGTATGTTTAGTTGGGCAGTGGTCTTAAACTGTAACTGGTCCTCACAAAGGAAGCGCACCCAGAACCACACACAAGCACTTACCGGCTGTTTGTGTGTCTGTCAGTTTTCAGTGAACTTGTTCCGGACTCTTCCTCCGTCCTCCAACCCGACTGGAGCCGAGTTCGATCCTGAGGAGGACGAACCCACACTGGAGGCCGCCTGGCCTCACCTGCAGGTACACTGTGTGTGTATGTGTGTGTGTGTGTGTGTGTGTGTGTGTGTGTGTGTGTGTGTGTGTGTGTGTGTGTGTGTGTGTGTGTGTGTGTGTGTGTGTGTGTGTGTGTGTGTGTGTGTGTGTGTGTGTGTGTGTGTGTGTGTGCACGCGTGCAACCATCAAGGTTAAGGGAAATGCTGTAAGAAGCGTTGTGAATCAATGTGGACCAGCAGGCAGCATTTTGGTCTCATGTACATTCAAATGCTTTTGCTCATCCAGTGTTGGACTCTGACAAACATCTCAGATTTAACCAGCTGGCAGGAATCTTTGACTGTTACAGGAAGACTTGATTTGTGTGTCATCAGCGCAGGGTCACGCTTTGTTGTGGTCTTTGAAGATGTGACCTGGGGCAGCAAGTAAACACAAGAGCAGGCTTAGTAGATTGTATGTAAATCTATATGTTCTATCGCTCAGGTATGAAAGGAACCAAGAGAGTGGCAGCTCCTGGAGACCAGTAAGGTTGTCAAGGCGTAGGAGGATGTCATGGTCCACAGCGTCAAAGGCAGCACTTTACTCTAACAGCAAGACAGATGAAAGATCAGAGTCCAGTGTAATTGATAGGTTAGTTACCTCAGTGAGGTTTTTTGTGTAGTGAAGTTTTGGCAGAGTGTTTGGTTCTGAAACCGGACTGGAACTCAACCAGAAGGTCATTACGAGATAGATGGTGGTCAGCTGGCTGGCAGCCACCTTTTCTAACCATTTGGGCATGAAGGGGAGATTTGAGATCTGTGGTCTGTCTGTAAGTCTGTAATTGTGGAGTGTTTGTGGGTCAAGCTTGAGTCTTTTTGATAAGAGTGTCAATACAGCTGTTTTAAAATCAGTGGTACGATACCAGAACGGAGGGATCTATGTATTGATGATGTGGAGAAGAGGCAGGAATGGGGTCCAAAACACATGGTTGGTTTGGAGTGTTTGAGCTGAAAGGATCAAAGTGGCTGGTTGTTTGGTGGTCAGTATGAGGAAAAGGTAGAGGTGGGATGGACGCTGTCTTACCAGCATTGTCATTGATTGGCTCGGTCATTTCAGTGAAATGGTTGCTGTTCAGCTTCAAACAGGTTTCAATGAGCTTATTCATGGTCTTGAGCAAAAGTCTGAGGTTACATCTGTTGTCGTGAATCAGATAATCAGATCAGAGCAATAATTAGATGTTGCCTGTTGGAGAGCATATTTGTACTGCAGCAGTGATTCATTCAGGCCTGGTGAAACGATGTGTTGCACCATTATTTCTTCATATTTCTGCAAGATTGTTTTAATGTCTGAATACAATCATTGATTGATAAAGTTGTGTGACGAGTGTTTTCTGACCTGAAGGTGGCCACAGAGTGGAGCGGAGAGTGGAGTGTTTACTGCATTTGTTAAGCTATCCAGAGCTATTCAGCTCTGTGACAGCACCAGGAAGGGACGCTTGTAGAGCTGCTCTGGCTGGTGTATTAATAACTTTGAACTGTTTTGGGGAGGGCGGCGATTTTGAGACTTGATAAGTGATTGGATAATGAGTGGAGGAGGAGACGATCAGTGACGGAGACACGACAGTAAAAGTGGATAGATGGTGTTACTGCTGTGTTGTGTGGGTGCAGAGGCAGCCCGTGTAAAACTGAACGTGTCAATGGTTGTTGTCAAAGCTCGGTTCAAATGAATATTAAAAACACCAAATATAATGTTGCAGTCAGGATGAGTCACCAGATCTGAGACGATTGTCGTCAGGCTCCAGGGAACGCTATGAGACGAGCTGTCTGCGTTGGGTGAGGAGGGAGAGACGGACATTAAAAGCACCTCAGTCATAAATTTATGCAACACCTCCACCATCTTTGTTTGAAATCAGGCGGTGATGCTTCAGCCAGTGGTAATGTGTAATCAGTGGATAACCAGGTCTCACAGTCCAAAAATATTAAAGTTGTGATGGAGGATTAGATCATGAAAACAAAGAGCCAGTGATCTAATAAAGCCGATTCTAAGATGGGTATTGCTGTTATAAACAGGTGTAACCTTCACAGGAGTCAAGTTGTGCATATTCAATTGGATACTGTTTGAATGAAGGTGGGGTTGTAGAATACTTCATCACCTTGATTCATAGAAAAGCCGACCGGGACATAAAAATAATGTCATGAGAGAGTCCGTGTCGGATGAGTGGACCTGCAGCATCAGGCCTGTGAGGTAGCCACTTCTGTGTAGAAACATGATCATGGGAAGAGGGGAAATACAGAGAATAGAGTTCCAGTTTGGAGTTTTGATTTCAAGCCTGCATGGATGTCTCAGGTGCAGCAAGCAGCAGTGAATGGGAGGTGCATATGAGAGGCTGGCAATTAATACCTTGCTACCAGGTAGAGTAGGGTGAAGTCCATCACTCTAAAAAGTTCACATCAGTTCTAAAATAAGTCAGAGTTTTCCACCAGATTCATCTTTGGGCAGAGCATTCAGATTTAAGCCAGGAGAGAAGTGAAAGAAGCTGCAGCCAGCAGTGGAGTCAGACCTGAGAGAACCGTCTGTTTCTCAGAGCATCTAGCAGAAGTTTGATTGGTCCCTATATCCTGGCTGCTTGTGTCATTAGCTCCTGCTGATGTAGTACATTACTGCCTTTCTAAAATAGATGTAGAATTTTTGCAGACATGTAGAATAGATGTGGAGGGAGTGCGCACCTGGCCAGCATAGCTGTGGTCACCTTTTAACCTGATAACCTCAGACATAACATCTGAATATCTGGGCAGCTAACGCGTGTTGATGGGACAGCGGACTTACACGACTTTCAGCCACTGAGGACAGGGAGACGTCAGCAGAGGTGAAGAGGGAAGCAACAGCGCTCTGGTGCCCTGCTCGCTTGTCACGCCTGTAAGCGACTCAGGCAGGAAGCCAGCCAGCTTTGAGGTGCTTCCATGACTGGTTGACATAACCAGAAGGCATCAGTGATGGTGCACCATCAGCGGGGGTGAGACAACTGTGGCGGCTGTTGAGAGACAGGCCAGAGTGGCCGCCATATCGGCCTGCTCACTCAGAGGTGTTTAGTTTTTGTCAAGAGTTTTTGTCACATTGTGAGTGTCACAGCTAAAATCAGTGAAAATGTGAATGGAGTTCTGAATGCGAACACTCCAATCAGCGTTAACTTCAGATGTCTTCTTCTGATGTCTTGAAATGTGCATGTTTTCATATAATCATGAATGATCATGAACATGTCTGCTTTGTGTTGGTCTCCACAGCTGGTGTATGAGTTTTTCCTTCGCTTCCTGGAGTCTCCAGACTTCCAACCAAACATCGCCAAAAAATATATCGACCAAAAGTTTGTAATGTCGGTAAGAGTTGATGTCTGAGGCTCAACACATGTTGAAATGTCGTGATGTGTGATTTCAGGCAGAACACTGATTTCTATTTAACAACTGTGTTCAAGCTGCTGGAGCTGTTTGACAGTGAGGATCCCAGAGAGAGAGACTTCCTGAAGACCATCCTCCATCGGATCTACGGCAAGTTCCTCGGCCTACGGGCCTACATCCGCCGCCAGATCAACAACATCTTCTACAGGTCAGAAAAACGAATGACCGGCATGCACATAACCTCACATGTACAGAGGCAGCAGAGTTAAGAGCATGCAGACACCACAGAGCTGATCGCTGTGGACGGCGAATCTGTCTGCATGGATCATTTACAGCTGACACAGTCTGTGTCCACAAACATGAAATATGTCACATGACCAGCGGCTGCTTTGACACATGTAACAGTGATTAAAATCTGAAGAGTCTGAATGTTCACACTGAATTTTGCCCCAGTCAGAGATCAGCCAGCTGAGGGACATCCAGTGTTCCCAGTCTGTGAGTCTAACTGCTGTTGTTTCACAGATTTATCTATGAGACGGAACATCACAATGGCATCGCTGAGCTGCTGGAGATACTGGGGAGGTAACACACACATGCATGTGTGCGCACACACGCGCACACACACACACACACACACACACACACACACAGAGTATGGTATTTTTTCAGCTGGTGTTGGTGATGATGGATGTTTGGCTCCTCAGGACTGTTCACAGACTCATCCTGAACCACAGTCACACACTGATGATGACAGCTTTACTTCTGATTGTCTTTGTACTACCTTATGAAGGCAGTTCTTATTTAACTAGTGATGGTGTGATTTTGGTTTTCATGTTTCGTTTTGTGTTTTAACATCTTGGAGCCATGTTGGGAATGACTGCTGTCACTCCAATTAGTCGAGTCAGATTTTGTTCATACAACCTCATTTCCACCAAGGTTTTGACACTGTGTGAAACATAAATAGAAACAGAATATTCTCTAAAACCTGTACGTGTGGTTCAGCTTCAGTGGAGCCTCCACAGATGTGCAGGTTAGCCATGTGCACTGACGCCCCCGCACACCATCACATATGCTGGCTTTTGAACTGTGTGCTGGTAACCAGCTGGATGCTGGATCCTCCTCTTCAGCTCGGAAGAGTTTCAAACTTTGACTCGTTAGACCAGAGGACAGTTTTGAGACACTTTGTCTCAGTCCATCTTAAATGAGCGCAGACCAAAGACGGCGGTGGCTTTTCTGGATCTGGTTTCTACCGTTTCCTCTTTGCATGGTGCAGTTTCAGCTTCATTGATGCCACAGTGGTGAACTGTGTGATGAACTGCTCAGTGTTCCTGAGCTCATACAGTGACGTCCACGACAGGATCGAGTCTGTTTTCGATGCAGAGCCGTGTGAGGGCTGAAGATCACGGCCAGACAAAATCTGTTTTCAGCCTTATGTTCAGAGACTTCTTCAGATTCTCTGAATCTTTTAAAGACATTATCTTCTATAACCAATGAAATCCACAAATTCTTTGCAGTTTCATGTTGAGAAACATTATTCTTAAACTGTTTGTCAGCGCAAACATTATTTTGATGTGTGAATAAAAATCAAATCAAATCAAATCAGTCTGTCACTTAGTGTTGAACCCCTCCTCATCTTCACTTCAGACAGACCCAGTTTCTCTAGGATGTTCTTTTTATACCCAATCATGTGGCTCACCTGTTGCCAGGTAACCTGATTCACTGTGAGATGTTCAACCTGCTGTTTTCTTTCAGCATTTCACGACTTGTCCAGTCTTTTGTTGCCATTGTTTCAATGTGTCGCTGCATCAAATTCTAAATGAGGATATGATTTTAAAAAACAGTGAAATCTGATATGTCATCTTTGTGCTATTTAAATTTAATTTAAATTTACATTTTAAAACCGATACTCCACATTTAATAGTGGAGTTTCAGTTTTTCAGATCATCACAGTCTGTTTACATGCACATTTTACAGTGTCCCAACTTTTTTGGAAATGGGGATGTATGATAAATCACTAACAGCCTCAGTCTGTAGACACACAGTGTGACACAAACACCTCCCTCTGTTAACATGAACAGCTCCACACACACACACACCTCCCTCTGTTAACTTGAACAGCTCCACACACACACACCTCCCTCTGTTAACTTGAACAGCTCCACACACACACACCTCCCTCTGTTAACATGAACAGCTCCACACACACACACCTCCCTCTGTTAACTTGAACAGCTCCACACACACACACACCTCCCTCTGTTAACATGAACAGCTCCACACACACACCTCCCTCTGTTAACATGAACAGCTCCACACACACACACCTCCCTCTGTTAACTTGAACAGCTCCACACACACACACCTCCCTCTGTTAACTTGAACAGCTCCACACACACACACCTCCCTCTGTTAACATGAACAGCTCCACACACACACACACCTCCCTCTGTTAACTTGAACAGCTCCACACACACACACCTCCCTCTGTTAACATGAACAGCTCCACACACACACACACCTCCCTCTGTTAACATGAACAGCTCCACACACACACCTCCCTCTGTTAACATGAACAGCTCCACACACACACACCTCCCTCTGTTAACTTGAACAGCTCCACACACACACACCTCCCTCTGTTAACTTGAACAGCTCCACACACACACACCTCCCTCTGTTAACATGAACAGCTCCACACACACACACACCTCCCTCTGTTAACTTGAACAGCTCCACACACACACACCTCCCTCTGTTAACTTGAACAGCTCCACACACACACACCTCCCTCTGTTAACTTGAACAGCTCCACACACACACACCTCCCTCTGTTAACATGTGACTGATTCTTCTCTCTCAGCATCATCAATGGCTTCGCTCTTCCACTCAAAGAAGAACACAAGATGTTTCTGATCCGAGTTCTTCTGCCGCTTCACAAAGTCAAGTCTCTCAGTGTCTACCACCCACAGGTCAGAGCTGTCTGTCTCTCTCTCTCTCTCTCTGTCTCTCTGTGTCTCTGTCTCTCTCTGTATCTCTGTCTGTCTCTCTCTCTCTCTCTCTGTCTCTCTGTGTCTCTGTCTCTCTCTGTATCTCTGTCTGTCTCTCTCTCTCTCTCTCCCTCACTCTCTCTCTGTCTGTCTCTCTGTCTGTCTCTCTCTCTCTTTCTGTCTCTCACTCTCTCTGTGTCTCTGTCTCTCTCTGCGTCTCTGTCTCTTTCTCTCTGTGTGTGTGTGTCTCTCTCTCTCTCTCTCTCTCTGTGTCTCTGTCTCTCTCTGTATCTCTGTCTCTCTCTGTGTCTCTGTCTCTCTCTCTCACTCTCTGTCTCTGTCTCTCTCTCTGTCTCTCGCTCTCTCTGTGTCTTTGTCTCTCTCTGTGTCTCTGTCTCTCTGTGTCTCTCTGTCTCTCTGTGTCTCTGTCTCTCTCTCACTCTCTCTCTCTCTCACTCTCTCTCTCTGTGTCTCTCTGTCTGTCTCTCTCTCTGTCTCTGTCTCTCTCTGTGTCTCTGTCTCTCTGTGTGTCTCTGTGTCTCTGTCTCTCTCTCTCTCACTCTCTCTCTCTGTGTCTCTCTGTCTGTCTGTCTGTCTGTCTCTGTCTCTGTCTCTCTCTGTCTGTTACTGACGGCTCTCTGTCTGTGTGCAGTTAGCGTACTGTGTGGTTCAGTTCCTGGAGAAAGACAGCAGCCTGACAGAGCCGGTGAGTCTGCTGACGTCCCTCCTGCTTCCATGGCAACACTCTAAATGTCCCGCTGCTGATGTGTTGTTTCCATAGTAACGTACAGAGGGTAGATACAACTCTGTCTGACATCTGTGGATCAGTTATTACACAGGATGTATATCTTATCTTAGAGGAGTTCAGGGGTCGTAGTTTGACTTCCCGTTGGCTGTGACCTTTGACCCCTGTAGGTCATCATGGGTCTGCTGAAGTTCTGGCCGAAGACTCACAGCCCGAAGGAGGTGATGTTCCTGAACGAGCTGGAGGAGATCCTGGACGTCATTGAGCCGTCAGAGTTCGTTAAAGTCCAGGAGCCGCTCTTCAGACAGCTCGCCAAGTGTGTGTCCAGCCCACATTTCCAGGTACCTGAACCAGAACTGAAACCTGAGACAGAACCCGAGAACCTGAATCATGGTCTGAGTCACAACCAGAACTGGAACCTCAGCCTAAAACAGAACCTAAACTAGATCAGAATCTCACTATCTCACTATCTGACATAAAACCGCAACCTGGAGCAGAAGCAGAAGCGGAATTACTGCCGAAAACAACAGCGAAGGATTGATGCGTTTATATTTCTGTAGTTATTTTACAGTAAATGTTTTAAAACTGCAAGTCACAGTGAAATAATTATTTGGGGCATCATGGAGGTCAAAATATTTAAGGTTCTGATCATGAACCACAACGTCTGCATCAAGGCTGAATGTGGACCCCGAGACCGTTTGATCCGACCTGTGAGGCGACTCAGAAATACAAATTGATGATGACGACGACGATGATGATGATGATGATGATGGTGATGATGATGATGATGATGATGCTGATGATGCTGATGCTGCTTTTGTATGTTCAGGTGGCAGAGAGAGCTCTGTATTACTGGAACAACGAGTACATCATGAGTCTGATCAGTGACAATGCTGCCAAGATCCTTCCCATCATGTTCCCCGCCCTCTACAAGAACTCCAAGAGCCACTGGAACAAGTATGCACGCACGTACACACACACACACACACACACACACACACACACACACACACACACACACACACACACACACACACACACAGGATCAGTGCTGAACATGTAGTTCCAGTGTTTGATGCATCACAGTTTTCTGCCAAATACATTCAATCATTGGATTCATTTGACCTTGAACACCTGTCTGTCCTCCACTGAGGACAATAAAAGCCTGTCTGTCCTCCACTGAGGGAAATAAAGCCCCTCTCATGTCAGCCTGTCCTCCGGTGTCCTCCCTCTCCGATAACGTGAGCCCCCTCATGCGGAGCTGCACCACTGGCTTTCTGCTCTGAGCTCTTGGTTTGTGTGTTTTATGGGTGTGTGTGCTGCTGTTCCTCAGGACGATCCACGGTCTGATCTACAACGCTCTGAAGCTCTTCATGGAGATGAACCAGAAACTGTTTGATGACTGCACGCAGCAGTATAAGGCCGAGAAACAAAAGTAACACACATCATTTCACCTGTTTTCACTTCATCACGATGAAGGTGAAATGTTTCTAAATGAGTGTGTTTTCTGTCTGCAGAGAGAAATACAAGCTGAAGGAGAGAGAGGAGATCTGGCACAAGATAGAAGAGCTGGCCAGGCAGAACCCACAGGTACCCACTCACCTGTCTCCTCACCTGTCTCACCTGTGTCCTCACCTTTCTACCTTTCTCCTCTCACATTGTTTGACTAACCAGCCCTGATCCAGGACAGTAGAAGCTACTGTGGGTTAGGGTCCAGTCATGTGTGAATTCACATGTAATATAGTAGTGGCCATATTATCAATGTGTGTGTTATTTAATTTGAGTAGGATTACACAGGTCATTTGTATTTTTAAGTCTTGTTTTGTGTACTTATACTGCAGATCACATTAATAAAAATGTCAGTGAAGAAGTCACTGATGTTACCTGGTATTTGTTCTCGATTGTTAACGCCGTTCTGTATCAATAACAATAATCATTTTATTGTTTTGTTGCATCATTTATCTTTTTATTGGTTTTTTAAAGACTTGAAATGCTGTATAGAAATAAAGTTTTTGTTGGTATGCTTGATTAATTGTGTGCGTGTTCTTCTCTTCTTTCAGAGCAATAAGCTCCACCCCCTCCGCCCTGGACTCCACCCACAGGAAGAGGTCAGTTCTTTATGTTTGGTGAATATTGAAGTGTGTAAATTAACCTGATGGCTCATGTCACAAACTTTTCGTTAGAATTTTTCTAATGTCTGAAAACTTGTTTGTTGGCGTGTACTTGCAGTACATGCTGTACAGTGACAGTACTGCTGTGGCTGTGTACTCTATGGAAACAGAGACTCCGACAGCTGAAGACATCCAGCTGCTGAAGAAGACTGTGGAGAGCGAGGCCTCACAGGTACTGTTGGATCAATCAACCAATCTGTCAGTTGATCAGTTAATCACCTGCTAAGCTGAATGGGCCCACTGTCGCCCTTCACAGGGTCTGAAGGATCTGAAGAAGGACAAGGTCCTGATGAGAAGGAAGTCGGAGTTGCCGCAGGACGTCTACACCATCAAAGCTCTGGAGGCTCACAAGAGAGCCGAGGAGTACCTGACAGCCAATCAGGAGGCTCTCTGACCGGGGGAGGTGGTCCCTGTGAGCCTGACTCCGCTCCCCTCCTGTCCATCTCTCTGGACAGGAAGTTGAAGCTGTGTTGGGGGAAGTGGTCTGGGGTCAGATCAGGACGGAGCTGATGCTGCGTTCACAACAAAACAAAAAAACAAACCTCACCTCTGACCCCCTGGTGGCCGATAACAAGTAGGACACTGTGTACGTGGTGTTTCAAAGTGTGTCAACGGTCATGTGATGATGACATCATCAGCTTCATCTTGCACTAACACCTCCAACACCTTCATCTCCAAACAACCTGCTGCTGTTTGTTTCCAACCACCGCCGTTTACACGCGCTAACCACAAGGCGAAGTGCTCGCATGACATCACCGACAGCCTTTTCCACTACGGGAACCAAACGACCTGTGAATTCACGTCTGTCTGTTGTCTCTGGTCCTGCTTTGTTTGCACTGCTCCGACCATCGACGTGGGACTTTAAAGACACGTCCTTCTCTTCCTGTTTCAGACTCCGTCCAAACTAAAACCACCGCTTGTTTTCAACATGGAGATTTTTCCAAAGAGGGTGTCAGCTAAAGTCTGCATGAATGTAATCATTGCATAGCAGGATTCTGTGTAGTTCATTTATGGAATCCTGATGGATGGATGCACTCATTGATCCATCGACTGCTGCTTGATGATGTTGCACGAAGGTCTCTGTATGTCCGGACTTGTGGTCAAATAGTTTAAATTTCTTCCTCGCTGAGTGAAATCAGCTGAAGTCTCTGGTGCTTCAGGTGCATCAGGGCTTCCTCTCTCATCTCCTGCAGCACTGGAAACACTGGACCATCCTTCACCTGTCGAAAGGAGATAGTGCCGTCCCACAATTCCTTGCGGTAACAACATTTGAAGAGGCAGTTTTGTCAAACACAGTGGAAACACAAAGCAGAACCAGAACCAAGTTCAGGTTCCGTGAAGTTCCCGGTTTCAGGTCCTTCAGTTCCTGCAGTGGAAAGAGTTCCAACACATCGTGTCTGTCCTGTGACACCTGAATGCAGCACAGATGAGTTCACTGACTCACTCAGTCCTCCGAATGCAGCTTCACTCCAGAGACCCGCCCCCTGCACCTGACCTGACCAATCACCTGTGGGTATGGATCTGTGGTGAACTCGAGACTGAAGCAGCTTCAGACGGACTGATGATGATGATGATGATGATGATGATGATGATGATGATGATGATGACGATGATGACGACGACGACGACGACGACGACGAGGAGACACAGTGAATGTAGACGTCCAATCAGCATCCAGCAGAACCCGAAGAAGTTTGATTTTAGTTTGATGAGAGCTGATGACTCATTTCCTGTTTGGTTTGTTTTATTTTGATGTCTGCCCTTCGTGACTTCATCGAGTTTAAACCAATGAGAGAATTCGTTTGCATGAGGAAGCACCGGCTCAGTGTTCAATGAAAACCTGTAATCTGAATGTTCGTGTATGAACGACGATACTCCATCTGAACCTGTAGAGACGTAGCCGTCACTCATCAGGTTAAAGGTCAAACACAATGAAGCGCTCAGAAGTTCTGGGAGATTATGCAAACTGTAAAAGAAGCTTCTGATCTGTAAACAAACTCGTGATTCACATCGACCGTCTGAGCGTCGAGACACGCCGCTCTGTCTTTTTTTATTTCCTGCTGTCATGAGTCGAGTCTGTGCTGCCTCACAGTGATCACTTCCTGCACATCTTTTGGCGGCACACAGAGGGTTTTATTGTGAAGCAACAGGAAATGACTGATGTCACAGACATCAGCGCTGCAGTGTTCGACCTGCAGTTCAGACCAATCGCGACCAGCTGAATCTCTCACCAGAGGTTTTCTATCTGTGTCCGTGGCGACCGGAGCATCAGTAGTGATGCGTTTTACATCAGCCAGCAGTGATTGGTCGCACATGGTCCTGAAGGGCAAGTTGGCGTAGTTATGGAGAAGGCTACAGCAGCAGGAGTGTGATGGAGGCTGCGGCATCATCAGCAGGTCGACAGTGTAGTTACTGTCAGTGCCAGACGGGGGAGACAGACCACGACAGGTTAACGTTTGTTTGGGAGGATTTCTGTCTTTGTTGGACAAAATTTGGACAGGAAATCAGGGACGGGAACATGTCCAGACTCAATAACATGGCCAGTTAAAGCTGTAGGTCTTTAGTTTTCTTCCCCAGGATCGATCACTGAGCCGTTCAGTGGTGGTTTGAACAGACCGACGCCTCCCGATGGCGTCTGTCTGTCTGAGGCCTCCGTGGAGATATCAGCTCCACACCGCCACTTCCTGTGGTCGCTGCTCCCTCAGACCAACGCTGGTGGTGACTGAGGAGCTCAGAGTCGGTGGATTGAACAGATGTTAACGCACAGCTGGTGTGTGACGTCTGTTCTGCAGACTCAGATTCCCATGATCCTCTGCTGTCTCAGTTCTGTTTACAGGAGCGTCTAATCTGTGACTCATCCGGTGTCAGATTTTAGAAAATGTACATAAGAAAGAATTATGTTCTTAAACAGAGTGTTTGCAGACATCACGGCACTTTACGAAATGCCATTTGTGATATTTCTTGGCATTTTGTGAACAGTTGTTGTCACAAATGCAGTTCCAAACAAACTGGACGGCAACTTTAAGAAAAATGAACTTAAGTTCTTAAAAGTTAAAACAGCTTAGTCATTAAAGTGCAGTTTGTCTTTTAGAAATCACTCAAAACTGTTCAAGTGCAAAACACAATAAATGTTATAATGACACAGAACAATCCACATCGTTAACCTGCAGAGTTTCTGACAGAATGCTGATGTCCTCAGTAGAAAATATCTGATAAATGTCGTTAAAGTGCGTTTTTCATTCACTCGATGATGTTCCTGAAGTGTTTGTTCTGGATGAAAACACAATAAACGTTCAGCAACGTTTAACCAGAAAGGAAGGAATCACACAAAGAAATCACCAAATGATACAAAATAACATGAAAAGGAGCTGATTAATTCCGATTAATATTCAAAATTCAATCATTCTGGGTCACACAATGTGGAAAAAGTTTTTTATATGAGCATGAACAGCTGTGCACATCTGCAGTTTGTTTTAAATAAACAAGCTTCTCATTAACGTCTTCGAGTGACATTTAACCCGTCTGAGCTGTCGCTGCTTGACTAAACGTCGGAGTGACGTTTAAAAAGCTGAGATCCGCGGCTGCGTTTGGAGAGCGATCAAACAATCCTCCTTACAGGAACGTTTCCAGAAGATGGAAGAAAATGTTTGAAGAGACAAATGCTGGACCTTATTTTGAGGCGTTGTGAGGAGAGACAGATGTTCTGCCTGCAGCTGTTGTTGTTCTGTATGTTTCCCTGTATACTGATTCATGACCACGCCCCTTCATGACCACGCCCCTCACGGTGGTTCTTAAGCCCCTCCTCTTTCTATTGTTTACGCTTATGTTCTCATCAGCTGATTTTTCTTCGTTCGTTGCACATGGTCTTCTGCTCACGTCGTGTGATTCACTGTCAATCAATGAGCATTCCAGTGGTGGGTTAGCCCCACCCACCTCCGTCACCGCTGGACAAAATGGCCACCACAGGTCAGATTTAACCTGACTTTTGGTTGTTGAGTCTTTGCTGTCACTAGTTTTAATCTGTTGTAGTCAGGAAGTGAGTAAAGCTTGTTGCGTACACGCTCATGTGTACTTGATGTGTACATCAGAGGATCATCCAGCAGTGCGCAGATCAGGTCCCTTCATCTTTGGCTGACTGCAAAACATCTTAACTGACAACTTGTGATTATAAGAACAGACTCTGGAGCAGCTTCCTGTTATAGTTGTTGACATCAGGACTGATCCAGAAACTGACCAATAGCAGTTTATCTGGATCTATCAGGTGATCAGCTGCAGTAAATAGTACTGTAACCGCTGATCCTTGTCGGATTGGAAATGTAAAATATCAAACTTCAGTCAAACTGTAGTGTAACTCAGCCTGCTGTCTGCTTTATCTCCACTGACTTTGTGATGCTTTCCTTCAGACCGTTGAGTTTGGAGTCATTTCCGTTCTTAGGACACATTCTGGTGTCTTTCAGAGCCGAATCAGACAGACTTTTAAATCCTCTGCTTTCACCAACAAACACAGGAAGCCTGAGTTCAGCCGAGTATTTCGGCTTCAACGTTCGTTTCTGCTCAGTCTGTGATTTCAGCTCTTTGTGCTTCAGCTTCACAGCGTTTTATTTCAGCTGCAGACGTTCAGACAAACTGTGGTGTTGAATGTTTTCATCAAGTCAGTTGAAGGAGAATCTGAACCAAACTCCATTAATATTTCTTAGAATTTTAGCCTTTAATGATACAGACTCTGATTTGTTCCCAGCTGTCAGAAATCAGAGATCTTAACAAATCCCACGATTCTAATGAATCTATTTTCAGGACTTTTATTAAAGTTTGTCATTTGCGAGAAGCTCGAACAAAGCGATTCGTTTTTTTTGTTTGTTTTTGCCCAGCGGCGACTCGACATCAACACTAAGGTGAAACATTCAGTGAAAGAAAAACAAACATGGCTGCTGTCTCTCCACTTGAGTCCCGACACTAAAACCTCAACGCTGCTTCCCATCATCCTGTACATATGTTGTACTTTAATTAGTTAGAGCATTAGATAGTATGGAAATCTGATTTTGTACAGATGTTCATGTATGTACAGAACAAAGTAAAAAAAAGAAATAAAGTGGACATGTTTGACAATCAGAGTTTCTGTGTTGTATACCAACAGATTCACACATGGTCACATTAATTCATGTACAATCGAAACTTTAAAGAAATCGTCAACAAACATTTCAAAGGCTTTAAGGTGGAATGTGACTTTAAACTAAATAAACTTTTTACATTGAAAATCCAAACAGGATGTTCTCATGTCAACTTTGTTTGTTTCCTTCACTTCTTCAGAAGAGGAGAGTGGCTGCGTTTGAAATTAATGATGCTAATTAATTAATGATGATAACTCCACATCACAGAGAATAATCTGAAAATTTTGTCCAAAACCAAAAATATTCAATTTACTGTCACAGAAGAAAAAGAAAAGCAGCAATTTCTCACAACTCAGAAACAAAACAAAAAAAAAATCTCAGTTTGAAAAAGTCAGACATAATCTGACAACACTTCAATAGACAAACGGTCAAAAAAGGCCTGAGATCAGATCAGAAACAGGAGCAGTGTATGGGAGCAAATGAGGGTCAAAAACATGTAGAGTTTGTGAAATGATGAGATCATTTCAAACATCACACAAGTGAAACAAACAGAACAGTGAAGTGAAAAACTTTTCAAACTTCAAACTTTTTAACTTTGTACCAACATGCTGAGGAAAGCTTTTATTCTCTTTCTGGAACCTCAACATCGATTTAATCTGCACAGTTTTTTTTTTAAATCATTTTCGCACCCATTTTTTTCTATGAATCTTTCTACACTTTGACAAACTTGAATTCCTGCTGCAGTTTCTCTCTCACAAAGAAAATGAACAACCAGACTCTTCACACATGGAGGAAAAAACAAAACAACAAAAGGACAAAACGTTCGTCTGCACCTTCAAACGAAAAGAAGAAAAAAAAATGTTCTCACAAATAAAACACTTTGCTGTATTAAGAAAATTAATTTATCATATATATTAATGATGACAGAATAATGGGATTTAAAAACTAAGTGTAACCACGGCGGGCTGCTCTTCTGTACTTTGTCGATCTGGTCGCCACGATTCATGAATGTGTAAAAATGCTAGCATGCTGGACGGTTTGAGCTTTTATGACTCGCAGCCACGACACGTCAGAGACGATGATTCACGTTGCTTAAACATTCATGTCGTTACAGTCAACAGCAGAAACTGAATCACATTTATTTATGACAAATGAAGCTAGCTTAGCCACCTAGCATGTACCATTCAAACGTGCCATAATGACCAAGTGGAGCGTTACCTTCTGCAGTGTCCTCTGTCGGGAGCTAACAGTCAGCTAATGTTAGCTGACCAACATCAGCTAACATTAGGTAATAGCAAATGTCAGTAATTATAGTTGGTCAGCCAGCAGAATACAATTTCAATGTGTTTAATGAGCTAAAACATGTTAGCTCACTTACTAATGTAAATTTGTTCCTGTTGTAAAGTTATGGCACAATTCTGAAGAGTAAACGATAGCCGGCAAAGCTAATTTAATGCATTTCTTGTCTGTAAATTCACTGTGCCTCAATTTTTCCTTCTCATTGGGATAAACAAACGACCGTAACAGCGTTCAGCTGCAGTCCTGGTCTGACAGACAGGACCCGAGCTGCAGGTCTGTTTGCTGGACCAGGACCCAGGTGGTTTCACTCGGTCCTGATCAGAGAGCAGAAACCCTCCGACGGACACTGAAGGTAACAGCTTGAAACTGACTGTAACTGAATGTTAAAGAACCACATTTACACACTGATGAGACATAACTGTGAGTATTAGATTTCTGGCTGTAGATCCTCCTGAATCCTCCACTCTGGACCTTCACCTGAATGTGTGACGTGTTTCTGAGATGCTGCAGTTAAACTTTATACATGGTGACTTTTTAAAGCTGATTCTGATTTTTCGTCAATGGAGGATCTTGATTTTCCAGAATGAAAATAAAGGGATTCTTTGGTTCCAGCAGAATCATCTTTAAGGAAGCAGAGCTGAAGATGATTCTGCCGATTCGTTGATGGCCAGAAAAGTGAGCAATAATCGAACTGACTTTTAAAGGTTTATTTTGCCAAAGAATTAGGAAAATATTCTCGGCGCATGTTGGAGTTAGTCAAAATAACCACATTTTGAGAAAGATGGTTTTTTACTGGACAAAACCCATGATTGAACTTCTGATGGACAAATAAAAAGTCCTTCATTTACTGGACTAACAGTCATTCAAATTAAAGTGTAAAACATACTGCAATTAATAAACTCCCCTGAGAGACAAAACTGAGGGCAGCGTTCAGTTTCAGCAGCTTCAGGTTTGTTTTTAATGTAACTCAATAAAACGTCTGATTCACTGGTTCATCACCACTGTCAGCTGTTCACTGTTAATTCATAACATCACCTTCTTCCTGTCACTGCCCGAAACTCTGTCAGTGTCCCTGAAGTGGTCTTGGTGTATTCAGGGTCTACTGATGTCGTAGTCGGTGGTTGTGGTGCGTTCAGGGTCCATTGATGTTGTTCCTGCGGCCGAGGCGCAGGGTGGCGGCACTCTGTCGGCTCTGCAGGGTGTTCTGGACCATGTCCTTCCACTGGTCGTCTGAGATCTCTCTGGCCCACGACGGCACGCCAAAAGATGGCAACGCCACGGCCGCCATCGTCCTCTTCACCAGCTCCACGTGGTCTGTGGGCGACACAGGAAGTTTACAGCATTATATTTGTCTTCTCTGTTAAAAAATGAACTATCAATGAAGATTATTCTCATAATTATTACTCCTACATTTTCCTAAAATAAAATCACCTCAAAGGTCTTTGACACCTGGTTGAAAGCTCAGAAAAAGTGGACCTGTGTATTTGCTGGTGATATTGAAGTTCTAACAATACTGACGTCTGATTCCAGTGAATAATGTCCCGGTAGAAACATGCTGTCTTCACTTAGAGACCATTTTTCCAGAGGAGCACAGAGGACTGATAAAGAGCTTCATCACATGGAGCAACGACAATCACCTGAAGATCAATATCAGCACAACCAATCAGTTTCTGCTGAACTACAATTCTTCAAATATGGACGCTGCTGCAGAGAAGCGACAGACTGTAAAACGTGGACGCTTCACACACACGTTCGACCCGACAGCAGGGACTAAACAATCTGGAGCTGCTAACGGAGCAGCTAACAGCCAATTCAGCAGACTATTATGGAGACACTTTGACTGCAAACAAATGCAGAAGAAAGAAAGTCACAAATTACTGCGACGAGTATTTTATGATGACAATCTTCTGTTCCCAATCTAATGAGCGGGTTTCGAATGTTTTGAAGAAAGTGAGTCAGAAACAGTACGGGAGCCCGCAGAGGACATGTGGAGGTCTGACCTGCGTCCATGGGGATGGAGGCTCGGCTCCTCTGGGCCGCCGCCCCCTCAGGGTCCTCCTCCTCATCACTGTCTGGAGGAGGAGCTTCAGGAAGGTGGAGACCCATCACCTGCAGGAGACGGGACAGACAGGTGAGACATCACTGTGACAGCTGAAGGTCAGACAGAGATAAATATCTGCGGCCAGAAAGTAACTAAGTACATTTACTTTCTCCTTCTCCTCCACCACATGTGGACAATGTTGTACTTTTTACTCTGACAGCTTTAGTTATTTTACCAATTCAGATTTTTACACACTAACATTTGAAGAGATTAGAAAATATGTTAAGTTTCAAATTAAAGGATCCAAAATCCTGCTTTGACATGGTCATTCACACCTGTCACCCATCTGTCATTCACACCTGTCACCTGTCTGTCCTTCACCCCTGTCATCTGGCTGTCCTTCACACCTGTTACCTGTCTCTCCTTCACCCCTGTCACCTGGCTGTCATTCACTCCTGTCACCCATCTGTCATTCACACCTGTCACCTGTCTGTCCTTCACCCCTGTCATCTGGCTGTCCTTCACACCTGTCACCTGTCTGTCCTTCACACCTGTCACCCATCTGTCATTCACACCTGTCATCTGGCTGTCCTTCACACCTGTCACCTGTCTGTCCTTCACTCCTGTCACCTGGCTGTCATTCACACCTGGGGTTCTAGTTTCACTCACACACACGATTTGTTCTGGTGTGTGTTTGTTGCCGTCTCTCGTCAGTGACTTTGGTTAGAACGTGGACAGGATATCGTCCTCTGTTAAACTGTTTGCTCTCGTGCACTTCAGTGGTCACGTGACAGTCAGACTGTCACACCAGTTCACACACCTGCTCAGGTGTGAACTGAACGTTCTCTCACCTTTAGGTGTGAAACAGTGAGTGCTGTTGCTGGGCAGAACTCACCTCTATCCTGTGCTGCACCTGCTGCAGCTGCTCTGTGTGGGATGGGGCCTCCTCCCCCCTCTCCTCCCCTTCCTCCCCAGGCTGCTCACTGCTGGTCACACCGTCGGGCTCCTGGTTCAGAGGCTGGTAGTAATATCCCCCACTGTTCACGTCCTCCTCCTCCTCCTCCTCCTCTTCCTCCTCTCCGTTCAGCTCCATCTCTCCCACCTCCTCCTCCTCACCCCCTCCCTCCCCCCCGTTCCACACCGGCAGCAGGGCTCCATCAGCCGGACGTTCGTCCTCCCCGAGCTCGTCCTCCGAGTTTGGTAAGACTCTCTCTGGTCCCATCGCAGAGCTCCACACTTCCATCCACAGACAAAACTGAAAGGGGGAGAGAGAGGGGACAGAGAGATGAGAGAGAGCCAGAGGACACAGGTGGAGACACGGGGGAAGGAGAGGTGACAGAGGGGGAGACAGAGCGTTAGACAGAGTCCTTCCAGAGTGTCTGTGTGTCTCCTGGTGGACAAACGTGGCCGCTGGTTGTAATGAACGCAGGCTAACTGCTAACATCACATCACCGCTCTCTTCACATAAACCTGCGCAGTAAACACGGAGCTCCGCTAGCTTTAGCTCAAGAAGGCCAGCAGGTTTTCTCCTCCCTCTCTGATCTACAGCAGTACTGTCATCAGGTACATGATGACGATGACGATGATGATGATGATGATGGAGAACACCTGAGCGGTTAACCGCTACTGAAGCTAACTGCTATTTGTTTCTGACTGACTCTCGTTTGGTATCCGGTTGTTAAAACCGGTCTTCTTCTTCTCCTCCTCTGCCTCGCTGTTTTATGTCCTGAAGAAGAAGGAGACGAAGAAGACGAAGACACCCTCCATGTAAAGTTTCTTACCTGTCTGTCTGTTTGTCTGTCTGTTGGGAGCTGTTAGCCGCTGCTAGCCGCAGCTGTTTGATCAGACACTTCCGGGTACGTCACGACACAGCAACTAAACTTTATTAACAACATAAACAATTTACAATAAAATAACTAAGTCAGGCCAAAAAGTCAATTACATTTCTAACAATAATACAATAGAGACACATTTAAAAAAAATAGAAGAATAAATACATAAATTATTACAATATGTAAAAATAAGAAGAATGTTCCAAAGTCTTGTCTTTTCTCTCCATTCTCAGTTTCCTTTTCTATTCTGTTTTCATTTCTATATTTTAATTTGTCTGTTTTACTCGTTCTATATAATTTGGCTTTTTTGTGCTTTTAATTCTGTCTGTCTGTCTGTCTGTCTGTCTGTCTGTCTGTCTGTCTGACAGAATATTTAAGATCAAGTCATGTCCTTTTTCTTTGTGGGGGAAACAAAAATGATGTATTTCCTGTGAATTCATTTAACAGAAAAGAACAGGGCCAGTCTCTCAAGCTTTGATTTTATTCACTTCTATACTGATTTTTCTATGTATTTCTTTAAAGTGTACTTGTATAGGAACAAATATAAAGCATCAAGTCATGCAACATACCACAGCATTTATAGCATAAGTTACATGTTCAGTGGTTAGAGATACAAAAAAAAAAAAAAAAAAAAAGAAACATAAATCACAAACAATTAAATAATAAAATGGTCTTTAAACTAAGATGTAATGATCAGTTTCCGTCCTGGTGATCAATAAAGTTTGATCTGATCAGATTTGAAATAAGATTCTTCATGTAAACACGTTTCAACCACTCGATTATTACCACCAACTAGCCAGCAGGTGGTGCTGTTTATCATATGACACATTAGGCTGGATTATTCTGATAATCGATCAATAAATTAAGACAAATCATTAAATTAAGACAAACTGAGAGTGTGAGATAAAAATTTCTGAATGTATTGATAAATACGTTGAGGAAGGCTTGTGGTTCATCCATTTTTAAAGAAGTGAAAATAAAATGGATCAATTTCCTGTAATGATTTGTTCTTTACAGTGATTTGGAAACTTTATATTTGTTTCTCTTCTTTATATAATGTGACTTTATGAGCCAGAATTCTTGTGAAGTTAGTTTGAATCCAAATATCATCTTTGAAAATGGAAAAGCTTTTCCATTCACTGACTGAAACAATGAGACTGTTGCTTTAAATATTAATGTCACAAATTCCCCCAAGAAATGTTTGACAATCCACCAGAAAAATTCTTGACATATTTTGATTATTCTTTCTACGTTTATTAACAGAATCTATCCATTTATCAGGTAGCACCTGTATTTTCTGTTTCCTTCCATCACAAAGGTCTTAATGCTGTTTCAATTGCCGACAAAAAATAAGATAAGATGACATCAACTAGACTCAACTCTTCCTCAAATTTAATTAATTTAATTATTTTTTCAAAGTTGAATAAATGATCTTACAAAATGAATTATTATACAATGTTTGGACCAAATGAACTTAAAACGGGTGGAATCAGGTAAGGTGGAGGGCAGGCTGTTATTTTGAAAATCAGGACCGGAAGGTTTTTTGAGTGATTTGTTGGTGTTATCAGAACAGGCACGAGCTGATCAATCAGCAGCTTCTGACCGTGAATCAATAATAGGTGTCATTATTAAGCAGTTTAAGTTATATTCAGTCTAATTTTAAAAACGGTGACGTCACAGATTAGAAAGAGGCTCAGCGGATTGTGACGTCACGCCTGTAGAGATCGTCTATGGAAGTTGAGGGGTCACTCTGATCCGGTTTCTCTGTGCGCTGATGAGTCCTAAACCATTTCTATATTTATTAAGGAATTAATTAATTTAAAACATTTAATTATTATATTTTAATGCAAACAAATTCAAACAAAGACAAAGAAACGTAAAAACATGTGGCAGAGAGATCACACATCATTTAAGGAAATGTATGTGTCATGTCATGAATGACATCATCTCTCTGACAGCATTGAGCTGAAAAGATCTTAACTTTTATTTTGAAAATACAGACGGACTAAATGCGTAACGAGCTCCTCTTTATTTGTTTCTTTCAGTTTTTCATGAACTCATTCTCTGTTCAATCTTATACACATAAACATAAAAAAACATGAACGTTCAGTCATTTATCATAGACATAGACAAACATATTCATAATACAAATATACATGTGATAGAGCTGCTCCAAGTGTTTGGTACTTAAAATATTCCATCCATCCATTATCTATACCGCCTATCCCTTTCGGGGTTGCGGGGGGCTGGAGCCTATCCCAGCTACAATGGGCGAGAGGCGGGGTTACTTAAAATATTAATTAACTGTTTTCTGATTAAAATACACAACAATGAGGAAGAAGTCCCCCCACAGTTGAACGACATGTAATTAGTTCTATTTTTTAGGATTTATTCAAATATATGGTAATTTTCACTATTTTTCAGCAATATGTTGCTTCATTATTATTATTATTATTAGTAGTAGTAGTAGTAGTAGTAGTAGTAGTAGTAGTAGTATTGATAATAATAATAAAATACATTATTCTTATATAGCGCTTTTCAGGACACTCAAAGATGCTAATTACTTGAATATAACAATAATGTATACAATAAAGCCTAATACAGATAAGTAGCCTGTATTGTAGTTCATTTAATGTGTTTTTAGATGATTCACTAATGCCAATAAATGTTTTATTTAAAATTCTGCTTTGTTAACATGAATTATTATTACTAACAGCTGTGGCGTTATTAGTGTGATCATTGGTTATCAGTGCAGTCGGTCCTCTGTCTCTGTCTCTCTCTCTGGTCCCAAGAAACGGATCAGAGTGAGTCCTCCTCTCCTGCCTCCTCTCTCTGCTCCTCATAGTAACGGTCACCTGCAGAAACACACCGGGACTCACCGAGCTCACACCGACGACAGACCGACCCCCTGCCGTCTCCAGGACACCGACCCCCGCCGCCGGCCTCTCTGCTGCTGACCAAACCCGATCTATCGATACAGGGATCGACCGACTCTGATGTCCGCCGCGGTGGATCAGAACCGGCGCGTGGCCTGCGGCGGGATCAGAGGCACCGGAGCAGCGAGTGATGACATCAGCGTGTGAAAGTCCCGATCGTCCGCGCGTGAGCTGATCGATCATTAACAGGTTAACTCATCTACTTATTGCAGCACTCAGAGCCTGAGTTCATGATTGATTGGTCTGATCAGCTGATCGGTTCCAGCCCCTGCTCATCAATACATTGGAATAATTGATTGTTGATTAGCTCTGATTAGCCCTTTTACTTGAACATTAGAATTAATCGTCTGAAACGGATCAATTGACCTGTCACCAACTGATAACTGATCAGTTCCTGACCAGAATGAAAACAGAAGCTGACAGTATTGATCACAGACAAATTGCTCAACAATTGATCTCCTCAAACTTATTTATCAGTTAGTTTATCTATCTATCTCTAATGAAAGTTGATTGATATTGTAACAGCAGGTAAACAGATCAATAGTATCAATGACACACAGAGAGCAGATGAAGAGAACATTTAGCTCCTCTATTGATACCTATAGCTGTTTAGCATGCTAGCTGTTAGCAGTTTCAAAGCTCACCTGAAGCTGATGGGAACTGTTGTGTTGGTCTGTCTGTGTTCAGTGCAGAGCCTGAGTCAGCCGTGGTTAGCTTAGCTCAGCTTAGTTTAACTAATCTTAGCTTAGCCAGGGAACAGCTCACCTGGCTCTGTGAACGCTTCGCTCATTAATAGGCTGTAACTCCTTTGTTTGAATCTGAACAAAAACGAAGGTAAAAACAGGAAGTTGCAGCTTCAGGGGATTTATGTCCTGGAACTATTTGTTGGTGACCCGCCAGGCGCAGTGACTTCTCCTTGTCTTGTTGGGGCAATGAGGTTGCCAGGCAACCAGTGTAGACGCTGTGCTGGGCGGATGAATACACAGTCTCTCTGAATAGTTCCAGCACCACAGGCGTAGCAACAGTAACTAAGAGAGGTGGGGCTTATTGATTGATTGATTGATTGATTGATTGATTGATTGATTGATTGATTGATTGATTGATTGATTGATCTCTGTAGGCAGACGTTCATTGGCTGGTAACAAAACCACTTCCTAATAACGTGATGTCTGTTAATATTCAAAGTGTAACTTCTGTTGAAGGATCATTGAAGTCATTCTGAAAATCTGATTCATTACAAGTTTATAAGAATATTACTGGAATATTCTTAAAGGTTTAATATATTTCTGGAAACAAATAAATATATTTCATTCATTTCTCACATAATTATCATTGTTACTGACTTCTTTTAAATCACACCGACAACATTTCGCCTTGTCAAAACTGATGATTGATGAGAGAATAAAGAAACATTTCACGTTTTCCGTTCGCTTGGTTATATTTTTTTGTGCGCTTCGTCAGTGATTACCGTCCTGTAGTACAGGTAGCTAACAAGGCTACATCTCCTGAGTGAGCGTTAAACAGTTGCCGTGATGTATAATGATGACACAGGGGCAACAAAAGGTTCATGGGAGCTGTAGTTTTTAAATTGCTAACAAGTTAACAATAGAGTGAGTCATTCTGGAGAAAGGTTATGATGCTGCCACCTTACCTTCTTGGCCTGTTGCTGATTGGCTGGAATAGCGTTGTGTGCCCCAGGCCGAGCCACTCACAGAACCAGGACTTTGATGGAAAACAGATTTTTGTCCAGCAGACACACATCAATAGAGTGACTCACCACACCTTTAATGCTTGTTTCATTCAAAGTAATTCTCAATGACAGCCTTAAATGAGTCATAGAAGTTAGCCAAACAGAGCCCAGACAGGAAGCAATGTCAGGACTTTAGCACAACTAATGGGGACGTCACGTGAAACCAGCCAATGGGAGAGTTCGGTTCAGTACCTGCTTTTTACCAGAAGAGGTCAGATTTTGGGTTTCTCGGAGATCTCATTCAGTTTCTGACTGTTTTTCTCTCCATGTTTCTCCAGGTGTTCCAGTGCTCCCAGTCCTGTCCAGGATGCTGCCGGCCTCCATCCAGATCACAGGGGAGATGCTGTCGGCGGCCGAGGTTCAGGACATCTGTGAGAGTCTGAAGGAGGACAGTGTCCGCCTGCTGTCAGTCCGCGGCTGCCAGCTCTCCGACCGGGACTTTGGACGCGTCTGCCGCAGCGTCGCAGAGTCGCGCTCGCTCGCTCAGCTCAACCTCAACCTGGGCGTCGTCTCCAGCATCAGCCGGACGCGACACCTGGCCGACGCCCTGAAGACCAACCGATCCCTGCAGACCCTGTTGTAAGTACAGACCAGAGGGGTGTTTGCCGTTTCTAGAAGACCTAAAAACTCTTTGACTCACCTGACTGGCTGCTAATACAAGTGCTGACAGACCAAATGACATACTGACAAATCCTAATGGTTCAGGTTACCTCCATGACTTAAACAATGCGATTAGTTTGTAAGAATCTGTTCCCACCCCCTCCAGTCTCCACGGCAGCCCGCTATTGGACGCCGGCCTGGTGACGTTGAACTCCGCCCTGTCGACCCACCCGGCGCTGGTCTGTCTGGATCTTGGAGACTGCATGCTGGGAGACGAGGCGCTGGGTCTGATCTGTGGGATGCTGCCACCCGATGGAGCAAAGTCAGGTACAAACACTGGTAACACAGGTAGAGAGCTCAAATTTACACGTGCTGACAACAAAACCTTCAGGTGAGTCTGAGTCTGAGACTTGTGGTCTGAATTTCAGCTGTCAGACCTGAAGACCTCAACCTGCTCAGCTCTCTGGTCTGACTCACTCACCTCTGAAGATCTCTTGGTCTTCAGGACTGCCTGAAGCTCAGTTAATAAATCGATTTATCAAAAGAAAGATAAGATGTGATGGAATGAGACAGTGGAGACCATTTTTTCACCCTGGTTATATAAATCAGATGTGTCTGATTCAGACCTTAAGTCCGCAGCAGGTCTGATGAAATGTCTGCAGTTTGAAGGAAGTGGACGTTATTCAATAAAGCTCAGAGGACATTTTGTCTCCTGGGACTTTGTTATTTCAGGCTCAGATAACCTGAATTCATCAGCTCAGGCGTCCACATGCTGCCTGTCGCCACATGCTGAAGTATTCAGGAGAATTTAACTCTTCACTTTCAGATCAACACAACAAGGACTGAATTTTCCACAGAAGCAAGTCAGATCTGAAGCTTGTAAGCAACTGAACAGCTTATTGTGAAATTTATCTTCCTCTAAATTCACAGAATGCGTTTCTCCATTATAAATGTATTAAATTCAAAGGCCCAATGCTCAAAAACGGGATTCAAATAACTCAAATTCATCTGGAATGTAATCGATCAGATCTCTGTTCAGGCATGAATGAACTTGTTAAGGATCACATCATCAGTGAATAACTGATCCCTGATGTGGAGAATTCAAACTGTTCTTGAACAGGATTCAACAACAAAACTCAGACATGAAAGTTAAAGTTACCGTCAGTCTGTAGAATGTCCTGACATGTCATGTGATGTCTGCAGGTCTGAGGGAACTCACTCTGAGCGCTAACCCAGCAATCAGCTCCAAAGGCTGGGCTCGACTGGCCATCGCTGTGGCTCACAGCTCCCAGCTCCGAGTACTCAACCTGGACTACAACCCACTTGGTATCAGCACCTCCACGCTACCACTACACACTGCTTCACTGCCAGACACTGCATCAGTGCTACACACTGTACCAGAAAACCAGTCAAATCAAATAAATGACATCTAGAAGTGATGCTGCGGTTAGAAGATAAAACATGAGAAGTCACCTCCCATTTAAATAAAGATAAACTGTTTCTGTTTAAAAATGATTCAATCAGTTATTTTAGTGAAATTACATTTCACTAAAATAACACAACTTGAATAGCAGTTAGCTTAGCATAATCAGATGTTTCTCATGATAAACTGTATGCTACTATGCATGCTGCTATGCTAATGCTACTAACTGTGAAACACACAGATTTCTCCATATATGGAGACAGAACATACATTTTATATATTTATCATTCAGTTTCTTGTCATCTTTGGAGGTTCTGCTACCTTGTGATGCCGCAGTGACTTCCTGTTTACACAGCTGATTGCTCTTCAGTGATGTTTCCCAGCAGCAGGTGTACACATCCTAAAGTCTGCAGCAGCTGAGACGTTTGTTAACTGGATTTATTGGAATCAGTTGTTTGAAATCAGTTCTGAGAACTGAGGAGGGACTTTGTGTTCATGAGGATTCATGAGGAGCTGCTGCTCGTGGTTCTGAATCATCTGCTTCTGTTACAAGGTGATCAGATCGCAGGGATGCTGGCGGTGGCCGTGGCGTCCAGCAGAACCCTGGAGGTGCTGGACCTGGAAGGAACCGGACTGACCAACCAATCAGCACAGGTCGACACTCACACTGCTCAGTCCTCCCCTTCTTCTTCTTCTCCTCTTCTTCCTTTTCTATGTTTCTTCTTCTTCTGTTTGGTCACTGTCACTGTTCTCAGGTAGGCAACAGTCTCGTCCTCAGTCATTCAGCTGTGTGTCCAGCAGGTGGAGACGTTGACCTGAACGTCCTGCAGCACTGATAACATGTTAATGTTTCTGAGGAAATGCCACCTGACCCTGACTCTTCACTTCAAGCTGATCCCAGTTCATTGAATTGACTGGTGTCATGAAGCTGCTTCTCTTCGTTTACTGATCAGCTGTGAAAGTGGTCATGTGACTGAGGAGAAGTTATTCATGACAAACATCATCAGTTCCATTCAATTCAATTCAGTTTTATCTATAAAGCCCCAAATCACAACAGAGGTTGCCTCAGGACACTTTTCATGTAGAGCCTGTCAGAGATTTTCATCGTCTCTGCTGCTCAAGAAGAACTTTTTAGCCTCTTTTAGCTCCTGGTTTTGGTTCTGCAGCACATTTCCAGTCTGGTTGAGTTTCCATCAAATCTCAAACCTGCTCTGATGTTGTAGTTCCTTCTGTGAGATGTGAATACAGTCTGTTAGTCCTCCATCAGTGAAACGAAATATTTAAGTTTGTGCTCCAATGAAACAGGACTTCCAGCCACATTTCTGATTCTTATGCATATAGAAGATTTATTTCTATTTATTTATTGTGATCTGATCTGTTGTCCTGAGGATGGCGCTACAGAGGAATTTGTCTTTCAAATGTAAAGAGAGCAGGAAGGAGATCAGGAGAGGATGTTCTTCAAGATCTCGTTGAAGTTTTCACAGATTTGTTTTAATTGAGTTCAAGCGCCTTCAACATACATTCTGTAATAACAAGGTTTTCCAAGTGTCAGTTGTAGAGATGAAACGGTTAGTCGATTGGTATAACAATCAATAGACAATATCAATAACATAATAAATATGTAAACAAGGCAGCACGGTGGTGCAGCAGGTCGTGCGCGTGCCTCACAGCAAGAAGGTCGCCGGTTCGATCCCCGGGTCGGGCGGGGCCTTTCTGTGTGAAGCTTGCATGTTCTTCCCGTGCATGCGTGGGTTCTCTCCGGGTACTCCGGCTTCCTCCCACAGACCAAAAACATGCTCATTAGGTTAATTGTTGACTCTATAAATTGTCCTTAGGTGTGAGCATGAATGGCTGTCTGTCTGTATATGTTGCCCTGCGATCGACTGGCGACTGGTCCAGGGTGTACCCCGCCTCTCGCCTGTTGACAGCTGGGAGGCGAGAGGCGGGGTACACCCTGGACCAGTCGCCAGTCCAGGGCCTCCAGCCCTCCCACAACCCCGAAAAGGGATTGTCAGGTATAGACAATGGATGGATGGAATATGTAAACAAGTGAAAAACACAGCGGAAAAAAAACTCCATCCCAAGTTAAAGAGCCCCATTTGACAGTAAAACTGCTGACAGTAAAATGTAGTCAACAACTAAGAAGGTGGTCCTCACTGGACTGAAGGACAGAACTGGTGGACTCGGGTGGTCCTCACTGGACTGAAGGACTGATCTGGTGGACTCCAGTCATGTTTTTAAAGTCGAAAGCTGAGCAGCAGAACAGACCTGACAGTAATATGCTGAGATTAACTTATCTGTGAAAGCCTCTCTGCTGGGATCTAATTGCAGTGACTTTATCGGTGAAGTCTGGCCACACAGGGACAGAAATGAAACAGATCTGGACTGTTTCAGAAACTGCATAATGGTTTTACAGTTACCATCTACCAACTGGACAACTAACTAACTTTTCTACCTACAGCTAAATAAATTTATTATGTTAAATATTTATTTTGACAAAGCATTGTACCACAACAGATCTTATTGGTTCCTAAAGAAGGTACTTCAGTACCATGTGACATCACAGCAGGGCGTGGTCACAGGTCTCAAATGTACTGTGGCCTTTAACGTTGAGCCATTATGTACGAATAAAGTTTTGTCTGATGTTTTTGTGTCCAGGTGTTCTTGGACATGGTGGAGAACTACCCAACCAGTCTGCGAGTTCTGGTCCTGGCGGAGAATGACATCAGTCCAGAGCTACAGCAGCAGATCTGTGACCTGCTGTCTGAAGGAGAGGACGATGAGGACAGAGAGGCCCCACCCCTCCAGCCAGGCCCTGCCCCCAGCAGCGCCCTGCTGCCAATCAGAGACAAGTACCAGCCAATCAGAGACAAGTACCAGCCCCCCACCTGGCTCCCCCACAGCAGTAAGGGCTAAACACTCCCCCTCTGTCCTCACCTCTCTGTCCCACCAAACTGTCCCACTTTACCCTCCACACTGGTCCCCCAAGACAGCAAGTCCAGTTTGGACCATATAAAACCACTACAGAACTGGGAAACTGGGTTTACTTTTCCGGTTTATTCTGCTGGTTCTGTTTGTTATAAAGGCTCCACGATACAAGAGCCAACGCTGGTTCTACTCTCTGTTTACTCTGCTGCTTTTATGAGTCCAGTTCCAGATCAGATCATGCTGGTTCCACTGGTAAAGGATATCATACTGGTTCTATTGGTTGTACTGAAACAGAGTATCATGCTGGTTCCAGTGGTGTAGTTTACCATACTGGTTTTACTGTTTTAGCTGAACTAATGCTGCGTTCATGTCAGCCTGGCTCTGTTCCTGTCGATCCAGTATTAGTCTGGTTCTATCCCAGTTGAGCCCAGTATTATCCTGGTTCTATCCCAGTTGGGCCCAGTGTTAGCCTGGTCTGTCTCAGCTGACCCAGTTTTAGTCTGGCTCTGTCCCAGTTGAGCCCAGTATTAGCCTGGTTCTGTGGCGTTAGGTGTCCTCAGTGACAGTAGGCAGTTTTGTGTGAATAGAGGTCTAAGTGTGACTCTGATGAAACTGGTTTTAATCAGACCCAGGTAATGAAGAGTCTTCTGTATCCTGATGCTCAATAATGAATATTTAAAGAATGTACCTGTGGAGAATGTGACATCATGCCGTGTTGAATTTTGGGTAATTGATATCATCATTTTGTTTCCGGCGCCCTGTTGTGAGGATGGCACTGATGTTTTGTTCCGGTAAAAGAACATTATTCATTTCATCTGCTCCATAACGTCAGTGTAGTATTTAAACCTGAACTCTGTAGACACTCAGACCTACAGAGCCCAGTGAAGGACAAAGTATTTGTTTTGAGGAGCTAACGTTACTGAGGTGATGTCATGAGGGGCTAACGTGTTAGCATGTGCATGTAGGTAGGATGAAACAACAGACGCTGTGAAACATCAGTGAAGCAGTTATTTCTGGTAAAAAGGCGACTAAGGAATCCACTGAAGTCCTCAGCGGTAGCCTGTAAGTCCTGGAGCGACTGTCTCTGTCTGTTATCCTGACTACACATCAGCTCAAACAGCGACACCATCACGAGGCAGCGACATTCTGGAACAGGCTTGTTCCAGTGGGTTACCATGACAACCTAACTGCAGGATGAAGTGATCAGCTGCTGTGAGGACTGAGCTGCGTCCATATGTCAGAGTAAGCAGGGTCTTTTCACCTCTGTGCTTTAAACAGAAATGTCTTACAGTCATTAGTGGCTGCCTGTACTAAAGCAAAACATGCTCACAGTCAGGCTGTTACATGAACCAGGTGTTTCCTCTCACCTGCTTCAATGGCAGAAACCTTTGTGACCTGATCCCGCAGCAGCCTCACTGCTAAATAGAAACAATCGTTAAAAACAAAGCACAAATCAATCTTACAGTCTAAATACAAACACTAAAGGCTGCAGACGCTCATCGAGCTCAGCGTCGTCCTCACATCAGCCGCTCCTCTGATGTGTCTCTGTGGGTCTGTCTGGTGACTGATGAGCCGACCTGTACGCAGGAAACAGGTGACACCAACTTCATCTCACATGAGTTGTCATGGCAACAGCGACACACAGTGCAATCTTGATAACAAATCATTTATCCAATCAAGAAGCTGATTACACAAAACACTTCACCTGGGGTGTAACTCTTAAATACTCAATAAACAATCACGTATGTGAATGTTTTTGAAAGCTCTGCAGTTTATGTGGTTTAATAAATGGAGTTAGCGCCACCTCATGTTGTCAGGATGAAGAGTATAAACTCTTCATGAGCTCATTGCAGCTTTAAAACTGACGCACACTGACCGCACTCAGTCCAAAAACGAGGCAACATTAGTTCAGTCTCCAGGTACGTGAGGGGAGGTATCTGTAGTCCAGTGGCTGGATGCATAAACCCGGTGGATCTACGTTGTTTATCTCTCTTAGTTCGTCCAATTACTGTCGCTTGGCATTGCAATTGTAGGCAGGTAACCGGTGTAGCAGGCACAGGTAACAGAGCGCGCTCCTCACAAGATGGCGCTCCCATCCCAATATGCAACACAGCGTGACGCACCCTCACATTCTCCATGAAAGATCTGCTCTTCTTCTGTGGTTCCTCTGTCATTCCACAAAGCTGTGTGGTTTTAACATCTGGTCGGACCCTGGTTCTGGTGCTGGTCCAGGACCAGAGCAAGTAACAGAACTGAATAGGTTCTCCTTCAGGGTCACACCAGTGTTTGAAATGGCAAAATGAGGTGAAATGAGTTCACTTTAGTAGAATCACTGCCATCATTTCATCATCTCATGGAGTCAATATAAAATCAAACTTCCCTCCATTTTTTTTAGCATTTCATAGTTTATTAGCTGTGTGTCTCTAGCCAGAAGTTCCTCTGTCAGAGTGTAAACTGCTGGTTTGCACACAGTCAGGACGGCCTCATGCTAACAAAGCTTTTATTAAACCATGGAGATTTACTGCTCTGTTAGTGCTAAAGCTAACCAGCCAGCTAACTGTTTCATCCTATAACTCTTTATTGAATGAAATGATGTGATGTACAAACACAAACCCAGCTGGCTAACGAATTAGCAGTAAGAGTAGTTTACAAGCTAGCCCCGCTCCCTACATCACCAAGCTCTAGCTCTGCCTTTCCACCAAGATGCACAAATTAATTTCCAGTTTCTGGTGTGAGCGGAGCTCTATGGTTTAATAAACGCCAGCAGTGGTGACAGCGGCTGCGTGAGCTCAAACGGCAAACATTAGAACGTAATTTCTCACCAGACTAAGCAATTAGCTGCATTAGCATGATGCCCTCCTGTCTTCTGTGAGTAAACCCTGTCTCTGATGACATGCAGCTAAGCGTCCTCCATTTCGGGCAAGACAATTTGCTATTGGTCACTGTTTTTTTGTGTTTAAAGTTGAACTTGACACAAAAAATGACTTCACCCCTTTGAGTGAATCCACTGATCGCAGTGATTTCATTGTGATGAATTTGCTTTGTTGTGAAACTCAGTGTTTTTAAATGCTGACTGAGTATTTATGATGGCACTTATAGTTTCTTTTAATGAAAACAGACAACAAAGACTAAAACTTCTGATTTGACATGTTTAGTCAATGTAGCAGAGTAGAAATCATGTAAATATTTCAACATTTTCCAGATCAGTTTCCAGATTGATTTCCTTTAAAGAAATAGTTCAATATTCAGTGAAATCTACTTGTCTTTCTTGTCTAAAGTTAAATGTTTAGATTAATTCTACTCTCATGGCTGTATGGTAATTATACCGCCAGGTTACCTTAGCTTAGCACAAAGACTGAATGCAGGCTGAACTGAAACCAATGGCTGTCTGGTGGAAGGAAATCAATCTAAAACTGATCAATAATTTGGAAAATGATTGAGAAGATATGAAGTTGTAGAATTGATGATCTTGAAACAGGCAGACTTGGTGGTCTGGTCCTTTAAGTCTCGTGTGAAGATCTAAATATGTCGTTCTTTAACCCTACAGACTCCAGCCCCCAGATGGTCTTGCTGACATCAGGTCTAGGTGAGAGCTTATTGGCTGAGACTGAGATGTGACCCCTCCCACAAACACATCCACTTCCTTCTTGACATATTTTCACTTTATTCTTTTTATTTGTTTGGTTTGAATGTTCCCAGTTTCCTTCCCTGCACTGCACTTCTCTGGGTTGTCAGATCACGTGATAGCTAGCAGCCAATCACATGCCCTGCATGGTTTAGCACCTGTTTGTATAGACTAGAACAGAGTAAGTGGCGGCACAAATCTTAACACACCAAGTGACTTTTCGACAGGTGTTTGTTCAGCAGGTGTACAGTGTGTTTCTGATGAATGTATGTTCTGCTCAGTTGGTTTGTTCTGCTGTTCTGATGTCACAAGAATAAAACTGTTTACAGCTTCGTAAGAACCAACGACTCCGATTCGTCATTTGCTGTCAGTTGGCGAGCTAGCGCTGCTAATGATGTTAGCTAAGGCAGAGTTTTCATCCTGATACAACCTCTGTTTCACATAATGTTTAATGTTGAATTACTCAAGTACTGTGCTTAAGTACAATTTTGTGATACTTGTACTTAAGTATTTCCATTTTATGCTATTTTTACCATCTCATTTATCTCCATTAATATTCAGATTTTTAATACAAAATAAAATCAACAATTAAATGCTGATGTATAATTAAAGGTTAAGACAAAACTTCATTGATTGCTTTATTGGGGAAATTCACAAGTTAACCAGCAGTACATAAACTCATTAAATGCTAACCCTTACTTAGCTGGTTAAAGTCTGAGGCAGAGCTAATGCTAAACACCCACTAGTGTGTAGCATCAAGTAAAGATGAGATAAGGAAATTAAATAAATTTATTAAATTAAAATGCTAGTGAATGTGTTGGAAAATTGATTTCTTTGTTTAGCTAGGCTAGCAGTTCCCTTCTGCCTCCAGTCCTTGTGCTAAGCTAAACATGTTCTGGTATTATTACCACAAACAGCGACGATAAAACTAGATATGTGTACCATCAGCTAACTTCAAACAATTAGCATTTTCAACATTATGCTAGCTGTACAACAACAAAAATAATGTAACTATGGTTTGTGGCTACACTGGCTAGCAGTTTGCCCCTGCTCCAGTCTTTGTGCTAAGCTAGGCTAAAGATAAAGATGTGTACTTGGGCCAAGAGGAATATTTCTGAAAATGAGGATACTGATACTTTACTTTTACTAAAAAAGTGAGAGAATCAGATTTAAACTCATCCTGTGTAATTTACATGTTGTAAAACGTGAACTCATCATCAGGTGATGAGATCTCTCTGAAGGATTTTCTGATGTTAGATATTTTATATGTCCTGGTTATGTCTCAGGATGTCACGCCTGCTGTCCGCCTGTATATAAAAGCACCAGCTGACAGGTTTCACAGCTCATCATTCACAACTTTATTGCACACAGTTTGTTATAAAAACCTCCGACTCTCAGCCCAGAACATCACACAAACGCTTCACTGATAAATTACAGCAATAAATTAGCTTTTAAAGCTGCAGAGAAGCAGCGTTTCTGTTTTATCACCACATTAAAGTGAAGAGCACACAGAGGAACGATGTGGAAAACAGCGAAAATATAAAAACAAGGTTAAAAGCAAACACATTATATTAACAATACATTTCATCTGTATACTGTGGAAGTTCATTAGTGCCACAAAAAAAAAAAATACAACACAAAGGCAGAAAACAAAGTCTTTTTTACTTTACCTTTCTGATTTGTAGCTCATACTTTTATCTTATGGTGAGTATTTGTTTGACTTGTTCACAATTCTAAGTTAGAAAGTCAGAATTATGATACAGCATATACAAAATATAATTTTAAAGTCACAGTTTTAAGTCAGTTAAAAACAGTATGGAGTTTGGAAAACTGTGAGATAAAGGAGCTCAGCTGGGTCACACATCACTCCGTCAGCCATGTTTTTAGCTGTGAGAAATGTCTTAATGTGACATCAGTCCTGCTAGTTTGAGCTGAACCAGGTGAAACCAGGTGACGTTCCTCGCAGGTACCTGCTTCCTCAATGCTGCTCTTTCATTTCCTGCAGGATGAACAAAAGACAAGAAACAAACTGTCCTCGTCTGAGCTTTTTCAGCGTTGTTTACAGTTAGAGAGAGAAAAGTCCTCTGACGTCTCCTCAGAATGTAAAGCTGCCGTCTCAGCTCATCTCTGTACCTCTGTTCTTCTTCTCTTCCTCTCTGAAAGTTAAATGTTCAGATTGATTCACTGAGGCTAATGCCTGCAGCTGCTTAGCTTAGCTTAGCATAAAGACTGGAGACGGGGGGAAACGGCTAGCCTCTGTCCACAGGTGTGACCGTCATGGCAGCAGTGAACAAACGAATCGTCTCTATTGCTTAAAATCATCGTCCACTTGATCTTTACAGAATTTATTTTGTAAAAACTGTCATGTTGTTTGTAAACTTCACAATATAGTCCTAAAGTTCTTTTCAATGAAATAATGTGTGCAAAGAGTTCAGTACGTCCTCTCATGTGTTCATGATACAAATCTGATGTGTGCAGCGTTTTGACTTCCAGTGACTTTCCACCACAGCAACTGTCTCCAGGTGTCTCCACGCGTCTCCTTGCATCTCCACTGTCTCCAGGTGTCTCCTCGCGTCTCCTTGCATCTCCACTGTCTCCAGGTGTCTCCACGCGTCTCCTTGTGTTTCCAAGTGTCTCCACTCTCCACATGCCTCCATGTGTCTCCAGGTGTCTTCAGGTGTCTCCACTGTCTCCAGGTGTCTTCAGGTGTCTCCACTGTCTCCAGGTGTTTCCAGGTGTCTCCAGTGTTGTGGAGGTCTATTGCATGTTTAGCAGAGCCTTCAGTGTCTCAGAGGGAGCTGTGTGTTGTCCAATAAATGTCCTCAGGTAATGGCACTGTTGATGTCAGTGGCACGACAATTTAAAAAATGTGGAGGCAGACAGAAGAGAGCTGATTGTACCTGAGCAGCTACTGCTGCTGGCATAACACACCTGAATCAATCGCATCCAGTCACATGATCAATCTGTGGATACAAACGTTAGTATAAGTGATGATGTCATGGCTCATTTGCATATTGACAGCAGGTGCACACTGGAGGACTCAGACCGCATCCTGTTGAACTGATCCCTGTTCAGTCAGGTGAAGCTGTCAGAGTCAGACTCTGACCTCTGACCTCAGTGTGGGGTGAGAGAGCATGTCCTTCCCTCTCTCTTTCCCTCTCTCTCTGTTTGTTCCTGTGCTCGGACGCCCACTCGGTCTATATGACCTCAGCATTCAGTTTCTTCTTCTCTGGTTCTGCTACGTTCAGAAAGTGGATCTGACACTCCTGCTCGTCTGGCCGCCCTCGCCGACTGCTCTTCTGTCCTTGCTCCTGTGATGATGATGATGTTGATGATGATGATGATGTCATCTGCCAGCAGAGGGTGTGGCCGCAGTTCCTGCAGTGACCCCGCAGCACGAAGGCAGTGGTCAGCACCACCACGCACAGCGTCATCCCCGCCAGCACCAGCAGGATGATGAGCTGGACCTCCGACAGGCCAGCAGCGCCGCGCTCGCTCACCGTCACCTTAAACAGCCTGTCGCCATGATGACTGCCGTTACCGCCGCTGGTGGTGCTGCTTCTCTGGTTCTTCCCCCCAGTGGTCAGGTGAGGTCTGAGCCTGCCTCCTCCTCCCTCCCAGCCCAGCGTGGTCCAGCCGGGCTCATGGTCGTCATGGCTCCTCAGCACGGTCTCGCAGGTGGCTCCAGTGTAGCCGGGCCGGCAGACACAGTGGAAGCCACCGGCACGGTCGAGGCAGCGGCCGGCGTTGAGGCAGGGCTGGCTGACGCAGTCGTCCAGGTTCACGGTGCAGAAGCGCCCGGTAAAGCCGGCGGGGCAGAGGCATGAGAAGCGGTTGACACCGTCCAGGCAGGTGGCGCCATTGGCACAAGGCTTCATCAGGCAGTCGTCCATGTTGGTCTCACAGCGCGGCCCTGTGAAGCCGGCCAGGCAGCGACACATCAACTCTGCCGCGAAGCCATCGGCATCCTCACATAGACCGCCATTTTTACATGGAGACCTGGAGAAAAAGAAAGATCAGAAAATACATTTTAATGTAAAGATGCACTTTGTTTCTATGTGAATCTGAAGTTTGTTTTAGTTATTTCCAAATTTACACCAAGTCTAAATCTTAAATATCTTAAATCCTAAATATTCATCCGTCAGCTGTAATGGCAGGATATTGGAAACTTCCTCCATGATGAGGAGAAGGTGAGAACACCTGCACAGACCTCCTCTGCTGACACGGTCCAGTCTTCAGCTGACAGTTTCTGCCATGGAAGTCTCCAGGACACAGACAGGTGTATTCACCGCTGTCCTCCATCACACAGGTAGCCCCGTTCTGACATGGCTGCTGCTCCGAGCACACGAACAGGTCTGAAACATCATCATCATCGTCATCATCATCATCATCATCACCATCATCACCATCATCACCATCATCGTGACCAGATGTCTGTAGGTCTGACAGTCTGAGTGAGTCAAAGTCAAAGCCAGCGCGTCTCAGTCCATGAACAGTTCTGAGGTGTTGACGATGATGATGAAGTACCATTCTGAGGTACTTGTACTTTACTTAAGTATATCAAATTTATGCTATTTTATCCTTGATTTTACACACTAAATATATGATGATGATTATTAAATATGATGCACTGTTAAAGATGAAAGGTTTCAGGTGTTTTCAGTGATGTTGATGACTCGACCAATCAGACGAGGGTTTGCTGATTAACAGGTGAGCAGCTCATTGAAGATTTTTTTCTTGTGAACGACCTTGAAGCTCCATAATTCAACATTCTGATCCCATTCAACATTTGTCATTCTTTTGACACTGAAAGTACATTTCTCTGCTCATACTTTTGTATTCTTTGTATCTCGAGTACTTGAGTATTTTTATGCCATGGCACTTTGTAAAGAATCTGAGTACTTCCTCCACCACTGACCTTTATCACAGAACCGCCCCCCCCAGCCCGCCTCACAGCTGCACTGCCACGGCTGCTGACAGGAACCGTGCAGGCAGCCGGGCATCGGCACGCAGCGCTCGCAAAGCTCGCCGTCCCAACCGGGGTCACACCTGGAAGAAAACACAGAGTCATGTGACCAGACGTTAGGACACCTGATCTGAAAGCAGGTGAACTGCGACCCACCCTGTCATCCACCACAGCAAACAGAAGTTATTGATCACTGATTATTGATGGACGTCTCACCTGCAGACTCCAAACTCGTCGCAGCGGCTGTTGGTGATGTTACAGATGCAGTCACTTCCTGCAGAGAAGAAGAAGAAGAAGAAGAAGAAGAAGAAGAAGAAGAAGAAGAAGAAGAAGAAGAAGAAGAAGAAGAAAAGCATGTAAGTGAACCTGGAGTTAAAATCATTTCATCAAGGTGAAGAAAGATGTCTGAGGCTCATGATTGGTTGTGTTTCTTAAATGAGCCCTGTCCCCTCAGTGATTGGCTGCCATATGGGCTGCTGGGAATCCAACCAGCAACCCTCCCAGAGTCTGTGTGTGTGTGTGTGTGTGTGTGTGTGTGTGTGTGTGTGTGTGTGTGTGTGTGTGTGTGTCAGCTGTCTGCATGTTTTCCAGTGTTTTAGGTCTCTGGTGAGAAATTAGCAGCAGACAGTTTGACCTTTGACCTCTGACGGCGGCTGAGCCACGTGTTAGCTGTTTCAGCCCGTCTGTCAGAGAGACAGCTGGACAAACAGCGACGGCCTGCTGCTGCCAATAAAACAAACACAATAAAACACTATGAACACTTAACGTTAGCATGCTGATGTTAGCCTTTCGGTCAGAGCAGCACTGTGTCTCAGCACAGCCTCACAGAGCCGTTAGCATGGCTGCAGACTCTCACTCTGCTTCTGACCTTGAACTCATCGTGGCTTGTGGGAAAACAGTGTTAGCGTCACCTGTCCGTCAAACAAACAGGCATCAATTCTTTGATGTGATCAATTCTGGGGGAAAATCGTGAAGCTGCTGGACTTTCAGAAGCTCCAGATTCCCTCCGTCGATAAAATGACAGACGGCAGAGAAAACGTCACCTCTGTGGCTTCTTGTCTGCAGGCGTTCATTAGATTTTTATTTGAGCAGTTTCAGTTGTATTTCCTCTCCGGAGGATCAAACTGAACTCCAGCATCACCCTGGAGTTATTAGCAGTATTTCCGTGTATAGACCAACAGCCGTGACCTCTGACCTCTTCACTCTGAGCGCAGGTGGATTGAAGCTGGCAGTGGATCGAGTGTCGGCTGGAATTTGGGAGGATTGTTTTCAAAGGGAGTCCTCGCGGAGAGACAACAAGCTCGTCCTCGGAGCTCCGGCAGCCCCAGGACGGAGCTCCGTGGTGGGGCCCGGGTACTCCACCCGAGTCTCTGATGACCCCAACAGCTGTGAGGTACTAAGTGTTATCTGAGAAGAGGCAGACAACAGCAAGCGGAGGGTTAATCTGGCAGCTGGGGGAGTTCAGATTAACGGAGAACAATAAGATGCTGAGCGCCTCTGAGCGCGCTCAGTGAGGATCCACGGCCTTCCCGCCGTGACCAGACGATGACACGCTGCTTCCTGTTGGTGCAGTCACTGTGGATACTCTGCTCAGAGACGCTCAAAGTGAACCGTTCTCTGTCTGTCATCTTTGGCAGAGCTGGTGAGAAGTACAGTAAGGGCCCCGGGGCCACTCAGGGGCCATCAGGGGGCCACTGGTGGCTCCTGCAGCAGCAGGTAAAACAGGTAAAACTCCACCTGTAAATTCATTCACCTGCATTTCTGCTCTGAAACTTCCTTTAATTGTTTCTGCTGTTTCTCATTTGCATCTTAAAGTTTTTCTGTTTTCTTCTATTAAAGCTTTTAACACCTCACGAAAACTATATCTAAAAGAAATATCTTTGAATATGAAACGTGCTGCACGAACAGATATTATAGACAGAGAGACACAGAGAGACAGACACAGAGAGACAGAGAGACAGACACAGAGAGACAGAGACAGACACAGAGAGACAGAGACAGACACAGACAGACAGACAGACAGACAGACAGACAGACAGACAGACAGACAGACAGACAGACAGACAGACATTGTGAGGTACTTTCCCTGAGTATTATCTTTTCGTGTGTGTGGGTTTTTGTGTGTGTGTGTGTGTGTGTGTGTGTGTGTGTGTGTGTGTGTATGTGTGTGCGTGTGTGTGTGCGTGTGTGTGTGTGATTCTGTTTGTGTGTGTGTGCGTGTGTGTGTGTGTGTGTGTGTGTGTGTGTGTGTGTGTGTGTGTGTGTGTGTGTTCTTGTATTTCTCAGGGTAATTTTAGCTCGTGCTGCAGCTTTAAACATGCTGAATGCTTCACTGATTGAAGTCACCCCCTGGCTGCTCTGCTGCTCTCTGATTGGCCGGTTCAGGGGCAGCATCTGTTCCCCTCATTAGCCGTCCAATCAGAGCTACTTAAGGAAGGGCGCCTGTGATTGTAACAAAGGTTGATTACAGAGAGAAACAGGAGGTGGCGTGATGGAACGCGATCCTGCTGCCGAGTGTGTCGCAGTGTGAACTACAACCGCACCACCGCTACATCACCAGCACCTATAGTTAACATGTAGCTAACATATAACCTCACATGTAACTAATACATATAGATTCAGTGTTTCACAGTTCATCGCATTCTGTTTATATTTGCATTTTACACAGCGTCCCAACCTTTTTCAAATGAATAGTCACTGAATCCTCTTTTATCGGACCATCATTTAATGACTTTTGAATTCCTTTTACCTGACCACCCGCCATTGGGGAAAATTTTCTGCATTAGCCGCCCATCTGATCGTGCTGTAGCTAAAATGAAAAAAGTGATTCCATCAGCATTTAGTTCAATGCCACGTCTCAACAACAACAGACTGCTGTTCTAACTTCAGTCCCTCAGTAATTGATCACCAGGTTGATTGTACTGCAGGTTTACAGCATATGACACCTGACTCTACTGAGCAGAACATAATAAAACAGGAGGTTAGTTGCAGGGTATATGCCCAAACCCGCAAATTAAAGCAAACATGATGAAAACTTGAAAGGAAATGATGTTAAGCCAATATGAAAGAATCTTGTTCAGCCTGTCAAGACAGTCTTAAAACACACAGGCAGACCCTCTGCAGTGCCAGAGCAGCCTATTAGCCGTCGTTAATCAAGTAAAATTCGAACAATCCCAGGTTTCTCTTCAGCACTGTAGCCAGGTAGTCCTTTAGCCCTCAGGAGGAATGACTTCTTGAGTTTCAGTCATGTGATCTTCTATATAACAATATTTTGTTTGAGGATTTCCATTCAGGATTTAGAGAGCATCACAGCACAGAGACAGCACTGGTTAATGAGTCGTCTGTACTGGTTCTGTTAGATCTCAGTGCTGCATTCAACACCATTGACCATCACATCCTATTACAGAGACCAGAACCTTCATTAGCATTAAAGGAGCTGCATTAAACTGGTTTAAGTCCTATATATCAGATTGTTTTCAGTTTGTTCATATTCATGATGATTCCTCTGTGCACACTGAAGTTCCACAAGGTCCTGTGCTCGGACCCACTCTGTTCACCCTGTTTATGCTTCCTTTAGCACACTCCGTCAGTGAAATACTGCTTTATATCAGCGACAGAACTACGCGCTGAAGGAGCGGTTTGGTATTTTACTTCATAAGCTGATGAAACATTTTCATGGTGATTATAACAAACAGAAAATGGAAATATCATGTGGCTCCTCGTTGAAGCTCTGTGATGTTTCCACATTTCAACATGCAGACAGATCTGATGTCGCAGCTCAAACTGAGTGTGGAGACGTCTGTCTTCACCCTCCTCACCCTCCTCACCCCTGCTCACCTTCCTCACCCTGCTCACCTTACTTTAAAGCTTTCATTTTAAAGTGACTAAAAATAAAGTGATGTTTAACCATTTTATTCCACCTCTGACAGCTGAAGAGCTGTTTAGACATGATTAGTCCATAACACCGTGCTGCTCTTCTCATTTAAAACAGATATATTTTACGTCTTTTTTCCTTTCTCCTGCTGTGTTTATTGTGACTGTTATGCACCAAAATACCAAAGCAGTCCTCGTCTGTGGAAATCTACTTGGCAACAAAGCTGATTCTGAGCAAACAGAATTTAAAGCCGCTCTAACGTCACAGTCCTCTGCATATTTAAAGCCGGCTGAGCCCTTAAAGCAGCAGTTTGTAGAGTGAGGTTTGGTTCCTGTGGAGAGTGAACATGTACCCATGTGACCTTACCTTGACCTCTGCAGGGCGGGACAATGTGGACGACGAGGACGCAGCAGCTCAGCAGCAGTAGGACGGCTGCGGCTCTGACCGCAGACATGTTGGCGGCCGTGAGGACGACGACCTGGAAGAGAGAGAGAGACGAGTTGGTCTCTGACCTGGAGTCAGTTTGTCAGCAGTAGATAAACACATGGCGGCTCCTGAAAGGTGAGACAGCAGCTCAGTGTCGTCTTCAGCTCAGCGTCTCGAGCTGTCATCGTCCTGATCAAAGGTCTGAACCAGGTGTCAGAGACATAAATCAGAGCTGCTCCAGGATCAGCTGTTAACACAGAGGCTGTGTTCACACTCTACGCCTCCATCAGACACTTCCTGCTTTTCACGTCACAGAGGTCCACGGACATCTTCTTCAAAAGCTGCTGATCATTGTATGAAAGCAGCTTTTCCTCCGGACACTGTGTCTGACGGACACAATCAGACACAGACAAGCTGGTGAACATAGTAGTGCATTCAACAGCTAAAGAGACCAATATTTCCCTCAAGGGGTGGAGGAGACCAAAAACTGAGCCTGTTTACACTTTCTGATAATCTGAGTCAAAATCTGATCTGAACACTCACACTCAGGAGATGTTGTCCTCTGTGATTCAGCAGGATAAAACCATAAACTGTCCGTCCAGCATGAGACATGAAATCTGATCCAGGAAGTTGAGTCTCAAGGTTTCTCCCCGACACACTGAGCAGACTGATCTGAGACCAGTCTGACTCTGGGCCGTTCTGTCCTCTTCAGGTCTATTCAGATTCAACCTCTGCAAAGTTACTACAGAGAAAGACAAACGTGATCAGCTGCAGAAGATCAGCAGCATGTCGTGCTCGAGACGAGTGAGGAGGTTTGTTCATTTTCAGTGGGACGCTCCAGATGACAGAGCTGAGGCTGAACTGGATGTGACTGATGCTGAGATTCAGCTGCCGGCTCCTGGTGACCTGCACAAGTCCTGAAACAGGAAGTTCAGTCTTTAAACGTGTGGAGAAGATCATCATTGAGCATCATCATCCTGTGATCCTCTGAGATCACAGAGACAAACAATCAAAAGGCCGTCAGCAGTTAGCAGTGCAGACATGATGTACAGACAGTAATCACTGTGACACTGAGCGAAACTCTAAAAAAGGACGATTGAGGAAAGCACCTGGTACAAAAGTGTGCCGAGCCGAGCCAAGCTGTGGAAATGAGGCTGAAGGGTTCAGCAGGTAAAACTGTCGAAGCATCCTGACAGTAGTACATGAGACAGGTGAGTCAGGTTCCCATGGTTCCTCCTAGAATCCATTGCCTGAACAACAACAACCAATCAGAGGCACTTGATTGTGAAGTATCCAGGTCATCAAATACTGCTGCTTTTGGTCCCAAAGGATCTTTTTCCAGAATCATCTACTGCACCTTGAAGTCCAGCATTCATCTCTCTTTTAGCTCAGTTTTGGTCTCCTCCAGCTCCTGAGGGGAATATCTGGCTCTTTAGCTGCTCTTCATGCTGTACTATGTTCGTCTCTAACTGTGTCCGTCTGCTGTTTGCTGCTCAGCAGGTGCTGAACTGAGGCTTTTTACAGCTCCTTCTCTGAAAATGGCGTTATGAGAGTGAAGCAGAACAGTGAAGTTGTGTCTGACAGATAAACAATCAACTAAAAGTCTTTATAAAGCTCCACAAAGACCGGAGGAGCAGCAGGTTCAGCTGATGATCCTCTGGAGGTTCATCGCTGCCACAGACACAGTGTCACTTCTACATTGTTAGTATGAAAATCTAGACTGTAGCTGCTGTATGCTGACTGGACGATGGTGGTCTGTGGGTCACAAACAGGAAGTGAAAAGCAGTCTGTGATGTTAAAGTCTGGTGTTTTCTTGACCCTGAACTTTCTCTTTAAAACTGGACTTAGGACAGTTAGAGGAAACCCACACAGACACAACAACAACAGAGAAACTCCACAGGACAGGAAGCAGAGTCACGCAGCAGCTCAGCCGTCAACTCAACTACAGCAGCTACTGCAAACCAGGCAGAGCTGGAGGGTGGAGTTTTTCTCTGACAGAGAAAGCTAGCAGTTTCAACTTGCTTCCAGTCTTTGTGCTAAGCTAAGATAAACACGTCCTGGACCTGTCGCCGTACAGGAGAACCAGGATTTCACAACTCTTCAGACTGCACCTTTAAATGTAACCCAGACAGGCTCAGCACCTGGACAAGACTTTCAATCAAGTGATGTTTCATGTTTCCAGCTTCCTGTTCCTACCTGCTGCTTCCTGTTTTCGATTCCTCCTCCTTCTTCTTCTGCTGTTTTGATATCTTCACATCTCCTTGTTTCTCCTGTCGGATCTCTTCATTTTGTGTGTTTTCCTCTCTGCGCTCTTCTCTTCTTCCTGCTCTGAGCTTCTGTCTGCTCAGCCTGTTGCTGTAGCGACAGACCTTTAGGTCGTTCTGCCCACACACTCGACTGACAGGCGGCGGGAAATAACGAGCAGGATCATTTTTCCAGAGATTACAGCGACAAACACAACCTCCACAAAGACAGGAACTGACATGCCTGGATTACTCTGTGTGTGTGTGTGTGTGTGTGTGTGTGTGTGTGTGTGTGTGTGTGTGTGTGTGTGTGTGTGTGTGTGCGTGCGTGTGCGTGTGTGTGCGCGTGTGTGCTTTGGTATGTGAGTGAGGAACATACACAGTAGCACACACAGATCTTTTCTTTCAGTGTGTTTGCTCAAGAAAGAAAAGAATGAGGGGAGTGTGTGTGTTTGAGAATGGATAGCAACAGGTGGTCAATTTAATGCTTCAACATCTACACACACACACACACACACACACACACACAGATCTCTTCCTGTGTGCATTCTTGAGTAAAGCAGCAGATATTTGCAGATTTAAATGCTCTTACAGTCTTACAGTTTGGAGTATGAGTACATTCATTTTATGTAACTTTATACTTTGACTCCATTACATCTCAGAGGCACCTTTATGGCTTCAGAAAATTCTCCTTCTTCAGCTAAATAAATTCTTTAAAAAGCCTCTTGGATCAACTGAAAATGCATCATCACAAAGCTGTTTTTCTGAGCTCATCGAACTTCTTATAGAATATGATGCGTTGCTGTAGATTAAAGCAGCCAACAGTATATAAAGTACCTCAAATGAGCTCAACCTTAAACATCTGCATCAGTAAAATGCAGCGAACACATTAATGCAGCAGTGATATTAATCCACAAACAGCAGATAGAAAAACATTGACAGGGAACATTTTACTGCAACATTACCATTTTTACGTTAAGTACTGTAATAATACTTACATACTTGTATTTCAGTTAGACGACGACACTCCTCTTAGCTCACTGTTGATATTAGCCCTTTTTGCACTACTTTTAGCTACTGTAGCTGTTGGTATAAGCCCTTTTTGCACTGTTTCTTGTTAGCTGTCAATGTTAGCTTTTTTTGTGCGGTTTGTAGTTAGCTGTCAGTGTTGGCTCTTTTTGTACTGCTTTTAGCTAACTGTCGATGTCAGCTCTTTTTATACAGTTTAAAGTTACCTGTTGGTATTAGCCTTTTTTGGTTTGTTTATAGCTAGCTGCATGCTTTGTGATGGTAGTTGTCTTAAACGGTTTGTTATGCTGTTGTGTATAACTTGACATTTGTACCTAATTAGCTTTTGTACTGTTAGGTACAGCGCAGGTAAGTTCCTTGCCTGAAATTAAATAACAACAGCAAACTGTTGTGAGAGGCAGGAAGGAAGAAGAAGAAACCCTTTTCAAGGGTCTTTGTGGTTTGTGTCTCGCAGCTCCAGCAGCTCTCAGCGCTGACAGGTTGGACTTTAAAAACTCCAGGAGGAAATAATCCACTTAGAGGAACGCTGACTCTGCCACGCAGGGGGGCCAACTGCTGCCATAGCAACAGGAGGAGGAGGAAGCTGGTTGCCCCGGACGCGAGCAGGATGAGGATTGAGAGTTGCAGCTGTGTGATGTTTCTGAGAGTTTCATCAGACTGAAACTGAAATGTCCTTCAACCTCAAACACTCACGTCAGTGTTTCATGTGTTTTCATCAGGGAGCTCATCAAATTGTTTCAACAGGGGTCAAAGGTCAGAAGCTCACCTGCTTACAGGCAGCTGATGTTCTCATCCACAAAGAGTTTCAACCTAAACACTGCAGCTCCAGAGACGGGAAAGGCTCCTGTATCACCAGTGCTCGTTTGATGGTTGAACAGATTAAGTGCAGTTTGCTTCATAGTTAAAGTATTCATTGTCACTGGTCGAAAGTACATTTACTCAAGTACTGTACTTAAGTATAGTTTTGAGGTACTTTACGTGAGTATTTGCATTTTAAACTACTTTAGACATTTATTCCACTACATTTATCTGACCACTTTAGTTACTAGTTAAAAAGTGGAACTACCCAATCATGTATAAAAATAGAGATTAAACCATTTGTCAGGTAATCAATTAGGGATTCATCAGTTATCAAAACATGAACCAGCAACTGTTTTGATAACAGATTGATTAAGTAATTTCTTATGAATGAACATTTCCTGGTAGTTCTAGTATTTGACATAATGCCAAACATGAAAACATTATAGTTTGATCAACTAGGTCCAGACATAAAACCTGACTGAAGAACACAGAAAACATCTGTTCATTCAGTTAAGGTCGAAGGTTAACCTGAAGATGATGATATGAAGCAGAGCAAACCTCTGAGTCTCTGAGTCTATGCTGAGATTTTATTTTGAAGGGCTGGTATTTATGGACTGATTTTTACAGACTGCTGAAGCTGAACGAGTGTGTTTGATCCCGGCCGAGCGAGAAACTGTCAGAATAAACCAGCAGCAGGTCTGAAGCGTCTCTGCAGGATTCAACAGAAATAAAAAGCATCAGAGCAGATCTGCTGGATTCAGCTGTCAGTGAGGCGTTCAAGTGTAAAACATGAGCGTCCCTCCTTTTCCATCTGAGGAGTCAGGCGTCTCCTCAGATGGAGGGCCATTGATCGAACCGTTAAGTGTGTCTATTCATGCAGTGGTTCTCGTTGTTGTGAGAGACATGTCCTCACCTTAAGTCCAAAGTCTCTGGTGCCTACATTTCCCATAATGCCACACAGGTGGTTTCACCTTCACAGACAAGGTAGACTCTGTATGCAGGTGTGGAAATCACCAACCACACACCTTTGCAGTTTGAATCTGCAGGTATAGCATAGACTACTGACATCACAGCTCATGGTCTATGGTTGCAATGGTAACACAGGACAGTTTTTGGCTCATGGAGGTGGTTTACAGCACAGTGAGTGCTCGTTATCACAGGTTTGGGTTGATGTCTCATGCTGATTAACAGAAACTTCACAGACTGTAGAGTAATTCAAAGCAGAAATACTGCAACATAAAGTACATGAAGTACAAGTAAAATCCTGCATTGAAACTGTCACTTAAATAAGTTCATCAGCAACATGAACTGAATGATATTATTAGACTGTTCATAGCAATGCATTTTACTGTTGAAGCTGGAGCTACTCTGAACCATTTTACAGACTGTTCACTCGTTAAAGTAAATGTACACACACACACACACACACACACAATAAGAGGAGGGTCCCTTGCTCAGACCAGTTTGGGATCTTCTGCTTTAACTGACGTCAATCGAACGCTGAAGGTTTCTGAGTGTAAAGAGTTGAAGAGTAAAGTGAGCGTGAAGCAAACAGAAAGAATCTTTACCTTCATCTGACAGCGTCCTCCTTTGATGTCACAAACCTCCTTAATATTCAGCTCAGCTCCAGTCAGTGTGTTTGCTCTCTGCTGCCCTTCAACACACACACATCAGCAAACACACACACACACACTCTGCTCCTCTGCAGGTTATTTTAGAGTTTGTGTTTGAAGCTGCAGGCGGACGACAAGGAGACCCGTCCTCCGCCCGTCCTCCTCTTCATTTAACGCAGTCCCTCTCTGCAGGGTCTGACCCCAGCACACACACGCACCCACACACACACACACGCACACACACACACACACACACACACACACACACACACACACTGGAGTGTGTGGAGGAGGAGCTGCTTGGTCTCCTGCTGTTCGTCAGATAACTGTAGTGTTAAATGAAACCAAACCTGCGACACTAACGTATTTACACTGTGTGTTTGCAGTTGACGGCTGCATCTGCACACTCAGGTGTTAATGAGTGTTGATTGGACTCAGAAACACTGTCAGTGTCAGTTTTAACACTCTCACACTCCAAGTAAAAGTTGTGTGATGTTGTAAACAGCTGCAGCTGAGCATCTGAGAGGAGGTTGTTTTTTTTTTTGGGAACAAGCAAAACAATGGAAATTCAGTGTCCTTCATCCTGTTGTCTTACTCTTCTTCATCAGGAAACTATTACAGAAGCAACTTGCAGTGTGTATGTTCACCCACATGGATACAACATGTGCAACAATCACACAGGTCCACCAACCACTTAGTTTACACTTAGGCCAGGTCCAGGATGCAGAAAGGTGTGAGCCAATCACAGCACAGTAGAGGAGTAACAGTGAGCTGAACCAGATTCAAGACTCAAAGACAGACATGAGTCAAAGAACCAATAAACAAGGCGAGTCTGAGCAAGGCATCAGGAGCAGACAGTTCATCAGTGTGTTGTTTATTCATATTGTGGCTGTGATGAACTCTGCGGCCTCTAGGGGACGCTAGCAGCAGTTTACAGTCAGTCATTGATTGTTTCATTAGTTTTAATGTTACGACTTTAACTCAGTTATTACTGAAGCTCTGCATATGAAACTCCTGCTGTCTGATTCTCACTGAAATATTTTGGTCTGCAGGAAATTTCTCGGTCCTTGAGGAGCCTCGTTCTTACTCTCTGCCGTCTTTTTGCTGATGGCCTCACTCATCCTTTCCCAGAATGCTCTGCTGTTTGTTCAGGACTCCTTCCTCTATCTGATAATCCACACAGATCTGTTATGTCTGTGTGCATCAGCTCCCAGCATGCCGAGCGTGTCGGCATCGTCTGCTCGTATATCTGCATGCCTGTGTTTGTGAAAAGGCTTCTGTGAGCGAATCAGATCTGACTTCGGATCAGCAGACACTGCTCGACCCGGCAGGCTGAGACTCGTCTTCACCTGGAACGAGGTGCAGCGTTTTAAATGCTTCAGGTGAGAGTGAAGAAGCAGTTCAAAGGCAGTCGGCCCTGACAAACTGCATGCTGGGAAACAAGATTAACTCTCTGCACACAAAGACTCAGATTTAGATTCAGTGAAAAATATTTTTCGTGTTTGCAAGTAGAAGCAGCTTAGCACTGCAAGTCCAGAGCTTTGCTGGCTTTGGACCAACAGATCAAAGACATCACGGTCCTACAACAAGATACTCTGTCGTTCTGTGTTTTGATGACTAACGTCCAACAAAATATGTGGACAACCACAATGAGGACCAATACAAGACCCCTAGAGCCTCCTTGATGACAACAATTAAAACCCCTAGAACCACATTGATAACCCCTAGAACATCTTAAAGGCCCTCTAGAATCTCATCTATGACTGCGTTTACCTTTGATGTAAATGATCATATATTGATATGAATATATTGATGGCATGTTTCGTCTCTGGCAGATGAAGAATATCACCAGTATATTCTCAGAGAACGTGAAGGTCTCTTCTGTGCTCTTCGCCTCGCTCTGAATGCAGCTAGTCGATGTGCTGAGTTAATGTGTCATAGCTCAGATGCTGTCACCTTCATGGGGGGGCGAGATGTCTTTGATCCATAGCCAATTATACCACCTCCACCAAGCGCCCTCCACCCAATCTGTTTCCTCCAGAGCTGCAAAATTAGGTTGAGCTGCAAAATGTGTCAAAAGCAGAGTGCGGAGCAACACTAAAGCTGTCCACTGAAAACACTCTGAGCTAAAATATCAAGCGTCTCATATCGAAACAAGTCTACATCTACCAATCAATAATCAGTAATCTGCCAGATTCTAGTGTTTTCCAGCTGCTGCCTTCAGGAACACCACCACCCTGCTTTAGTTTTGTGGTTGGTAGGTCTTCAGCTGTAACCAGATCTTTCTGTGATGGCGTTTGGAAGCTAAATCTGACTGACGGCTGGCGTTCAACCGCCACTCAGACGGGTTGGTGCTGGGCCGGGGGCCGGGGGTGTTGAGGGGTTGATGACGGTCTAACCTGCTGAATGAACTGTGGCCAGAGCAGCTGGGAGATTCCTGTGCGCTCTAAACTGTGAGTGTGTGTGTCAAACCACCTGCCTCACAATGCCTCTCTGTTTATACAGGGAGAAGAATGGAGGGGGGAGGCAGCCTTGACCCCTCCCTCACCACAGCAGCTGAGGACCCCCTCCACCTCCACCCCCATCCTGTTTTAACATTCAGATGAAGTTTTAATGGAAGATGCAGGACTCACATATCTCCTCTGTTACTGCCTTTGTTCTTTGCTGTCCTTCCTTAGTTCATCATTTCCTTCCCTACCTCCTTGTTTCCTTTAATGCTTCCTTTCCCTCCGGTCTGTTTCCCTCCCTAACGTCATGTTGACTCTCCCAGTGCCAAACAAGGAGCCAACAGTCAGATTGGTATGGTGTTTGTGACCTTTGACCTTGACATGCAGCCATTCTATGAGGGCAAACACTGTCTGACTGCTTTTAAGTGTCTAAAGATTTTAAACAGACTCTAAACCTTATTTTATTTTGAAAGGACAAATCTTTCCCTTCCTGTCTTCAGATGCTGGCGTGAACTCTCATGTCGGAGCTCCACTAGAGTTTTGACTGGTGTCCTTTCAAATTTGATGATCGCTGATCACATCGGATCACAGTCAGTGGAATAATTATTATCCTCCATCAGCTCCTGTGACTGATCAAGGCAGGATAGGAGAGATGATGGATGGATGGATGGATGGATGGATGGATGGATGGATGGATGGATGGATGGATGGATGGATGGATGGATGGATGGATGGATGGATGGCTTTCCACCAAGGTTGGAGATGTCTGTTGTACAGGTCGCACGATGTGGAAGAGCTGCATCACTTCATACTGAGTGCTGGACTGAGCCGTGTCCACAGGACTGAGCGGGGCCCCTCCTCCACCTGTATCCAGGTGTCTCTAACTGTGTCTCAGGTGTCTTTGTCTTTTTGTCCATCCACAGTCAGGAGGGCGGCAGGTTTAGTTTGCAGGTAAATGAACAGGCCAGAAGAGGAAAGAAACCAGAATCAGGATGAAACTGTGACAGCTTTCAAATGCACCCAGCAGCCGCCTGTCTGCAGCATCGGTGTTGAGGATTTTGTGGTTTTTAATAAGCTTTTATCAGTTTTAAATCTTTACTTGTTGAAAAAGGAACTTGTTGCTTCAACCGTTCTGTTACTTTCATCACTCAGTGCCGAGGCTGCCTTTAAACTGGCTCCAGATGTTAAATACATTGTCTGTATTTCACACGAGTATAGACAGAACAACAGGCTGCCAGATGAGGCGTTCACTGCCCATCAGCAGGTGTCACGTTGTTGACTCCAGCAAACACATGCACGTTCAGCTCGTTAAGACACACACACACACACACACACACACACACACACACACACACACACACACACACACACACACACACACTGTCTCCATTAAAGTCAACAACATTAATTTGTTCCTGTGAGACATTCAGGTTTTTCAGATTTATTGGAGATGAAGAGTTGGATGATAAACAGATGAAGTTCTGAAAACTGTCTGTGAAACAAAAGGAACTGATTGACGATCAATATCAGATCCTTTCCAGATCAGATTAAATGATTGATCAGTATTGATCAACTCTAAGTTTCTCTTCGTCTTTCTCTTTTACAGGTTTTTGATTCTGGATTTGAGAGACGTCAGAGAGACACCAGCAGCTGCTGATACTCAAACCAGTGACACAATCTCCATTCCTCCCATCACTCCCATCACTCCCATTACTCCCATTACTCCCATTACTGCCATTACTGTCATAGCTCTCATGTCAGAGGACAGAGGGGGGATCTGCATTGTTCTGGAGCAGCTGGACATTGTCTTCGTCTTTCCGCTCTGCAGGGAGACGATAATCTGCTCAACAGCTGCTGTGTGTGTGTGTGTGTGTGTGTGTGTGTGTGTGTGTGTGTGTGTGTGTGTGTGTGTGTGTGTGTGTGTGTGTTCCTATGCTTGTGAGAATAGCTCTGAGCTCGTTTTTCATCGTTGTTTCTTATTTGATTGTTTCTGGGACGTCATCAGTGGAGGTCTGTGACATGTGACCTGCAGTGTCTTCCTGTCTCTGTCTGTGATTACCTGAGAGGAGACAGGTGAGTCTGAGCAGACCTGTGCAGTTGCACCTGTAATCAAGACTCCTGCAAAGACTCAGCTCAGCCCTTGTCTCCAGTCCTCCTCCCCTGTCTCGGACCTTCGCTCAGCTTGTCCCTGGATCCTCTCTGGTCTCCCTGTTGCTCCTGTCCTCTCCTGTCCCTCCTGTCTGTGTTAACAGAGATGTCACACAGGTCTCATCCTGACCCCCCACCCCCCAGCTCAGGGACTCTGGAGTCAGTAAACAGCATCACTGTCAGTTCTTCCTGCAGCAACTAAAGACTTGAAATCAGTTTGGCCTGAAGCTTCTCTCACACGACGCAAAGACATTTCACAACGAGAAAAACCCACAGAGATGAAACGTTTAGCTAAAATCAGAACCAGAGTCGATTTCATCTGTCAGCCATGAGTGCACATACAAAAAAATCACAAAACAAAACAAAACAAACAACAAAAGCAATAAGCAAACGAAAAATAAGAAGGAGTCTTCAGTCTTTAAACATGGATGCTGTGAAACAGCCTGCTGTGAACACCTGTGCCGGAAAGTGCCTGAGCACCAGGTGCAGCGCGCAGGTGATGTGTTTTCATCTCGTGCCACATTATGCTTTTTATTGTTTGTGTATTACCATTTTTTACTCTATTCTCTTTATTTTTTCTTAATCTTATCTGACTGTTAATATAAATATTATATTAGCATATAATATCATATCTTTTATTCTGTTTTTATGTCCTTCAGTGTAAGCTCCTTTATTTGCCCTCTCTCAGTCAGGTCCAGTCTGCTGACACATGAAACTTCACTGTATCCATCCAGTGTTTTGGTGTAAATACAGACGAGTTCAAACTGAAACAGTCTGTAAATGCAACAAACCACCTGCAGACAAAACTGAGAGACCCTGACGCTTTGAACCACCTGCAGACAGAGCTGAGGGCCTCTGGAGAACCCTGCTAAATAATTCTGGAGTTGAATTCGTAAATGAAATGTGAACTTTTTTTGTTAAATATAGATAAAATTGTACAGAGTTTGGTTGGTGGCCGTGGGGTTTGTTCTGTGGGAAATTAAAGCCTAACTTTTCTGAGAGGAGTTTATCAGAGAGGTTTTGTGTCACACGGCAGGCGCAGAGCCACAGAGCCTCTCTGCTCGACACGAATCAAGACAAAAATAACCCAGAACTCCGTCAGACACCACAGAAGAAGAGTGTGTGCACAACAGCTCAGAGCCGTCAGGACTTCACATTCAGTTCAGAGTGAACGAACCAATCACATTCACATTCAGGACCTGGTGAGATCACATGACGCACACACACACACACACGTGCGCGCGCGCACACACACACACACACACACACACACACACAGTGTCTCTCTCTCTAGTTTGGAGCTTACTGCCATCTGCTGACCACTGTCTCTCCTCCACTCTGTCTCTCTCTCTCTCTGTCTGTCTCACGCTGAGTCTGTCTCAGATGTCTTTGTGTATCACGTATCTCCTTCTGTCTCAGTCTATCTCTGGTGTGTCAGGTGTTTCAGATGTCTCATCCTGTCTTGTTTTGTCTCATGCATCTCATTCTGTCTCACACTACATCTGTTTCAGGTGCCTAAGTCTATCTCAGGTGTGCCAGGTGTCTCTGATGTCTCCCTCTGTTTCAGATGTCTCAGTTGTCTCAGTCTGTGTCAAACTGAGTGTGTCTCTGGTGTCTCATGTGTGTCAGGTGTCCCTGATGTCTCAGTCTGTCTCCGATATCTCGGTCTGTGTCATTTTTGTCTCATGTATCTCAGTGTGTCTCACATTAAGTCTGTCTCAGGTGTTTCAGTCTCTCTCAGGTGTCTCATGTGCCTCAGGTGAGCCACACGGTCACAGCAGAGGCTATCACTACAGGTAAAACACAACTCGCCCTCAGTCACATGGAAAAGCTCTGCATCCAACGTGTCACTTCAGTTAAAGTACAAAAGCATTATCAGCTATGTATTACAGCGTGTGAAAATAATCACAGTGTGTGAAAATAATTACTTTACCTGCAAAGTAACTAAAGTTCAGTGAAGTGAAGCAGAAAATTCAAATTCTTAAACTTTATTAACAAACAGTGAACAGTGTTGACTCTGGTTCACCACCATGGACTCCACCTGTAGAAGCTGCGTGACGTCAGCACGCAGGACGCGTGACGGAGGAGGAGGGGGTGTTAAAGGGGGGGATCGGGATTCCTGAGGATTACCCGTCATGCCCCGCGGGTAAAGATGGCGACAGCTGAGCAGGGCAGCAGAACAACTTTATTCGAGCGGCTCTGAGAGGATTTTCTTCCGTCGGTCGGAGCGTCTCGGTCGGCTGCTTCTCCCCTGGCTGCCGCCTTCCCGCTCGGATCTCCTCCACAGCCGGACCTCAGCGCTCCTCCCCGGCCTCGGATCGGTTCGGAGCCCCCTCCCTCGCTCCTCCCTCCCTCCTCGCCCCATCGGAGGAGCAGACCGGAGCTCCGGCTAAAGTTTCCTCTCCTCTCCGCTCTCTGGGATTTGTTTGTGGAGGTAACCCGGGCCGAGGCGCGCTACCCGGCCGCACAGGTAAGCCGTAGATCCGGAGGGGTGTGTGGACGTGACCGGCTCAGATGTGTCGGTTTATTCGGTGTCGGTCAGTGTGTGACAGTTGGGTGCAGCTTGTTGTGCGATGAACTGGGCCACAATCAGACCCGCAGCAGGTCTGAGCGGGTTTGTGTCGGTTTAACGGACTGTTGGAGGTGGTGTCGGTACGGCTTTCAGGGCCGGACGGAGTCCCGCCGGGTGTTCGTCGTGTGTGTCCCCCGTCAGCCTGTCAGACAGCACTGAGGGCTGGAGTGCCTGTTCATAGCAACATGAACCTGGCACCTGTGGCGAGTGAACACTACAGAATCATTGTTTGTGTGTGTGTGTGTGTGTGTGTGTGTGTGTGTGTGTGTGTGTGTGTGTGTGTGTGTTTCTTCCTGCCCCCTACATTAACACACCGTATTTGCTTAATCACATCTACCTGCTCTTTAACACCAATGACCAGGCTGGACCTGAGCAGATGACCAGCTTCCCAGGGGCCCCAGACCCTCGGGGGCCCCTGAACCCTTAGATTCAGGGCCCTCTGATCCTTGGGGCCCCTGAAGCCTCACAGTTTGAAGCTGCAGGTGTGTTACTGATGGTAGAAACGTGCTGCTGCAGAGAGATGGAGCTCACACTGTTTGCTGAGTGTTCTGGTTTTATGCCTTAAAGCCAGATTCAGATTCAGGTGTTTTCACTCACAAATGAAGTCTTGATTGAAAGTATTATTGTTTCTTTGTGGCGTCATGATGAGTGTGAACATCATCTGTCAGTAATGTTGTTGAGGTTGAAAAATCTGTGGTGATTTTAGGTGTCAGATGGCGCTGACCACACGTCTGAAAGGCTTTCTGCCATAAAAGACCTGCAGCTTCAAATGTTCTGTGCTTTGAAGCAACAAACACTAGCCAATCACTGCGCAGGAGGGCGGGGCTACCAAAAAACAACTAGTTCAAGCTGTGATTGGACTCTCCAGCTGTCCATCCACTCAGAGGTGGACTCTGTCAGGACTCTACGGCTGCTGGTTCTTCCTCTGCAGCATCATCACTTCACGTTTATCGTTCAGCATCATCTTCATCACTGACAGCTGCAGATGTGTTGCATTGTGGGACTGATAGTAGATAGACACAGACGTGTGTGTGTCAGAGCTCACCTGTCCTACAGGTAACTGTCCTCAGGTGTTCTATTTGAAACTCTGTTATCAGCTTTGAACTCTGCTCAGTCACAGTTTAGGTGTGGTGACCTTTGACCTCACACAACCTGAACACACCTGAGTCTGTCATTGATTTGAAGATATTTAGACAAACCTTACTGATCCTGCTGCAGCAGCACAACAACAGGTGCTCAGTGTATAAGAAAAAGGAGTATTTGTACACGCAGTACACAGCGTTCACTGGGTGAACTGCTGATTATTGATTAATGAATGAATGAATTAATCCTAACCCTACATTGCGGGACAGTAGAATGAGGAGTGTAACGTCTGAACACAAACAGCAGAAGAAGAACTTTGAATCAATCAGAGCTGAAACTCTTATTTTCTATGTTCATCAGATGTTTGTCGAAGAGCTTCAGATCACTGAGATTACAGACATGAGAGCAAAGGTCATTTTCACTGACACCATTCATTATGACTGTCTCTGTGTCTGTCTCTGCCTCTGCCTCTCCTGCCAGTCAGTACTGAGGGTCGCAGCTTAATGAACCTGCGTTGGGTTCTTCAGCAGAGCAGTGACAGCTTGTCAGTTTAGTTGAGCCACAGCAGCATCAGACCTGAGGAGCAGCTTATTGATCAGATATTGATCGGCTCCTCTCGCGTTTGTTCTGTCAGAAGTCTGGCTGGTTCAGGCTGGTTTGTTGTGAACGGTGAGACCGGCAACTGTCCACCAGACAGCCAGGTAAAACTGAACATGACACTGAGGGATGTCAGGTGTGTTGGCAGCAGAACTACCTTCAGCTGAGTATTTGAAAAACCTTCACAGGTATTTTCTGACATGAGAAGTGATCACACATGAAATGTTGTGCACACATATTGTCAGATGTTTTGTGTGAGTTCAGGTGTGTTGTCTCCTCAGGTGGTCTCAGCTCAGCCATGAGTCTGTCTGATGAACTGAAACATGGTAACGGGACAGTTTGTCCAACAGAAATGCACAGATTGAATTTTGGTGACGGACTCAGATGCTCACATTAACTCTGCTCGACAGACGCTGCGTTCAGGTTATTTACAGACTGAATAACTTCTGCAGGACACCCAGAAACGCTGTGGAAGTGATACTGAGCTCCTTACTGTCATCAAATCTTGTGACGCAAACCAACAGCGTGTTTGTGCGTCTCTCAGTACTGTCCGACTCCCTGTCTGTGGCTCTCAGCCCATTGGTTGGTTAAACAGGTTGATTGGTAACCAGTGATAGCATCATGATTGGGTATGAGAGGGGCATCCTGGACAGGCTCAGTCGCTCACGAGCGAGGATGGAGCGACGTTCACAGCTTTGTGAACACATGACTGGATGAAGGACATGAACACATGACACTTCAGTTTGTTTGTTAATGATTGATTCTGGTCTAATTGATGTTTTCCAGACTGTGTGAACATGAAGCCTGATTGATGTCGGAGAAGCAGAACAGTTAAAGGAAACGAAAACATCATCAAATTATTGCGATGCTGTGATTGAAAGGCGCTCGTGTTATTATGGTATTGATTTCATTCATAGCACTGTGCAGCTTACTGTGCTGTTGCTAGGAAACAGCTGAGTCTGTGTTTCTTTATGATGTCAGCAAACACTGACAGGAAATGAGGTAATGGTTCTTCATCAGCTGTTTGATGTTGTCTCTGCTGGTCTGGACTCTGCTGGTCTGGGCTCTGCTAGTCTGCACTCTGCTGGTGTAGTCTGGACTCCCCTGTTCTGGTCTCAGCTGGTCTGGTCTGGACTCTACTCTTCTGGTCTCTGCACATCTGGTTTTCTGGTGGTCTGGCCTGGTCTCAGCTGGTCTGGACTCTGCTCTTCTGGTCTCTGCTCGTCTGACCTGATCTCTGCTGATCTAGACTCTGCTGGTCTGGTCTGGACTCTGCTCTTCTGGCCTCTGCTGGTCTGATATTCTGCTGGTCTGGCCTGGTTTCTACTGATCTGGACTCTGCTGGTCTGGTCTGGACTCTGCTCTTCTGGTCTCTGCACATCTGGTTTTCTGGTGGTCTGGCCTGGTCTCAGCTGGTCTGGTCTGGACTCTACTCTTCTGGTCTCTGCTCGTCTGACCTGATCTCTACTGATCTAGACTCTGCTGGTCTGGTCTGGACTCTGCTCTTCTGGCCTCTGCTGGTCTGATATTCTGCTGGTCTGGCCTGGTTTCTACTGATCTGGACTCTGCTGGTCTGGTCTGGGCTCTACACTTCTGGTCTCTGCTGATATGGGCTCTGCCGGTCTGGCCCGGTCTCTGCTGATCTGGGCTCTGCCGGTCTGTTCTGGACTTTACTCTTCTGGTCTCTGCTGGTCTGTTTTTCTGCTGGTCTGGCCAGGTCTCTGCTGATCTGGGCTCTGCTGGTCAGGTCTGGCCTCTACTGTCTGTCTGTTTTCCACTCAGCTGTGTGTCCTGCTGTGTTCACCTGCTCAGGTGTGTGTTTCCATCTCAGGTAAAGACTGACTGGTTTCTGTTTCAGCATGTTTGATTTCACGTCCAGGTGTCTCACTGCTCTGTCATATGAACCATCTCAGACTGAAGCCGTGTCCCACTTCCATTCTGGACACCGAGTCTACACAGAGACAGCTTCTACTTCAACAGAGACAGTACTCACTAAGTACTCACAGACAGTACTCCCTAAAGACAGACAAGTACTGCTTCATCAAAGACAGCTCTCACTTGAGACAGACATTTTCTGCTGGAGACACATTGTCAAAAAGGCATCAGTTGTTGTCCAGATGAAAGTGGTCGCCCTGAGGACAGCACTTGCTACTTAAAGGACACTAGTCCCTCTGAGGAAGATGCTGGTCGTCACAGTGAGGGTGGTAGCTGTGAGAAGGAGAACGGCAGTGTCTCTGATGAAGACGATGGTCACTGTAGTGAAGCTACTGATACAGGCTGCTACATCCTCATACAAAACAAAACTTTATTAGCACGACAGGGCAGAAACGCCTTCAGCACAGCGAGCAGTAAACTCATGAGGACAACGTGAGACATCTGAAGACAGATTATTTATCGAGGCTGACACGGTTCACGATTTCGTTCTCAGATGTGTTGTTTTTCTCCGAGAAGGCCTTTCTGTGTCGCCATATATATTTTATTAACGTGAAGTCGCTTCGTTGTTTTTGCTTCAGCGGAGCAGAAACCTTCCTCTGTGTGCTCAGCTGAGTCAGCAGAGTCCAGCTGGATCCACAGAGTCCACCTCCTCAGGTTCAGACCAGGTACGTCAGTCAGGGAGCTCATTTGGTCAAGTGTCTGATTAAAGGTGGAAGAGGTGGCATGATGGAAATAGGAAATGTGGAGGAAATTACAGAAAGTCAAAGGTCGTTATTGGACAATAAGGTAACAGGATAAGAGGAGAAGAAGACAAGAGGAGGCGCAGGACAAAAGAGGAAATGAGCAGGAAGTAACAGAAAGAGGCAGTGAGGCAAAGACGTAGTGTGGAGGGAATTAAGGGATGGAGGAGGAAGAGGAGGAAACAGGAAAATGGAGCACATAAAGGCAGCGAGGTGGAAGTGAAGGAAACATGAGGTGGTGATGGATACAAATGTTAAAGAAGGAAAGGAAGGAGGGAGTGTGAAGGAGATGAAAGATGAAAAGCAGGAGGACGCAATGATGAAAGAGGTGGAGGTTAAAAGAGGAGGAAGAAAGGGAAGAGGGAGGTAGTGAACAAAGGAGGGAGCGCAGGACAGGGGACGGTGAAGGACAGAGGCCGGTCAGTGTTTGACAGTGCTGAAGGTGAAGATCAGGGTCAGTCTGCTGTCTGATGGCTTGTTGTTTTTCTTGGAGAAGACTGTTTGTCATTGGTCGACTTTATTTTGGAAAACAGACCAAATGTTGTTCATGTTTTATTCATGTGCTGGACAGACGTGATCTCTGAGTGTGTCCTTAACTCGTCCTCTCTGTCCTCATCTGTTTCATGTGTCTCACTATGAACAGACTTTATTACTTTCACATTGAATCTGCAGTCCTGATGCAGGTAAACGTCTCTGGATCCAAACTCAGGTGCGTTTCTCGTGTGACATGTTTCAGCCCGACGTGATGTCCTCAAATGTCTCGTTCTGTCCAAACGTCTCGTTCTGTCTGGTCCAGACTCAGAGCCTGGGGTCTTCAACCAGCTGATCGGGTTGTAGCTGCTTTCAGTAAAAAAAAAAAAAAAAAGTTTTAATTTTCTAAATGTATCAACATGTTTCTGTTTCGCAGTTGGAGGAAGTACTCACATTTTTTCACTTATGTGAAAGTACTAATACCACACTGGAAAGTGAAAGTACTGTTCCAATCAAAAGTCCTGCTTTGGCAGTGTCGCTAAAGGAAAGGTATGACAGGAGAATGTACTGAGAAGTATTAAAAGTACTCAATGCCAAAAAATGCGTGTATACTGTTTTATAACAACACATATACAGTATTTTGTGTGTGTGTGTGTGTGTGTGTGCGCATGTGTGTGTGTGTGTGGATGGGATTACACGGCACAGGGGTTTATCTCTGCTCAGAGAGGATTATGGGTAGGATGAGCTGGGGGGGGGGCTGACTTTCCTGTTTTCTGATTGGTTGATGTCATTCCCTCCTTCCTCTGTGTGGAAAGACAAACTAATGAAAACTGAACTGGAGTCAGAAGTACCGGTACTGCAGTTAACACAGTGAATACTGCAGTAACGTGTGTACTTGAGGTCACTAACAGACTGAACGCATGTCTTCATCAAAGGTCGGCGCAGATTTGTTTGATTGATTTTACTGTTGGGCTTTGGTGGGATTCTCCCATAGGCTTCAACAGACGTGGCACCAAGCACGGTTTGTTGATTTTCATGCTTTTGCTTCCACTGGGGATTGACATGCATATATTTATCTTTTAATTGTATTTCTTCTCTAATTGGCTGATGTTCGTCCTTTAATGACGTGCTGATACAAACTGTGCCTTAGAGTGTTCGTCACAGAGCAAGCCTCAGCGTAAGAATGGATGGTGTCAGTGTTGATGAGACGTCGTGAGTCTGAATAATGATGCAAAACAACAAAAGTTAATATTCATGGCTCATCGCTGCTCTTGTTTGGATGGGATGAATACAAACAGAAATTATAATGCAGCTCAGCCTTGTTCCTCTGTCTGAAGCCGACCTGAGACGCAGATCCTGAAACACCGAGTCTGCTCAGCCTGGACCCACATGTCTGACCTGACGGGTCCAGATGGGCTCAGGTTGGGTGTCCGCGCTCTTAGCACTGACACACCTGCTGTCACTAGTTACTGTTGCTGAGCTGTGATTGGACAGTAACTCTCTAGGGGCAGGGCTTAGAGCAATCACTGTCAACCTTTGACCTCCTGCAGCCCGCCCACTTTTTGCTGTTTAACGAGGAATCAGCTGATGTGTCCGACAACCTACAACATGAAATCACTGAGCTGCAAAGCAACGAGCTGCTACTGAGAGCAGCTCTGTGCAAAACTGACCCAAACCTTGACAACCAGCATCATCATCATCATCATCATCATCACCACCACCTCCATCACCTGACATCAGACGCCTCATCAAAGAGAAGCAGTTCAGCCCTCACAGAGATTAGAGCGATCTAAGCGTTCAATAATTTAGTGTGGCCCTCGAAGGACGTTATAAACACTGAAATCGGACAGACAGACGGATAGACAGGCAGTTATCTGTGTGTTCTCAGTGCAGTCGCTGGATTTCCCAGCATGCCATCTGCTACAGTTTGACCTTCAGTTGGAGGTGAGTGTGTGTTCAGGCGTCGCTGATGTCAGCGGCAGGTTGTCAGCTGGACACTTCGTTTCCTTTCATAGACGCTTTGTGGAGTCGTTCTTTCAGACAAACAGACGGACGTGACTCAGCCGGCGCACACACACACACACACACCCTCAGCAGGGTGTGTGTGTGTGTGGGCAGCCAGTTAGTTTCCGCTCAGATTGAAACTGAAGCGTCTCTGTTGTGATTCTCCTCTCGATGGTTTTTGCATTCAGGACTCAGCAGAGATACTCAGGTCTTTAACTAATGCACACCTGTCGACATGAAAAATGTGTGTGTGTATAGAAGTATGATACACACAGACACACACCTCCTCTCTCTTTGATTTGTTTGCAGTTAGGCTTTTTAAATATGCCATAGAGATGTTTGGTTATTAAAATGAAGAGACGAGGACTTTCAGCTCTGAACCTGCAGATACTTTTCTGACAGACTGGTTGTTTTGGCAGGTGAGCAGCTGAGACTCCTCACCTGAGCGTGGCAGTGACTCATGCAGGCAGCAGACTGTTTCAGTGCATGCACGGTGGCAGGTCTGACTTTGGTAAATGTTGAGCAGCCTCTCGGCTTCTCTCTCTGACGATGCTGATGAGTAGCGGTGGAGTTTTGTTCTAATAAGGCTAATGGCTTCACCTGGCAGGCTGCCTGCTGACATCCGATGCTGATCAGGCTGAGGCGGTGCCTGCAGACAACACCGAGGGAATTGAATTTCCACCGTGCTGCAGGCTCAATCTGAAGAATCAAGCAGTTTCTCAGACAAAATCCTCATGTTGGTTATTTGAAAGGTCACTTCACCCAATTCTAAAAGAGCATGTTCTCTGTGTTATATGTCGAAAATTCTGATTTCATCAAATCATTTGTTAATGTTTAGTTCCAAACCTCTGTGTGTTTTGAGCTGTTAGCATGTCTTTAGCCTGGATTATTAGGTGTTGACCTGTTGTTAGTCTGTACCTTCAGGTGTTGGTCTGTTGTTATTTTGTATTTTCAGGTGTTGGTCTGTTGTTAGTCTGTATTTTCAGGTGTTGGTCTGTTGTTAGTCTGTACCTTCAGGTGTTGGTCTGTTCTTAGTCTGTATTTTCAGGTGTTGGTCTGTTCTTAGTCTGTATTTTCAGGTGTTGGTCTGTTGTTAGTCTGTACCTTCAGGTGTTGGTCTGTTGTTAGTCTGTATTTTCAGGTATTGGTCTGTTGTTAGTCTGTATTTTCAGGTGTTGGTCTGTTGTTAGTCTGTATTTTCAGGTGTTGGTCTGTTGTTAGTCTGTATTTTCAGGTGTTGTTCTGTTGTTAGTCTGTATTTTCAGGTGTTGGTCTGTTGTTAGTCTGTACCTTCAGGTGTTGGTCTGTTGTTAGTCTGTACTTTCAGGTGTTGGTCTGTTGTTAGTCTGTACCTTCAGGTGTTGGTCTGTTGTTAGTCTGTATTTTCAGTCGCTGTCCCGTCTTTAGCCTTGGTTTTCAGCCCTTTCTGCAGGCTGACTGACAGCAGGTATTGACTGGTGTTTTTCCATCTGGCCGTCTTGTGTTTCAGGTTATTAGAGGCCTGAGGCTCACATGCCCAGAGGAAGAGGAAGAGGACTGAATGTGTGAGCGGCCACAGCAGAGATGATGAAGAGTTTTCTTTGCTGACGTATAAGGTGAGGAATACACACACACACACACACACACACACACACACACGCACACCATGGCCTTGGCTCTTTTTTCTGTTTCAAACAGTTAATTTTTTCCTGTACGTTTTTTTTCTCAGTGTTAGAATCGGGTTCATGTTTTTCAGGTCAGTTCATCAGTAATGATGTTGGTTTCATTGTGAGCGCTGATGAAAAGATCTGAATCAAGTTATTATCCACTTGAGTGCAGTGGGAGTTCGCCATCTCTCACACTGACTCATGCTTTATTATGTATCAATAGAAAATAATTCGTCAATTGTAAAGTGACTTTTACTCTCTAAACCTAAAAGAAATGGATGCACATGATGGCTGTGACAAATTTCCTCATGATAAGATGTGTTTTATTAAAAAGTCTATTAATACGCCCAGGCCTGGGCGACGGGGCCAAAGATCTTCTATCACAGTATAAGTAATTTTAGATACAGTATATGTCACAGTATAGTAACTGTTTTGTCAATTCAATTAAGAAATGGTTTAAAATATCTGTATCATTCAACCCTGTTTCCGTAAAGGTTGGGAACAGCCTGTGATGATTTTCAAAACCTTGAAACCCCGTTTTTAACTGAACGTTGCACAAAGACAACATATCAAATGTTGAAACAGAGAAACTTCATTGGTTTTTGAAAATGATATCCTCAACGCAACACGTTGGAACAATGGCAACAAAAGACTGGAAAAGAAGTGAAACACTGAAAGAAAACAGCAGGTGGACCATCTCACAATGAATCAGGTTACCTGGCAACAGGTGAGCCACATGATTGGGTATAAAAAGAGCATTCCAGAGAAGCTGAGTCTGTCTGAGGAGGGTTCGAAGACTCTGTGGCCGACTGCACTGACTAACAGTTTAAGAATAATGTTTCTCAATGTGAAACTGCAAAGAATTTGTGGATTTCATTGTCTACGGAGCGTAATGTCTTTAAAAGATTCAGAGAATCTGAAGAAGTCTCTGAACATAAGGCTGAAAACAGATTTTGTCTGGCTGTGATCTTCAGCCCTCACACGGCTCTGCATCGAAAACAGCCTCGATCCTGTCGTGGACGTCACTGCATGAGCTCAGGAACACTGAGCAGTTCATCACACAGTTCATCACTGCAGCATCAATGAAGCTGAAACTCCATCATGCAAAGAGGAAACTGTATAGAAACCAGTTTCCAAATGAGAACAATAATTTGCAAAATAAAGTGTGAAAGTGAATAGCAGGCTGACTTCATTGAGTGCGGCATACATGTTTCTGTGAATGGAGTCTGGTGGCTTTGGTGAGAGCGATATAACAGCTGTTTCTGGTCAAACTGAAAGGATCTTACTCTTGAACTGAAAGTCTTTCTCTGTAGGATCCTTTCCATCACGCTGTCAGACACTTTAACAATGTGAGCTGTTTGTGATGAAAACAAACACTTTCATTGGACGAACATTGACGGCGGACAAGCGCACAGAGGGATTATGTTGTAGCCTGTTTTCTGGCTGCTGGTTGCGGCGCTTTTGATCAGTACTGGACCAGTTTCAAAAAATTGTTGTTTCACTTACACGCAGAAACATGGGAGAGTAAACATACATAAACACAGATAATGCTGGTCCAGAATTCATCCCGTTGAAGTCTTCCAGGACACGTGGACCAAGACTGGACTGAACTGGAATCAATGTGCACAATGTCACTTTGATTCAACAACCATACCATAATTCAACAACACAGCATATAATACGAAAAAATAGATATTTGAATGGTTCAGTTTTGGAGGGAATAATCGAGGGTGATGTGTATGTAGGTGTTTTTGGGTTGGGCTGCCTTATGATTGACAAGTTGCTACCGCAGCATGTTTTCAGTCAGATCCAGGCTCCAAAAACCCAAGATGGTGGCTGTCATACTGCCAGACTCTTCAGACGCTTGAAAAGTGTAGTCCGATGACCAATGGGTGGTGTCACAGAGGGTTTGACTTGGCATGACATGGTTAGCAGTCTCGCTGCCCAAATCACATTACCTTGTTAGGCAGCTGGATTCGCGAGATCATGAGATCATGTATGAATCCAGCCATGTTTAGCTCCATAGCCTACACCAAGCCATCTTTTCCCCCGGGATGACAAAGGCATGAGCCGCTCTACTCTGACTCTGCTTGGCTGGTACTCGATGCCTTTGTTGCTTAGGTTTAGTGGGATTGGTCAGGATTAGGGTAAGAATATCAGGGTAAGGCCACCAGAGGCAGAGTAGAGCGGGTCATGCCTTGAATTTGCTGCTCTGAGTATATTGTGGAGACACTAACGGTTAGTTCACACTTATGTCCCCTGTGCTGCTGTAACACTACAAATTTCCCCACTGCGGGATTATATAAGATTATTTTATCTTGTCTCATATATGCAGCCTTCTGGACAGATCCATGATATGAGACAAACTGCAGGTTTTCCTCCACCATGGTTCTACAGACGAGCATGAAGGAGGTGCTGCTCACACCTTTAAACATTTCTAAAAAAGAAATCAAGAGTGATGTCTCTTGAGTAATCCACCGAATACTGCAGCTGTGTCCTCACGTCTTCTCTGGTTTCTCTGGATTCACCCTCGGGGAGGCCGCAGGTTTATTAACACCTAATGACCCTGCCGTGTAACCACGGCAACTGATTAAAGTGTGAGCTGCATGATGAGTCTGATACTCTGAGGCTACAGAGTTGTCTGTGTGTGAGTGTGATTGATCACTTTTTTTAGGTTTGAGTGTTTTAACTCGTGATTTAAAAATCTCAGAAAAGACCTATGACTGTCGCAGACTGGTGCATGTTCCAAAAGCCACTGTCTGCATCTCCATCAGCCACAAACTGTGGGTCAGCCAGGAGATTCATGCTAAACTCAAAGCAAGCACCACCACCTTCAACTCAACGCAACAGTTGCTGAGAGTCCACCTGTGGGAGGGGAGGCTACCGCACGACCCTACAGACAACCAACATGAGACGGTCCTTCAAAAAGGTTCAAAAAAACCTGTGCCAGACAGCATCCCAGGCCGGGCTCTCGGCGCATGTGCTGATCAACTGGTAGAGGTGTTCACCAACATCTTCAACCTCTTCTTGAGTCAGTCTGAGGGCCCTACCCTCTTCAAGGCATCTACCATCATTGTTGAAGAAACCACCATACTGACATCAGTCATCATGAATATCTTTAGCTTCTTGTCAAAACCCACGTCTTTCCCATCCTTCCTGATACCTTGGACCTTCTTCAGTTTGTAAACAGATCAAAAAGGACCACGGATCACGCAATCACCTCTTCTTCGTTAATTACAGCTCAGCATTCAACACCATCATTCCCTCAATACTTGAACCCAGGTGGTGAGAATCAGCAGCCATGCCTGCGCTTTGCTGATGCTCAACACGGGCCACCGCAGGGATGTGTGCTCAGCCCCTCCTTTACTCCCTGTTCACTTTCTGCTGCCAAGCACAGCTGCAATGTCATCATTCACTGACGAGATGACCATCCTGGGTCTCGTCACTGACCACGATAAGACAGCCTACAGAGAGGAGCTGAAGGCACCACCCTCTCTCAAAGTCAGTAAATCTAAAGAGATGATCGTGGACGATCAACGTGGTGGAAACGGTCAACGGTGTGGAGGACGTCTCCTGGACAATACTCATAGACACTGTGATGGTCACCAGCAGCGACACTAGTGACACTATATCCGCAATTCAGGATATCTTTCACCAGTGGTGCCTGTAGAAGACCCACAGCATCATCAAGGACCACTGCTCCCCAGCACTCCGACTGTCCTCCTTGTTACCACCTGGCAGATGTTGTAGCAGCATGGCTGCATGTACTACAAGACTTAAGGAGGCTTCACCTCAAAAAACCACACCAGGACGGCTTGGTCGAGACATAGATACAATGGTTGGAAATGTTAAGACGTGAATGCACCATAGGAAAAACCACAGGTCTGAGATCAGTGTTCCTTACCCTCATTATGTGTAGAGTGACATTCAACACTTGGCACATCCAACTATCGTGAGCTACCACCAACCTTAGCTAGCTAGACAAACCATAAGCCAGTCAGTCAGTCACTCTTGGTTGTGACATTAAGGGATAATGTCAAGGAGGACGAAGACGAGCATGGTTTGGGTTTGGTTTCCTGGCTTTTTAGCCATCTCAGGTGCTTTTTGTTAAAATATGATGCACTCGTCAGGGTCACTTTTTTTGAACCAACCAATCAGAGCCTGGATGGTGCGGGACATTGACTAGAGGTTGACGTTCTGCAGCAAACTGTTGAAATGTTGAACTCATTGTTGTGCTTGAATGGTTAGGATTATTAACAAATAAGTACTGAACAAATCAGACACTAACCACCACTGTAAACTTTTTAATGCACAAGGATTTAATCAGGAAACAAAATCCACAAAAATCATAAATCATGGTTGTGGGTTTCTTCAACTGCTGTATTATCCAACTGGAATTAATATTATACCAGTGATAGGCTCTATAATATTATATGAAATTATAATGAACATGCTAATATTATATAATGAGATATTGATAGAGTGTAGTATTTTAAGATGATTTCATTTTTTTTGTCGTACCTTTATATGAATTTTTCTGTTATTGTGGCTGTTTATCTCCAATCTAATCTGCATGTGACTGAAGCTGAAACTGAATCCAGAGCTTCCACCTAACAGCTGATCTTTGTGTTTGTTTCAGGTGTGTTGTTTCTGTGGATGAAGTCAACTGTGGACTAGCTCATACTTCAGGTACAATCACACTTATGAGCTGATGATGTCACATCCTGAAAAACCTTGAAATGCCTGGAAATCTGTCAAATATTTAGCAGCAGTAGCAGCAGCAGTAATTCAACCTTGTTTCCAAACAAATTGGGACACTGCTGCATAATGTGTTTCAGCGTTGTCTTCCTGAAATAAGCAGGCCTTCCCTGAAAAAGGCGTTGTCTACTCGGCAGCATGTTGCTCCAAACCCTGAATATATGGTTCAGCATCAATGGAGCCTTCACAGATGTGCAGGTTAGGCACTAATGACGCCCATACCATGACAGACGCTGGCTTTTGAACCGGATGCTCCCTCTCCTCTTCAGGAGTCCATGATTTCCATAAAGAATTTCAAGCTTAGACTCTTCAGACCAGTTTTCCAGTTCACCACAGTCCATCTGAACTGAGCTCAGGACCACAGACAGCGGTGCCGCTTCTAGATCTTTACTTCAAAAAGACTCTTTTGTGACTCACCTGCTGTCAGGTAACCTGATTCGTTGGGAGATGTTCAACCGACAACTAAAAACGTGTTGCCGCATCAAATTCTAAATGAAGATATCATTTTCAACAGCAATGAAATTCCTCCGTTTGAACATTTCATATGTTGTCTTTGTGCCATTTTCAATTAAATGTGCAGTTTCAAGATTTCGCAAATCATCACATTCTGTTTCTATTCGTGTTTGACACAGCGTCCCAACTTTTATGGAAACGGGGCTGTAGTAGCAGTCGCAGTAGAAGCTTGATAACTGCTGACTGATCAAAGATTCAGTCTGAGGATTGAACCTAAAATATTTCAGGATGTTTGAGTTTCGGTTCAGTTTTCTTCAGAGAAATCAGCTGAGAGCAGGAAGTGATCAGCTGACCTGAGAGAGGAGGGAGGAAGGAAAGAGAAACTTAGGAAAGATGAAGGGATGAGAAGCAGAAAGAGTGGAAGAAAGAAGAAGGGAAACGTCTCTACGGCAGGGACACAAAAGAAGGAAGTAAATAATAGAAGAGATGAAAATAAAAAGAAAGGACAATAGACTGAAAAATGACCCGAAGAAGAGAAGATGGAGAAGAAGGAAGAGAGAACGTTAAGAGGAGGAAACAAAAGGAAAAGAAATGATGAGTGCTGCTGCATCAGAGGATGAGACTGTCATTAAAGGGTCCTCACAAACCCACTAATAAAAAATATGTGTGTGTGAGCGTTGCGTGAGAGCAGAGCATGTTGGGTAAAAGCGCTTGGGGCGTTTTGAATGTAAAATTCATAAGCTGCAGACAGATGAGGTGAAGACATCCTGTGGCTTCATCCTCACCTGTGACTGACAGGTATTAGCTGAGACAACTGTTAGCTTTTCATAAAAACTTCAAATAGATTACAATGTTTTTTTGTTTTTGTTTTTTTTTACTTTATATTTGTCTGTTGTTGTTGTTGTTGTTGTTTTTTTTTTTTTTTTAAAGATTTATGTTTTCAGTGAGAACCAATGAGCTCAGAGCTGAGAGCCACACACGGCTTCCAGCCCTCTGATTGGTTGATGCACAGGTTGATGCACCTTTGGTTATGCAGTAGTACCATGATGTGTTTGGACCCTGGTACACCTCATCTGCCCAACTGCTGATCACACACACCAAAACATCAGGAGGACAGTTTGTCCAGAAATTAAACAAACTGTCTCAGTTGTGTCCCTCAGTGCTGTCTGTCAGGCTCACAGAGGTGAGAACAGAGTTGTCAAGTGTTGACAGTGATTTAATGTTCACTGTTGGCGACTGACAGTTTTTGATGGACACGAAGCAAAAGATGAAAAATTCACCTTTGTGCAATTCAACAGCTGCTGAGGCTCATGGGTATTGTAGTTTTTAGAGACAAAAACCTGATTTGGAGTTGAAATGATGCAATGAAACTGTCAAATCATCGGTGGATGATGACTAACGAACCATCATAGTGTGTGTGTGTGTGTGTGTGTGTGTGTGTGTGTGTGTGTGTGTGTGTGTGTGTGTGTGTGTGTGTGTGTGTGTGTGTGTGTGTGTGTGTGTGTGTGTGTGTGTGTGTGTGTGTGTGTGTGTGAGAGAGAGAGACACACACAGGAAGTCACACAGTGATCAATGGCTTGTCATTGGTCTCCCCAGGGCAGAACGTAGTCATGTGATGTGGACAAACACTAAATGGAATGGATCATTGAGCAGCAAAAGACCATTCAGTAGAACACATCAGACCAGTAGAAACCAGTAGGACGCTGGACACATTAGACCAGTAGAAACCAGTAAGACACTGAACACATTATACCAGTAGAAACCAGTAGTGACCAGTACGACCCTGAACACATTAGACCAGTTGAAACCAGTAGCTCCATTAATGCTGAAAGGTCCAAACAGGTTCTTGAGCTACATGCTAAACACCAGACGACGTCTTCTTCTGGGACGTCCTGCTTAGTCCAGCAGGACGATGGACAGACTAAATTCTGCCGTGTTACAGCTTCACAGTCAAAGAGTTCAGGTAGTAGACTGGCTCGCAGACATCAAATACAGAATGGCTGTGTATTTACAAAAAACAATAAAGTTTATCAGTTTGAACATTCAGTACGTTGTCTTTGTGCTGTATTCAACTGAATTTAAGTCAAAAAGATTTGTATTCTCTTTTTATTTACATTTTACGCGGCATCCCAACTTCATGATGTCGGATAAATTGTGACATCACTCTGATTCACAGATGGTTAGCATGTTAGCTGTGTTAGCGCTGCTCTGTGTCATTCAAATTAACAGGCTAATGGTGATATGCTAACATTGGCCTCATTCAGATCAATGCAGCTGCACTTCCTGTTCTGGAAACAAACAGAGATCAATGTGTTGCCTGAGGCTCACACACGCTCTGCTCACACGACACACACACACACACACACACACACACACACACACACACACACACACACACACACACACACACACACACACACACAGACTACATGTATTCACATACTTGTGAGGACCACTATTTATTCACATCGGAGGTTGACTGTTATGTGCACTGTGAAGACTATTTTTTTACAAATCTTGGGCCAATTTTGTCAAGAATGTCTTCATAGTGAAGTGCCTGATATGTGGTCCTCACAGAGATAGGCCAGAGATAGGACCAAGAGATAAGAATTTACACATTCCCTTGTAAGGACCAATGATGCACTTGTGATTTCGTCACCTTTGAGCACAGATATGTCTGTTAGAGGCCTTTGTGAGGACCAGTCTGACTTTTTATCTGCACTGTGGGGACATTTCTCTCTTTCCAAAGATACAAAAAGTCAACACAGACACACATTAATGCTCCATCCAATAAACAAACACATACACACATGCAGGTGTGTGCAGAGATGGAGGCGTGTTTGATGCTGATGAGGGATGACCGAGCATTGATCTGCACAGAGAGAGGGAGAGAGAGAGAGTGTGACAGCAGTGACAGAGTCCAGTTGTGGATGAGGCGTGGTGGTTGGCGGATGGCGGGCGCTTGGCGGGCGTCTGCATTCTTTTCTACCTCATGTAACTGTTCTTGTTGTGGCAGGACTGACAGATCGACAGGAAGGAAGTGAGGAAGGAAGGAAGGAAGGAAGGAAGGGCCCAGGATGACGAGCGCGGCCCCGGCCAGGAAGCCGTACCGTAAGGCTCCACCACAGCACCGTGAGACACGCCACGCCCTGCCAGTAGCCCCACCCCCACCTGCACCGCAGCATGACATCAGTCAGGTAAACCAACACACCCTAAACACACCTCCATCCCCCCTGCAGCGCCTCACTCGCCTCCCAACTGCCAGCTCTAAATGGCCACAGAGATCCGGGTCTCGCCATGGCACCCCAGCCTCGCCGCTCCCGCTCTCTGACAGCGAGCCGGACGTCTCCAGTCTGTCCAGCCTGGAGCTTTGTGTCCCGCCGCCACCGTGCTTCAGTAGCCCAACCCACTGGCCCAACCAGACCAGAACCAGAACCACAGCGGTGGGCGCCACCAGGAGTCCTCGACATGCAGCAAGCCAGTTCATCAGCAGTGGCAGTGGCAGTTTTCCAGCACGTCGAAGCCCTGCAGCAGCCAGGAAACACTCCCCCACCTGCGACCCCAGAGGAGATCGCCACAGTCGGACTCACTGGACCAAGACCGCCACCCCTCCAAAGAGTATCCTGAAGCAGCCGGCCTCGCTGGGCGTGGAGCACGCCTATGACATCATCAGGAAGTCAAAGTCAGTGGAGCTGCTGAACGATAGCAGGGGGCGGGGCAGCTCTGCCCGTCATCCACCCACTCGCTCTCTGGACCGGACAGAGCAGCGGCCGCCAGCCTCCCGGCGGTCCTCGGACCCGCCCACCCCCTGCAGGGCCAACTGGAACTGGAAGATGCAAGTTTTAGAGGAGAAGGTCCGCTTCTCCAACTTTCTGGATGAGATCACCTGTCGGGTCATGAGCCCAGCCCACCTCATGCTGCTCGGCAGGTCACCCTCCAGAGAGCAAGGAAGCCCCACCCCCCAGCGCCAGCACCCTGTCTCTGTCCACAGGAAGCAGCGGGCGGAGGGTACGTCTGCAGAGCGGACTCGACGCTGGGACAACTGGGTGGCTGCGATGCGCCGGCCTAGCAGCTGGAACCAGCCCCTGCAGGAGGAGGGGGCGGGACGGGACACCCCGCATCTGAAGGGGGACACAAAAGAGGGGATGGGGCCTAAACAGGAAGTGTTGGGGGTGAATAGAGGAGTAAAGATGGAGGTTCTGGAGACAAAAGAGCCACAGAGACACAAACGCAGACCTCTTTCTAATCAGTGCCTCCTATCCCACATCAAGGTAGGTGAGAGGCATGACAACCTTCCTCCTCATGCTCCTCCTCCCTCCTCCCGCTCCTCCTCCCTCCTCCCCCCACCCTCGGAGCCCTCGGTGAGCCTTTGCTGCATGTCATCCCCTGACAAATGAACTTCTCCCCTGTTGTTCATCAGAACATTAATGAAGGATTATGAGCAGAGGTAAAGCCTGAGACAGTCTGATCCTGAATGAGACGTCAGCCAGTGAAATGAAAACCTGCAGGCCTCTGCAGAGGGACCGATAACCCTAAAGCTTCAGTCTGTCTGTGGGCTCACAGACATCCTGCTTACCACGACAGCTGATGACCTACAGCAAAGAGGTGATTGTTGTTGGGTTGTTCTGGGGAAAATGCAGCACAGACATAAAGTTCAGCTTCAAGGCTGCAAAAAAAAAAGCCGGAAAAGAAGAAGGCAGAGCAATCTGATTGGCCTTTTAGCTGGTCCAATCATGGCTGCAGAGTCATCGATTTTTACCAGTGTAGGTGATCGATCAGCTGAGAGGATCCATCGTGTAAAACCCCGCTGCATGCTGGGAGAGGACGTATTTCCATACGTCGACAGAGATCGATGAGACAGACATCAGGAAACATCCGTCCGTCTGTGTGACGTCGCTTCATCGACCTGACATCACGGTCACGTGTCAGTCATGTGATCAACTGTTCTTATTTTTTTAACCTCTCCTGTTCACTCTTCCTCCTGTTCACTCCCGTTTTTACTGTCAATAATCAAAGACAGACGTTTAATAATGGCGTGTCATTTACGGTTTTGCTTTTTGTTTTTTTCACATTATAACAAGATGTTTTCATGCTACGACACATTTTTCTTGTTTCGACAGATTAGGTGATTTTTACAAGAAGCTTTTCTTGTAACCTGAAACATCGCCGACTGAAGCAAACATGTTCTTGATTAACGAGCTTCTGTTTGATGAGTGTTTCATGGTTTTAATGTCCTTGAATTTCTGCAGCATGTGGTTTGTTGAATGAAAGATAAACAATATGATTTGGACCTTTTTTCAGTCTTGATTCAGCCTGTTTGGCTTTTTTCGACTGAATCTAAACCTTTGAGTAGAAAACTGTGCTTGAATCTGTGACCCTCGTGCAAACTGTATTTGTTATAGAGTACTAATGAGAACAATGAGTCGTAATGTGAACAGCACGTCGTTGTTGATGACATTTTTGACTTGTTATCAAAAGAGGAGCTGAGCTTGTTCTTGTCTTGTGCTTCCTGTTTGTTTTAACTGTGTTTCCTGTGTTTCAGGAGGCTCTATCAGACTCCGACAGGATCAGGTGAGACTTCATTCTCAAACAACATTGTACAGCATATATTTTTGTTCTCTTCTGCTCTGATATTGATACTTGGACATCTGCAGAATGTTCTGCTGTCAAAGATGAATAGTCGAAGGGAACACATGAAGTCCTGGAACAGTCCCCATGACAGATTCAGTGGAATGATTATTAATGATAATCATTGTCACGTATTCATCGATACAGCAGCCTTCACCAGCCTACAACTTTCTCTCTTTTACCAAACTCAGTGGAGCTTCATTTACCAGGCTAGCTCATCCTAGTCAGCTATCACGGCCACTACCTGCACAGCTAACTGAGCTAACTAGCTGATGTGAAGACTGTTAATATAACACAAAGGTCATCTGCCTGTTGTGACCTCTGATCTGTCATTACCCAGAATCCTCCAGCAGCAGAATGAGGACCTGCAGCGTCGCCTCTCCCTCTCCACCCACAAGATGGAGGCCATGGAGGCAGAGTTTGATGGCAGCCGCCACTACATGGAGGCGGAGCTCAGCCGGACCAGAGACGACCTGGACAAGATGAGGGACAAGTTCCGCAGGTGAGGACACTGATGGAAGTGAGGAAGAGGATGTTTAGTTAGAAACATAACTGCCATCAGCTGCTCACTAACCTGAGTGCAGACGTCCACATGAAGCTCAGACACTAAAGCTCAGCAGTCCTGTGCTGGCCATGCTGTGCTATCTGTTAGTCCAGTTAGCGGTCTGCAGGGTTAACTGGTGCTGAGGTCAGGACTTGGTGCTCAAACAGACACCATCTGTTCGCTCCTTCGTCGTCCTTGCTGAGTTAGCAGCTCGGCGCTAACCTGCCTTGTTGCTGCTGTTGGTCCGTAGCTGCAGGCTTTGTGTCGTAGCTGCTGAGGCTGAATAAACCTGTTTCTTCTCTGTTAGCACTGAGCTCTTAAAACCAGCTCGCTGTGTCTGTGCTGATGCTCAGAGAGAAGGAAGGACAGCTGGGGCTCTGCTCACCTGATGACATCACGGCCCATTGGCCACACCTGACCAATGGCAGCTGAAAGCTGCCTCCATGGGCAGAGTTGATACATAGTGCAGGTGTGAACACCTGGAGGATTGTGGGAAACTTGAAGGAGTTCATTGGCCTATGTTTCATAATAAAAGTTCAGTTCTGGCCAATTGATGAATGGATACATCTGTGGGTTGCCATGATGCCTCCACCATCACTGTCACTGTAATACAGGAGCCATATTCATTCTCTAGCTTCTGGAATGATGCTTTGGATGCATGACAAAGTATAATGTTGTTGGTGATTTAGCTGTGTGCCACAACATTTGTGTTGGTTTGTTTTGTTTCCATTTTAATCTTTAATCACTGTGATGCTGAAGAACCTGTTGTACAAAAGCATGTGATGGACAGGGCTGCTTTTGATTGGCTGCTGCAGTAGATGGCAGCTTTGTATTGGCCGCAGACTGCCAGTGTTTCTCTGCAGATGTTTTAATGTGTTTTAATCTGTGAAACATGGAGAGCAGAGCTGCGTTCAGAGACACAAAGACTTTAATGTCAAATCAGAGAGAGAAACGCCTCAGGGCGAGAGAGCATCGCGCGCACACACACACACACACACACACACACACACACACACACACCTTCCAGGATCTGGATCAATATTTAATGAACTGGATCAAAGGAGGTGAATAATGAGCAGCATGGAGGATTTTAGAATGTATTATGTTTTCATTAGTGTAGAAACACCTGAAAATAAGAGTCATTTCATGACCTCACAGTGAGTTGTCGTGTCCACAGAGGGAGCAGCATATTGCACCACCATGTTTCTACAGTAGCCCAGAAGGGACAAAACAAACACTGTTTTTTCGTTGCCTGAAGGCCACCGTAGGCAGGAGGTTGTGTTTGTGTTTCCTATGTGCCCGTCTTCCTTCAGGTCCTCAGTCTGATGTATAGTCTGTGTGTTTAAAGGAACATTTTACTGCATATGAAGAAACTCTCAGCACTCTCTCGGTCATCAGCGGCCTTGAACCCATCAGTTTGTTGACTCGGGGTTCAGGTTTCAGTCCAGTCTTACTTCATCTTCATGCTGAGCACATATGAGTGCTCAGCATGCACGCTGAGTACCTTCTTGTTAAGCCTCCTGTGGCTGCTGTGCTGGAGGGCCAATCATATTCTATCAGCTCAGATCAGCTGTAGGACTCAGTTTCAGAGTTTAACCAGCTGAAACATTTTGTAGTTTAGATCCTGAGGGGAGTCTCTGCAGAGGAAGTTCCTCCATTTCCCCTTGAGAATACGCCTCAGTCTGCTCAACTTCGTGGGGACCTTGGAGAGACCGCTATGACTCAGCTATACCTGCACTATGACTCGTCTATACATGCACTATGACTCAGCTGTACCTGCGTTATGACTCAGCTGTACCTGCGTTATGACTCAGCTGTACCTGCTCTATGACTCAGCTGTACCTGCGCTATGACTCGGCTATAACTACGCTATGACTCAGCTGTACCTGCGCTATGACTCGGCCATGACTCAGCTGAGACTCAGTCATGACTCAGCTATAACTGTGCTGTGACTTGGCTATGCCTCAGCTACAGCAGCACAAAAGAAGAGCCATACAACAATCAAAAAGTAAAAAATGCAAAGAAGTAGAAAGTTTAATCGGAAAAAGAAAAATGTTGGTGTGTGTCCTCTGAGAGCGAGTGAGCATGCTTAGTAACACTTTTCTCTTTCTCTCTGTCTGCAGACTCCAGAACAGCTACACAGCGTCTCAGAGAGCCAATCAGGATCTGGAGGAGAAGCTTCACGCTCTGGTAACCTTTGGCTTCTTTCACCTGACCTTTGACCTCAGTAACTGTGATTTTCAGGATTGGAGTCCAACAGTGTCTGATTTCTGGAACGTGTAGTGAACGTTGAGTAAACTCTCCTGATGTAACTCACTGATTACAGATCATATAGACATCATCAGCATCCTGATAGACACAGATTATTTATTATTCTTTGGGAAATATAGATAGATTTTTTTAGTTTTCTTACATTTGAATGTAATGATTAGAATAATGAAAAGTCCACAGTAATGTGCAGCACGTATTTTTACTGAGTGTGAAAGTTCTTCATATGCACTTTGGTTAAATTGTGTGTTTTAGCTCGTAGCGCTCAGTGGGTTTTCATAGTTTTGTGATTTGTCCCTCTTGGATGGAGGACTAAATACCAGTATAAGTAGGCCAACCCAAAATTCTGCTTACAGTCATAACATGGATGTGTGACGAGTCTTTTGGGACTAAGTGACCTCAAACGATGAACGTCTTCTTTATCACAGACTGTAGAATTATAATGATATCTGAAAAACCTTGGAGTGAACACAAGGAGTGTGTTCATGTAATGTGGTCACATTGTGGGAATCGACTTCCTTATGGGGACAAAATGCAGGTTCCCATAATGTAAACTGAGTTAAGGTTTGGGTAGGTCTGCAGGAAATGAATGTAAGTCTATGTAAGGTCCCCAAAAATGATGGAAACATGACTGTGTGTGTGTGTGTGTGTGTGTGTGTGTGTGTGTGTGTGTGTGTGTGTGTGCGTGCGCGCTCATTGATCACACTCAGTCAATAACTGATCGATGACTAAATGAAAACACACTCTGAGGCAGTTTATTGATTAACTGTGGAAACAGGGAGTTGACGGACAGCTGGATGGTTGCTATAGGCAACGGAGCAGGAAGCCAGAGGTGACTGTGAGTCAGTTTGCAGTAAAACAGAGGGAAAGAGACGAAACAGATGAAATGACCATTGAAAAGATTGTGATGAGTAATTAAAGGATGTAATTAATGGAGGAGTCAGACATGGCGACCGTGTTTCAGGTTATTTTCACTTGCTGGCGTCACGTGACGTGATGTTTATCCTGAGAAGTGACATTTCAGAAGGTTAGACATCAAATAACACGAACGTCGCAAATGTTTTCTGTCACTCCAGCAGGTGAAACACCTGAGAGACAAAGTCCTTCATGACACTGACACAAAAATCAGAAATGTCCAACATGTGAGCTCAGCACGTCTGTCCCACGGCGTCAGGCTCCGTGATTTAATTCACGTTATTCCACGTTTTCTTCAAACATTCAGGAAGAATCGACGACGCTCCAGAAAATCGGTTCAGAGTGAAACTGACGGATTCCTCTTTGATAAACTTCCTGTCTGCCTTTGTCCTGTTTTGTCTGATTGTGTGATGTCGTTCTTCATCTCTGTCTTTTCTCTCTTTCTCCTCTTTCCTCACGCTGCTCTGTGACGGACTGACTCATCCTCATCATCCTCATCATCATCATCATCTTCATCAGGCTGCCGTCAGTCAGACATGGGTTCATGCAGTTGCGTTTCATTGCTGTTCTTCCTCCTCCTCCTCCTCCTCCTCTTCCTTCACTTCTGTCCATCCTCCTCATCCTCAGTTTTCTTCTTCTCTGGTGTCTGTTTGAGCACCAAGTCCTGACCTCATGTTTAGTCCCAAACTTATACACAAATGTCTGTTTATGTTTTATCTGTAGATGAATTTCTGCTGGAGGAGCAACATGAGGAGCAGAATTAAACCTGTTCAGGATTAACTGACCTCCGTTTCTGGTCCAGATTATCGGTTTATCGTTATTCTTTCAGTTATTCTGCAGCTTCTGTTTCAGTCTTCCTCTGGCATGAAAAAATAACTATAAAAATACTCATGTTTATTTAAAATCAAGAGATAAAAAGTCATAATTTTCAGAGACTATGTCCAAGTTAAAGTAAAACTGAACCCCGGTATTTTTATTTTTGACTTTTGTAACATTTTTAATTTATTTCTTAAATAGACTTTACTCGTCGGTGTATGGGAGCTGCATTTTAATCAGAAAATTACAGAAAAACTTGTCAGTCTTTGGACTTGGTGTGAAAACTCTTTTTCATCCGAGCTGATGATTGTAGACGAAACAAAGAAAGCGACGCTCTGACAGATCAGGACTGATGCACAGTTCATGACACATGAGGCTGAAGAAGTCAATCATCTGCTGGACACAGAAGAAGAAATCAGAAATCATCAATGAGACACTGTCAAGAGCAGGGCAGAGCTGTTTGACCCCCCCCCCCCCTACACACACACACACACACAGCAGATGTGAAGCGTCTTCAGCTGCAGTGACAATCCTGATCTGTTGCAGAGGAACGACCTCTGACGGCTAATGCAAACCTTTACTTAATGCTAGCGAGCTTAGCTAGCATTGGCTTGTAGCATTTTTCGGTGTTCTGGAGGAAACTGGGTGAAAACATTTCACCTTTCAGCTTTGACGCTTCGATCAAGATCTTATCGGATCTTATTGATCCCCTCGCAGCAGCAGCCATGCCGCCGCATCCCATAATGCATCTGTAAAGTGCTGCTAGCAAATGCAGCATTCAAATTATCTGGGAAAACTGTAGAAATGGAGGCTTAAAACCAGACGTTAGCTTTTGTGGATCAGAGATCAGGAGGACACGAGCTGAGCAGAAAACTACAAACAGCGTCTTCAAGGATTTTTTTGTCACGTGTACTTTGAAGTTTATTCCCACATGATCTGAATGAAGGCCCGCCTCCTGTCGCCTCCTGATTGGCTGTCTCACCTGATATTGACAGTTGATAATCTAATATAATGATCCTGCTCCTCCCACAGCTACGGAAGGTGGAGAGGGACAAAAAGACGATGGACCAGGAGATCGTGGAGCTTACCAACAAACTTCTGGATGCCAAGAACACCATCGACCGACTGGAGGAGCTCAACGTGAGTCCGAACACACAATATGAGTAAACACACTTCAGTTTTCTCCCACGTCAGTGTCCAGAGTTCAAGATCAGAGCGTTGACCGGACTCAAAAAGTTGTCCTCTGGGTTGATCCTCGAGGTCACGTTGGCAGGTTCAGTCAGTGTTTTAACATCAGACATTGAATTTCTGTGTCCGTCTAGATAAATATCGGTGAGACATCGGTGGAAATGAGGCCTGAACAGGAATCCTTCAGTCTGAACAGAAAGTCCCTCCAAAGTTGTCAGGAACCGGTTTCAAACAAGTTGAACCATAAAAACTTTCAGGTTTCAGCTGGTAAAGACTTTAGTGTATATCTGTTGCTAGGAAACATCTGGAGCACTGTCCAATCAAGAGCACCCAACTATCTAATCAGGAAGTTACTGTAGCATCACAAGCTAGCAGGACACCCAAAACATGAAAGGCTAAGAGCTAAATCTTTAAATGATTTTTGATAAAATGTTATGATTGGTGTCATCATTAAACAGCATTTATCAAGTTTCAAGTCAGATATGTCGACCGTCCTCCATATCACCCAGCTCAGATATTAGCATGCCAACGTTAGCTTTGTTAGTTGCATCAGTTAGCTACACAACAGTTACACCTATCACCTGTAAATATTTCATCTCTACATAAGAACTAGTTTATGAGCTGTAACCTGTTATAATTCAGTGATGATGAAGCTGAACGTTAGCGTGAAGCTAAGTTTGAACGGCTGTTGGACAGTCTGATGTGTTGGTTCTGGATTATTGATGACAGATGGATGTATTTATAAAAAAAAACATACATGTGAACAAAGCCAATCAGTGTTTCATTAATAGAAATGATGCTGCAGCAGGTAAATTGTTCTTGCGTCTCCACACCAACCCCGTCATCCGCCACAGGTGTACCAATAGGCGACAGGTCCCTCGTGATGACTCGGGAACATTTTGATCATCATCAGACCAAACGAGTCGAGCGTCACTCACACTGTGTTTGTTTCAGGAGCGTTACCGACAGGACTGTAACCTCGCCGTCCAGCTGCTCAAGTGCAACAAGTCGCATTTCAGGAACCACAAGTTCGCCGACGTGAGTCGCCCTGAGTGTGTGTGTGTTACTGTGTGTGTTTGTGTGTGTTGGTGCTCCAACAGCATTGATGCTTCCATTAGAGTTTACGCACTCAGCTGTCTCAGCCTGTCGTCTCTGATCTGACCGTCTTCATGGAAACACACTAACACTCAGTTTGCCTGTGTGTGTGTTTTTCTGTGTGTTACTGTGTGGGTGTCTTTCTGTGTGTGTGTGTGTGTGTGTGTGTGTGTGTGTGTGTGTCACAGCTGCCGTACGAGCTGCAGGACATGTTGAATAAACACATGAAGAGCAGCCTGCCTGAGCGAGGCCCCGCCCCCGGCTCTCAGGACCCGGACACGCTCAGTTTGACTCCCGCCGACGTCGTGCCGACATCCGTCATCGCCCGCGTCCTGGAGAAACCGGAGCCGCTGGTCCTGAACTCGGCCCAGTCCAGCAGCTGTGGTCGGCCTGTCGCCGAGGACGTGTTTGTGCACGTGGACATGACAGGCCCGGCGGGGGCTGAGGGCCGCAGCCGTGAGAATGGAAGCGGTCAGGAGGCGGCACAGCAGAATGGTTCCTGCCGCAGTCAGAGCAGTTTGGATGGGCAGTCTGGCGGCGAGGAGGCGGCCGGAGCCCCGTCCTTTGAGAAGCTGAACCCGTACCCAGCGCCGCCACCACCCCACCCACTGTACCCCGGCCGCAAGGTCATCGAGTTCTCGTCGGACGACAAAGTGAAGATCCCCAAAAACTCCCCGCTGCCGAATTGCACCTACGCCACCCGGCAGGCCATCTCTCTCAGCCTTGTCCAGAATGACGAGGAGCGGCTGGCCCCCGGCAGCCCTGCACCCTCCTCCTCCTCCGGTGGGGGGATCCACCAGTGCACGCCGCCGTCGCAGCGGGAAGCCGCCAGCGAGCCAGTGTCCAGCCAGTCCAGCCCATTCAGCAGCCCGCCGCAGGTAACGAAATTTTACTCCTCGCTGTGTCGGTAATGTTTGATTTTCTTTCTCTCGGTGGAGAAAACGCCGCTGTGATCTCACACAGTCACCTTCATCACACTCGTCTTTATCATGTGACAGCAGCAGTGAGCTCAGCAGAAGTTCACATGTTGACAGAGTGTGTGCTGTTAATTTTCATACTGATAGGAAGTTTACACACACGCTCTTCTCTCATTCACTTCATTGTGGTCAGTAGATGGAAAACAACTGAACTGAAGCTAAACGAAAACAAGCTTGTTGTACTAACAGTGATGCTCCGCCCCCAGGCTCCCAGCGTCCTGGCGAGCTCCGGCAGCTCGGAGGAGGACCTGCTGGCCAACTGGCAGCGGATGTTTGTGGAGAAGGTGGCGCCGTCCTGCGATGGCTCTGTGGTTCACCGTACTTCATTCAGCAGTCAGACGGCTCAGGAGCTGCAGAGGAGGAGGCCAACGCCGGGGGGCGTGGCTTCGACCTCCTCTGAACGCCACAGGGCGGCGTACTCGGACGGCGAGGAGGGCTCATCGGCACGCAGCTGGACGCCGAGCCGCGGCTCCAGCCTTGACACTGACACCGACACCGAGCCGAGGCCCGGCAGGAGGGGGCGCTATGGCGGCGGCGATGGCTCCACAGAGGAGGGCGAGAGGCTGCTGATGAACCTGGAGGATGACGGCGGTAGCGGGGACACGGCGGTCACTGTGGAGACCAACCCAGCTGATGTCCGCAGGAAGGAGTTAGAGGAGGAGGAGGAGAGCTCCTCCGAAGAGAGAGACATCCTCCCCCACAACCTGCCCGTCATCTCACCCCGCCTCCTGGACTTCGACCCCGCCCTCGCAGCCGCCACCCCACAGCGGCCACAGAAGAGCCCGAAGAGGATGGGCGTGCACCACCTGCACCGCAAAGACAGCCTGACCCGAGCCCAGGAGCAAGGCACGCTGCTGGACTGACGCTCGTTGTCCACAGCCTGAGCACACCTCGCTCGGCCCACACTGTGCTCCCTCAGCTGCTGTCTGTCTCCGTGGCATGTGACCTGTCTGTCACACAGGTCTGAGGTCACGCCCATCCAGGATATAGCCATACTCTACCGTATGCTGCCGAGCTCACCGCCTGACCCAAGTGTGTGTGTGTGTGTGTGTGTGTGTGTGTGTGTGTGTGTGTGTGTGTGTGTGTGTGTGTGTGTGTGTGTGTGTGTCTGTGTGTCTGTGTGTCTGTGTGTGTGTGTGTGTCTGTGTGTGTCTGTGTGAGAGAGAGAGACCGACCACTTTTGGCCACATAGAGTACTTAAATCATGTGTCCACATACTTTTGGCCACATGGAGTATTTTAATCATGTGTCCACATACTTTTGGCCATATAGTGATCAGATGTTTTCATACATTCATCCATTATGCACTATGTGGCCAAAGGTTTCTGGACAGCAGACTAAAGCAAAATACATTGATTATTGGAAATGAAATTGTGAATAATCAGTATTAGAATCAATATTAGAGATCCCGTGTGTGTGTGTGTGTGTGTGTGTGTGTGTGTGTGTGTGTGTGTGTGTGTGTGTGTGTGTGTGTGTGTGTGTGTGTGTGTGCATGCATGCGTCGGGTTGTTGGTCAGAGTAGAAAAAAGAATAGAAACTTTAAAAACAAAAAACTAAAGACTTAACGGACGTCTTTGCCTTGTTTCGTGACCAGGAGCTTTTATTTTGAAGAGAATAGAAGAGACACACCTGGATAAACACACACACACACACATTCAGACTCAGTGCCTATCACTCTCTCTCTCTGGAAGGTTGTGAGTACGACGCCGGGCCTGAAGGTCAGACTTTTATTTTCTCGTCTACACCAATCATCGATTTCCTGTCATGCCGTGTTATTATTTAGTCACCTGATTGGTTTGTCGGGGAGTCATGGATCGTCTGGTGTATGACCTTTGACCATCGCTCCTCCTCCCTTTCACCAACATTCTGACTGTACCTGCAGGGGCGGGGCCGGGGGCGGAGCTTCTCCCACCTGGAATGTAACCATCAAGTTGTTTTTTTGTTTTTCTGGAGTATAAATCCGTTATTAAGAAATAATTTTGTTTGGATTTGATTTGTTGTTGATTTTGAAGCTTTTATGTCCAAATGTTTTCAAGGACTACAGAAGCCTGTTAGTGCCAGAAACAGAGCAGACATGATCCTTTTTTCAACACTTTGCCTTGAAGAGTAGAAACCAGGTTCTCTACAAAATAAGAGACAGTCTGAAGCTGGAGAACTGTCCTTTTAAATCAGGAAATATCAGATCAGAGAATAAATCTGACCTGATGTTTGATGACAGCTTTCGTTTCAGCCTGAAGTAGAAAATAAAAAGATTGTAAAGAGAGCAAAGATGATTTTCAAAGCGTCGATGCTTCGGTATCAGTCGTTAGCATCTGTTCAATATCAAACAGCTCGTGTAAATGCAGCCAGTAGATTTTGGGGACAGATTTAGATCTAACCAGATGTTAAAAGGGTGGAAATGAATCTCCGAGACGTTCGTAATCTTTCCTCGTCAGTGAGAGATCATATCAGAACGCCATCTGCTGTGGGAAGTTACTAATGTTTCAAGGCTTTTATTGTGAAGCCACGACAGGATTGTTTTTATGTTTCAGTGATCAAAGGATTAATTTTTCTATATGCCAGTTTAAAAGTGTGAGGAAATCCAAACTAAACAAACGCACCTCAACGTGTGTCTGATTTGTTTAAGAGCTGGTGGATCATGTGACACTTCAGGTGTCGAGGACGTTCTGAATCTGAGTTCTCGTTCTGTTTCTGGCACTACTGAGCCTCCGTACTTTCCGTTTGTTCTTCCTCTCCGGTGTCACTGATTGAATGTTGGCTCGTTGCCTTCCTCACAGCTCTCTGATTGTGACTCTCGGCGAGGACCAGTGATCGCTGATGGATTGGCTGATTGATTGGCTGATTGATCGCAGGTTTTCGTAGTCTTGCGGAGTCCGACGTGATGAAAGTCATTTGATTGAAAACCTGAACTCAGACCATTTCTCCTCAGTGTTTCAGCCTCCATGTTTTCACAGGAAGTGATCGAGTATTGACCAGCAGTGAACTCAGTTTGTTGAACTTTGTATTAAAGCTTCAGTCTGTGATCAGTGTGTCGGTGCGCTGAAGATCAAACTGTATTGATCTGTACAATCAGCTGTTTTCATTTTCAGTGAATTAATTAGCCGCCGCCATATTGATCACAAATTAATGATCTCGTTGTTAAAACAGAGTATTGATTTTGCTTATTGCTGGTTAACGAGATCTAGAAGATGCACACGAGCACCAATCACAGACTAGCTTCATGACCATGTGGTGTGATAACCCTGCAATCACTGCTGGTGCATTATGGGAAATGTGTACTGTCAGAGTGCAGGATGGGACACAGACATCCCTTTAACTGGTTGATGATTGGTCCGCAAACTATTGAGATGAAACTTTATTGATCCCCAAACGAGAGCACTTTTAGCTGCCATCAGAAAACCAGTGGCGGTCCACTCAGAGCCGCTCTGGAGCTTTTTACTGCGTCACATGGTCTTCCTCTCAGCCATAAAACTGGTGGTTTAAATTTAAAGGAGTTCTCAAAATCTCTCTGTTGACAAAAACAAAACGATCCAACGTAAAAGCGATTGTTTATGACAGCCGATTAAAACACAGAGAAACTTAACAGCTCAGCTTTCAGTGCTAGGACAGGTTTAGCTTAGCTTAGCTTAGCTTAGCTTAGCACAAAAGGAGGTATCGAGCTAGTCACCACTCCATCTGGTAGACAAACAATGACAGATCGAGACTGGCAGGGTCTACCCGCTTTCGGTCTTTGTGCTAAACTAGACTAAAGGTGTACAACACTAGTTCCAATAAACAACTACACACTTTGACTTTTGACTATTGATGGTGCTAGGCTAACAGTTTTGTGAGCTCCTAACACCTAAGATGACTTTCAGAAAGCTAGCTGACAGCTAATAGCGTCACTTAGTGACAAACATTTTAGGTAGCACTGGTATGCTAACTGTTTGCAGCTATCGATGAACAGCCTTTTTACCCTTATGCTGGCTAGCAGTTTCCCCTTGATTACAGTCTTTGTGCTAAGCTAAGTTAGCCAGCTCAGGGCTGAAGCTCACAGTGAAATCATGCTACAGGTGACATCCTGAGAGTCTGGTTCAGACGTTACGCTGAGGATCATTTCAAGGTTGATTCTGGCATGAACTTAATGACAAACATCAGAATGTGTCAAGCCACCATGTTTTGGTGTGTTAAGACGCTGAGGAGTCGGTGATGCTTTGTGTTCTGACTCAGATGAAAACTTTAACTGCAGCCTTTTTGGTCTCTGAGCTGCTGAATTATTTAAAAACCGTTTCCTTCTGTGTGACGGCTGCAGGATGTGGAACTAAAACCTCCCAAATCCCACAAACACATAAAAACACACCATCCTTCTCCTCCTCCTCCTCCTCTTCCTCCTCCTGCTTTTATCCGGCTGATATTTGGTTCTCGGCTGTAATTATTAGCAGAGCAAGCGGCTGCCGTTAAATTATTAAGATTTTATTACCGTCAGAAATGGGTCGCTAATACTTTAGTGTGTGTGTGTGTGTGTGTGTGTGTGTGTGTGTGTGTGTGTGTGTGTGTGTGTGTGTGTGAGAGAGACAGAATGTAAGTGTTTAATATTTCATACGAGTCATCAGATGTTCAGGAGACACGAGGAGAGAGCAGGAAGTCTGAAAGGAAAGAGCGTGTGTGTCTGTGTGTGTGTTGTATAGGTGTATGTGTGTGAGTGTGTGAGCGTGTGTGCGTGCGTTTCTGTGTGTGTGTGTGTGTGTTACTCTGGGTATAAATAGACGTTACATCTGGTCTTGTGAAACTTTAATGATTCTTCTTCATGAGTAAAATTGGAGCCGTCGAGCCGCCGCTCGTCTCAGCCAAGGTCACCCTCCAACACTCTTCTTCTTCTTCCACCTGTCAGTTCCTCCTCCTTTTCCTCCTCTTCTTGTTTTAGTTTTTTACTCCTTTTATCATACTTCCCTTTCTTCTCTCCCTCCTTTCCCTTTTCTCTTTGTTGCCTTGTCTTCTTCCTTGCCTCCTTTATTCATCCTCCTCTTCATCTTGTTCCTCTCTTCCTCCTCCTGCTCAGTAGATGTTCCAGAGCTTTTATCTCACACATCACAGTGTGCTGATGAAGACCACGAGAGGCGGCTGAGAGCTCCTCCGCTGAGCATCATTAATGACACTTTAACTGTGTCCTCAGTCTACTCTGCTGATCAGGGGTCAGTTTAAAGTCCGTGTCCCAGCATGCATCAGGAGGGCAGTGTGTGCACTGAACACTGTCTGTACGTTCAGTTTAGACTGAATCAAATCATGTCTGAGTGTCTCACTCTGTCCTTTCATGTCTTAAATCTGGATTCAGTCAACTTTCATTGTTTCTGTCTGACTTCATGTTCAGACAATCTCACACAGAACAGGAAGCTCTGAATATTCCGTATTGAGACTTCAGCTGGATCTAAACTTGGAATATACTGTAGATATTCCAGATTAATGCGAATGAACACATAATGCAACATGATTAATTCACATTTTAACCCTCTACATTCATCAAATTGATGTTTCCCCCCTCTAGCCTTCTGTCTTACGGGACCTGAACGCAGCATTAGCAAACATGTCCTTTGAATTTCAGAGCAAACCGTAGCTAGTAGACGCTAACGGCAGCATCAATCTGCTACGTTACTTAGCAATCGAAAGAAATTAGCTTGTCACTGTCTGATTTCTCTTCTGCATCAGGACTTGTGAAGCTCAGTCATTCTGATATTGTGTCCCACTAATTTGATAAATTCATTCATTATTCAACTTTGATTTAAATCTCAAAGAATCATTGAGGGCATGTCGTCAATGCCAGTGAGTTAAAAGAGAAAAAACACAATTAACAAGAAAACAACAGTTAAAAACACATGAATGATTGAGTGACCAGCGGAGCAAAGGTGTGGCTGAGTGACAGAAGCAGCCGCTCGGTGATGTCATCACTATGTTCTGATGCAGTAGAGAAACAAGCAGAAAGTGACACACCTGAACAAACGGTTAGCAAACTAGCTAGCCTGTAGGCTTATTTAGAAAAGACACCAATGCTAATGCTAACAGGCTAACATTAGTCCCCCCATGTGCTAATCAGATTGTGCAGTAACTGAACAGTGCTGGTTAGCTGGCTAACAAGCTAACGCTATCTCAGATTCAGTCAGATTGAACAAATGTTTCTCTTCTTCTGCAACTGAAAACACAAACAGCTGTCTGCAGAGCGGAGGACCTCCAACATGGCCGCCGGGACGGCTGGGTCCTTGATTCAGGACGTGGACTCACCTGAGGACAAATTAATGTGCAACTTTTGTAACAAACTGAGAACCGGAGTGGAACCGGAGGAGGATTTGAGCAACGACTGCCGGAGGTTCAGAGCTGAACTTTTAAAGTCTGGCAGATCGTAGCCCCGCCTCCTCGCTCTCCACCCACAGGTGCTGTCACTCGTTCACAGTTTGTTGACCTCTGACCCCGGCTGTGGTGCTTTCAGGGTCACCTGAACTGTTTTCTCTGCTCGCGTTTCCTGTTCCTCTGATCGCCTCAGCGGGTTTTTCCTGGTCTGATTGTTTGTTTCACTTCCTGTTGGGAAATAAAACTACAAAAAGGATTAAAAAAAAACTTCAAGAAAGACTGTTAAAACTCTACTAACGATTTTATTTTCAGAATTTGTAAACCGATGTATATTTTAAAACAAATAAAATATTTTAAACGTAGCTCAGTCTTTGTGTTTTCAATTTGTGAGAGCCTCACCACACGAAGGTCCCCGAGCCCAGTGCATGCTGGGATAGGCTCCGGTGACCCACCTGAGAAGGTCGAGTCCACAGGTATGAAGCTTGTCACTTCTTTTTCTGTTGGTACAGAATCAGACAGGCTTTCATTTTGTTTCATCTGAAAACAGCTCTCAGATCAGCAGGCTGCTACCTGATCAGCTGCTGATTAAATGACATCATTAATATTAATGAACGCCGTCATCATCAGTCACACACACACACACACACACACACACACACACACACACACACACACAGCTCACATCAGCAGTGAAACAGTTTATGAAACAGCTTCATTAACACTGATGAACTCTGTGTGTGTGTGTGTGTGTGTGTGTGTGTGTGTGTGTGTGGCTGCAGCTGATATTGATCAAACTGGTCTGTGAAATATTTAGATTTAATAAATAATTAATCTGTTTTTTTCAGCTTTGTGCTCAGCAGCTGTCAGAGCCCCGCCCCATGATGTCACACCGGCTGTCAATCACTTGCCCGCTGCCTGAAGTTCAGAGGCTTCTCCGATGTGGATCTTTCAAAAACCTCCTTTGAGATCCTCCAGGGTTCTTTCATGTTCACTGGGATCTTTGTCTGGTTTTTTCAGGGCTCCTCTGGGTAGTGAAGGTCCTGTAGGGTTCCTCAGCCTCTCTGCAGGAACCTTGTTGGTTGTCGACATTCTTCATCGCTCTTCAGGGTTCCTCAGGATGATTTCGGTTCCCTCAACAGAGATTTTCAGTTCTGATTTCTCCAGAAAAGAATTGCTTACATTTGCTTCATTTTTACCTTCAAATTTAAATTTAAATATAAATATTTTACTGTGAATTTTTTTGTAGGTCCACAGCCTGGTGCTGGACTCAGAGGTTCTCTGTAGAACCATGTGAGCCTTAGTTCGTCCTCACCTGTATGAGCTCAGGTGAGTTCAGGTACTATTGGTGTCTGCTCTCTGAGGCCGTTTTGAACCAGATGTCCGAGCCTGACTGGCTGCGCTGTGCTGCCCTCTGCTGGCCGCGCGAGGAACTGGACCTGAGAACTCAGGCAGCTCTCCGCCACATGTCCAGTCAGGAAAAACAACATTTGTCTGCTTTAAGTCCAACAGCATCACCTTTATATCGATCATGTAATAAATGACAGTAGTAATATCATTGAAATCTTTTATTTTGAAAACCATCAGTCTGAATTTCCTTCAAGGTGCAGTTTTATTATGAATCCATGTAAAAACTTCAAATAATCAATAGTGAAATAATCAGTCGATCCAGAAAGGCACCAGTCGGTCCTGTCCAATCAGCTTCTTTTCTGTCAGTCACGTGATGTAATCTTCAGGTGTCTCTTCTTCAGGTTCTCTTCAGCTTGCTGAAGAACTCTTCCAGAACGTTCTCCACCTCGTCCTCGTTGTAATCCCTGACCACAAACAGCTCGCCGTCGTCAGCTCCTCGAATCATGGCTGACAGACCTGCGCCCACAGAGAGACAGGAAGTGAGGCGATGACATCATCTGCTGCTGATCAAAGTGGACCAATAACAGAAGCGCTGGTGACCAGAGTAACTAAGCACATTTACTCAAGTAGTGTACGAGTATTTCTACATCTACATGTATCTGACAGCTTTAGTTACTGTGTTGACTCTGATGATTAAAATATCATCAGTACGATGTGAATGAGGGGGAAACTTTATTGATCGAGGGGAAACTCACAAACTGAAGTCCACCTTCAGCGACATTCAAGTATGGAAGGACATAGATGGAAAGAAGGAAGGAAGGATGGATGGAAGGAAGGAGGAATGGAAGGAAGGAAGGTCATGTCCTCACTGCGTCCTGACGACGGTCTGAACAAACAGAAGATCGTCTTCTTCATGTCGACGGCTCGGCCAAGCTCATATCCGACGCCCAGAGACGGCTGCGTCACCTCTGCCACGATCACTGAACACACACAAAGGTCAAAGGTCACACATACACACACACCTGCAGGCACTGCTCAGGGCCAAATCACCCTCCAACAATCAATAAAGTGATCAGAGGGTCACCATCAGACTGCTGCAGCCAGTCCATGTCTCGGTCATGAATGGCCCGGTCTCCTGCTGCTGTGGCGTCCTCTCCTGTCCAATCACAGCACAGCTGCTCAGTGACATCACACACACACCTGAATCATCATCATCATCATCATCAGCTCTGTGTAATTAAATGTCGCATCTGAAGTTCACAGTAAAAATGACAGATTTTTGAGTGTCATTTGGTGAACTCAATTCTCCCACAATGCACTGCACACAGGAAGTGGAGACAAACAGAAACGGTGGATGGTAGTGAAACAGCTGCAGATCTTAAATCCAAACACCTGTCAGCAGGTATCATCACATCCTGTCGTTGTTTACTGGCTGCTGGCAGAGTACTATAAAGCTGAGCATGTAGTATACACTGGGTACTGTTATCAGTAGTACTGCATTAGTATCACAAACTTATATCCCTGTGATCACTTCATACGTGAGTCGGTGCTGTGTGTTTGACCTCTGTCGCTGAGCTGGCTGCTGCTCACGTGCTCGGTCAGCACGGTCCCGTAGCTCCGCAGCTTCTCAACGATCCTCTGGTACACGTGCACGTCATCTCTGCCGCCGCGGATACTCCCGCAGAAATATACCTTCATGATCCCACCGATTCCACTTCCTGTTTCTACCGTCTCTGCTGTCCGAGCCGCGTGCTCTTGCTAACGCTTTTTTCCCGCGCTGGATGCAAACGAGGCTCTGCGTAAGGACGTTCATAGAGCCCTGAGCATAGGCTCACAGGTACACTGCTGACTTCATCCTCTGCTCTGATTGGCCAAATCTCAGCCATTCACACTCCAGGGCCTTTCATTGGTGCAGACAGGGGGAGGTACCTCTCACGGGGTGGGAGCTACCTGACAGTCCGCACAGAGTCACAAATGTGCGTTTCCCAAACACATTTCAAAGTGAAATAAATCTGACATAAATTTCATTAAGTTTATTTGAGTCTCTGTACAGAAACTATAAATACATCTGAATATGAACATAAAATCAAACCATGGAACTAAACAGTTCAGACGGGGTAAAAATATACAAACATGAACAGAAGAGAGAAAACAGATCAACTTTAACATGAAGCTTCTGACAGGAAGAGCTGCTTCTGTGTGCGCAGCCCTCAGTGGGCCCTCAGCTGGGCCCCCAGCTGGGCCCCCAGGCTCCTCACTGTGGCATTCAGCAACACTTCAGGCACGTCTCTGGCCACCCGCTGCATGGGAACAAAGTTGGGTCCTTCGAGAGTGTCCAGCAGCCCTGAAACCAGAGACAGAAGAGTCACTCTGACAGCAGCGTCACTCAGTCACATGACCTCAGGTCGCAGATAGTTTCTCACCTTCTACGATCTTGTGGTAGGCGAAGTGAAGGTAGAGCAGGAAGAGCATGTGGAGGAAAGACACCGTCCCACAGAGGAGGAGACGAGGAGTCTTACCGACCGTCCGAGACAGCAGAGCCGCTACCTGACAGAGGACACACAAGCCAGGTGAGTTGACAGCAGAGGGAGAACGGGGGCTGATGGGAAATGTGGTGCTCACCATGCGCAGAGTGGACAGTCCTCCAAGAAGCAGCCACAGGACGTAGAACAGGAAGTGGAAGTGGATGTTGTAGGAGATGAGGAGCACGATGCAGTGACCAAACAGACCGTAACCCTGAGGACAGGAGACAGGAAGTGATGTCACTCAGTGATTTAAATCTTCAGGACTGAGAATCCTGTTTTGAAGCTTTGTTCAGTATCACAGAGATCCAGTGATATCTGTCTGTACATTCATGACTGCTAACGGCAGCTGCTAACATGAACTGCTAACAGCTAATTCAGCAGGCTGTTAATAACACAGAGCTCAAGATGTAGCCCACAGCTAACTCGCTGACTCCAGGGAAACATCATACTTCTTGTTTACATCCTGCAAAGCTTAATGGGAACTACTGTACTACGTGTGTACTGAGTGTGAACTGTGTGTACACTCTGTGTGTACACTGTTTGTGAACTGTGCGTGTACTGCATGCATACTGTGTGTATACTGAGTACTGTGGTTGCAGTACTGTTACTGACCAGCAGGGAGAGCATCTGCAGCATGGTGATCTGAGCGTTGACCAGGTACGCCAGGAAGTAGATGAAGGAGGACACGCCGAGCCAGTAACCAAAACATGTTCCTATAGCTGTTCCCATCAGAGTCCCCTCCCTCTGTAACACACACATACACACACACACACATCAGCAGTAACGTCAAAGGACTATAGTGTAGATGTTTAGTGTTTTCAGGTATATCTATGTGTGTGTGTGTGTGTGTGTGTGTGTTTTCTTACGATGACAGTTCCTGACGTCTTCATGCCGTGAAGCAGGATCGCCACCAGAGTGAAGACCAGCATCAGAGGACCGTACAGCTCACCTGCTATCTTCTACACACAGGAAGTACAAACTGTCAGAGGACTGATCCTGATCCTGATCCTGATCCTGATCCTGATCCTGATCCTGATCCTGACCCTGACCCTGATCCTGATCCTGATCCTGACCCTGACCCTGACCCCAGTGTGTCCACTCGTGTACTTTGTCCCTCATGTGGAGGTGTCTGTTTCTGCCTCTGAGAATCAATCAGGTTTGATTATTAGCCGTCGTTCTGGAGCAGGTGAGTCTGTCCATAAACATGTTTTCAGATCATCTTTTCTCTCTTCAGACACGTTCCTTTGTGTAGTTATCAGAGTGAACGGAGGTGAAGTCATTGTTCAGTGGAGTCTCATGCTACTGTGGGACTAGGGCTGGGCAATAAAACGATAGCAATATGTCTCGCGATAGACATGTCATCAATATCAATAAAAAAATGCGTTCGATAAAACATTCGATAATTTTTTTTTTCTTTGTCGGAGGAAACCTGAAGTTGCGAAGTGAGGTTGGTTGCATGAACAAAGGCACTCGCTCTCAGGTAACCGAGCAACGTAGGGAGTAATCGCTAATCAGTGAGAGAGACACGCTAACACACGAATCATGTAACATTATCAAGTTCGGTTGCGCCATCTCGTTGTCTCGTGTTTGTTGTTCCGCAAGGAGTGAGATGAGAAAATGAAAGTGAGCGCTGCAGCGAGCGAAGAAATCGTCGATAAAACAGGGAAAGTCAGCTCGCCAGTATGGAGTTTTTTGGATTTTATAAGTCGGACTGTAGTCAGACCAATGTGGTCTGTAACTTATGCAAGACTTTCATCCCCACCAAGACCGGTAACACCACAAACTTATTTAACCACCTTAGCCGCGCTCACTCATTGGAGCGCAGCCGTATTCGCCAACTTCCACCAACCGCAGCACCACCGCACAAGCAGCTGACCACCATGCAGAGGTATCTGCTTCAGTGCCTGATGACAAATCATCTAAAAGGGACGAAGACGTAACGGAGGCAGCGGCATATCATATAGCTAAAGACATGCTTCACTGAGCACTGAGGAGAAGCCAGCTTACAAACATCTCTTACACATGCTTTTTTTTTTTTTTAGACACACTTGCAATAAAAATATAACTGAATAGTTCATGTATGTTTAGAGTAAGAAGAGCGACTGAAGTTGTTCATATGTCTAGGCTGGTTTTATAGTTCAGTCAGTCTTACTGTGCTGTCTATCATGTTTGTTTGTTTGTTTGTATGTTACTGATGTCAAGTCTACCTCAGTTTCTGCTATGTTTACAAAACACTGCACATATCTGAAAACATTTTATTCAGCAGAAGGTGAATCAGCTTGTGAACTTCCTGCACTAAACCTGCAGAAAAAAAGTTCCCAGGTTTCTCTCTGTTTACACTTTTACACTTTTTTTTTTTTTAACATTTATTATTTGAGTGTTTTCCATGGTTGTGTTGACATTTTCTTTCCTTTCTGCCTTGATAGCTGAGGGAATTATAATCAGAGGAAGGTTCAATTTAAAATAAAAATGTTTAAATTGAATGGATTTTTCTCCTGGTCCTTATTTTAAATAGGTCATAAAAATATCAATAATTATCGATATCGACCAATATAAAACACTTATATCGCAATAGAGTTTTCAGCCATATCGCCCAACCCTATGTGGGACAAACTGATCGAACCTGCTTCGTGGAACAACTCATTCTGATCCTGGATCAGAGCTTCAGAACATCAACACGTTTCTGTCTGCAGGTGTGTCATGTTGAACTTGAGAAGAGACAGGAAGTAGTAGTGTGTACCTGGGGGAAGTTGATCATGCGGACAGGTATCATGGACTCAATCAGCCTGAGGGGAGACAGTTAGCAGCAGTTAGCATCAGACTGAGCAGGAAACAGCTGACCGGAAACAGGAAGTGAAAAGCCCTACCTGCTGCGGACCTGTACCGGCTCCACGTCAAAATACGGCCTCAGGATGTCGATGTTGGCGTATAGGTTGAAGGCTCTGGAGGCCTGACGCTTCCCCGCCTGCCACACCTGAACACATCACACATGTGATTAGTGACACTGATCCACCAATCAAAGGAGGGAAAACTCAGCTGTTACTCTTGATGATAGACGTCAGCCTCTCAGTGTTTCCACAGTAACATTCAGGGAGCCTCATCTCAGTGTTGCTGACAGGAAGCAGAACCTCTGAGCTCAGATCTGGACTCACCTCATCAGCCACCTGTCGACCCAGCTGGCCCTTTAACCCCTTCATGCCCAGAAACTCTCCGTCCTCCGTGCTGTCGTCCTCGGTGGCGGCGGCCTCGGCAGCCACCTCCTCCTCCTCCTTCATCCTCTGGTGCATCTCTCCCATGTCCTCGAAGCTGGAGCCCGACGTGTCGTCCATGTTCTCCATGTCGATGACGGCCGAGCCGCCGCCCTGAACACAATGCAGCAAACACAGGTAAGAGGGGTTGTTTAGAACCACAAATGCATGAATTCAATTTGGAAATGAGCAGGAGGACGCCATGGTGATCAAATGTCCAGACGATAACAGACGAATCAGACAAAACATCAGCTGCTCTGCTCACCGATCTGACAGCTGGCCTTTCTTCTGACTCTCACAAGAAGGTGTTACCTTCCAGATTACATGAAAAGATCAGACAACGCTGCAGGAAGCAGCAGATCCCAAAGATCAGAAAACTACTGCACTTCTACTGCATGGCGCTGACAATACTACTGTACTTCAAAACATCATGATGCAGAGAATACTACTGTACTTAACTGCATGATGCTGAGAGTACTACTGTACTTTTGCTGCATGATGCTGAGAAAACTACTGTACTATTACTACATGAAGCTAAGAATACTACTGCACTTCCAATTACATTAAGATTTTGACTGCATGGCTTTTACTTAGAGTATTTTTACTGTTGTAGTGGTACTTGTACTAAAACAAAGGATCCGAATATTTCTTCCACAACAAGCCATGACGTCACCCAGATGTTTCCTGTATATTTACCTGCCTGTCCCCGTATTAAAGGTAAACACTCTCCAGAGAGGCTACAGAGCAGGTTATGTTAGCCTTGTTGTTACTGGTCTGCTTGATGAGTTATCTTAGCTATGCTAATCAACACGTCTGACGGGTTGGTTAGCCTGTTAGCATCTCAGCTAGAATGGTAGCTCGGCTTTTCTGGTTAACTAATTCTCTTGTGAGGAGGTTATTTAGCTGGTTAGTTAGCATGTTAGCTCACCTGGATGAGGTTATCATCGAAGCTTCCCCACGGTTCCGTGTTCGTGTTTCTGTTCCCGGAGCCCACAGACATTTTCCCCGCAGCGGCAGTTCAGCTGGCAGTTTACCGTGTTTGTCCCGGGTCTGTGGCTGTGTGAATGTTCTCTCAGCAGACTGACGGACTTCAGTCTCCACAGTAAAGATTTTAAATCCGATGTTTTGGTCTCTAAAATCTACATTACAAGCACCGTCCCTCCGCCCTGACTCCGCCTGCCACGCAGTGAACGTGATGACGTTGCACACACTGATGCCCGAAAATGTCGCGAGATTCTCTTTGCCGTCTACCTCTTCGCGGTGTATCATCGTGTGGGCTTTCTCCTCAATGAAGCCGATTTCTTTGAAAAGCTCAGGCATGGCTTCATCTTTTCTTTCCTCAGTGATAAATAAATTCTGAAGATGCTCCACATTTCTTTAGCTCCCTCTATGTGTTTTATACTTCTGGCAGTGACACCATGTTCAGCCACACACACATTTCTAAGTGCTTCGAGAGGAAACTGAACTTGCTTGTAGTTCTCAATTACAATTACAATTTCTAGAAAACATTTCTCCTGTCATCCAAGAGGCTTCTTCAGTTCTCACTCACTGGTGGGGTCCCAATCATGAAATCAGTCTCAGAGTTGCTTCATTCACTTCAGAGGAAACAAAATGACTTTTCAGTTTGATTCTACAAAAACTTCATGAGCTCATCCCATTTTCTGTTTATGCTTAACCCACAACCGCTGTTTGAAGAACCTTCATCTTCACCACCTGAGCTTGTTGAGGCAGTAGCACATCATCCTGACTCATCTGCTGCTACAGCAACAGGAGATCACTCTTCCTCCTCCTCCTCCTCCTCCTCCTCCTCCTCCTCCTCAAACACTGCATTATGGATTCTGTATTCATTAGGGCTTTTCCAATTTTTGTCTCTAAACAAATTACTAAAACAATCATCTCTATAAAGAATGTTACTCTTTCTGTGATCATCCTTTGTTGGACTGCTCTGGTTTTATTATAGGTATAATAATTATGTCTTTCCAACTGATGGGTAATCTTCCTTCTTCCCATATTTACTAGGCTATTCCCAAAAGTTTGATGTTTGTCTGAACTACCAAATGTTTAACATTTTGTAGTTGACATATTTCTTGGAGATGCTATGCCAGATTTTGCGATAGATCTCCTCATTTCATCTTTGGAAGTGCTTCTCTAGTTTATCCTCTCCCTTGTTTCCCTTCATCTGTTAGATTATGAGAAGTATGATCTCGTTTTAGCTGTTATTTCTGCTTTATCTTCATTTGATTTTGTAGCTCTCCACATCCTCATACATTACTTTAAGGAGTTGATGTCTATTCCGTCTCAGAATTTCCTCCGTCTTTTCTCACAGTTCTCCTTTATGTGCCCCTTTTCTGTTAAAAACCTTTCTTTAATGGATGAACTCTCATAAACCATGAGAATAAGTAACATGCTGCAGTGACCAAATATCACCAGCAGGAGGCAGTCGCCCTCTGACTCGAACGGAATGTTGCTCTCAGTTCTCGCTCTCAGTTCTCACGACACTTCTCTGGCACCGCATATGTTCTTTTTCCTTGACGTGATCGTGACTTTGAATAGCAGCTGGTGGAAAACACCGGCTTTTAACGGAGCTATTTTTCGGTTTAACGTATCGAAGAACAAACTTGGATTATATGACATCGAAGTCGAGAGTCCACAGCAAAGGCACACGGTGAGTTCAATAGTCTGCGGCTCATGAAACTGCTCTTTTCACATCGAACATATCAGCTAACGTTAGTTAGCGCAGCTGGGTTAGCTCAGCTGACCTGCCATGAAGGCTAACTCTTATCCACATAAGCTAACGTTAGCTGTGAACTCTGCCAGCAGTGAAGCACGTATTCTCGCAGCTTTAGGAAAAATGTTGCTGATTTTAACGTCAGTACGGAAGATAAGCGCATTAGTGTTGTCCGATTTCAATAACATCTTTGTCCTTACCTTAATTCGATAATGTAATACGCAAATTTAACATAGCTACCGTTACCTTTGATAAAAACACTATGACCTCCAGTTGTTAACAAAACATTGGACAATAAGGCTAATGAAAGGTGATATTTAAGTGTTTTTTGTTCTTTAAAAGGGCCTTCCTCATCCCGCCTCAGTAGTTATAAAGTTGTATATTGATTTTCAGCCGATGCCCAAATTCTCGTGTTTTTAAACCAAACTCGCTCCAAAAAGAACTCAAAAATTTCTGTCCTCCGCTCATCGTTAAGGTTTCACCGGGTGTAATGTTAGTTTTTAGTGATATTACACAGTAGTAGGATCCAGACTGTAATTCGGCATACTCATACTCATACTAATTGGCCACCAATTTCACCTGTAACAAGATGCCAGCTTTTACATGTGTTTCCTGTCATTGTCAGTCTCTTGCCAGTAAACATCAGGGCAGAGTAGTGAAAGTGAGCGCTGTTAAAAGCAGGTATTTTATCAGAAGTGCTGCTGGGTGGATTTTCTGTTAGCCGAGTTTACTATTGAGAAGACGTGAAGTTCTGCCAGCTTTGCTCTCTTTCAAACAAACCGTACCAACATTAAATATGCAGTGTTTTTGTATGGAGTTTGGTGCTAAACTGAGGGGGCAGCATGTCACGTTTACTCTGGGTTCTTGTGAAAGTGAGTTAGCAGCTGTGCACACTGGCCTCTAACATATCTCAGTTAATCACTAATCGATGCAATGTGGCTGTTTTGGCAATCTTTGAATATTCAGGACCTCTTGCCCCCCCGCGCCCCCCCCGCGCCCCCCTTGTGTGCCTGTGCGTACGTGCCGGCATGCAGACAGTGATGGCGGACTCTCAAACAATCGCTTCCTCATTTTTCTGAGCTGCGACCGACGAGACAAACGTCAAACAGTAACCGGTTTTTTAATCCACTGTCTTCGGCTGTGCTCGAGCTGAGGACGCGTCGTGTTTTCTGGATCTTTCGTGGAGTTTGATTATCTCTGAGTCACCAACATGAGGTACGACAGCGGAGCAGTGAGCCCCTTTATTCCCGCTGTAGCGTCCACACGGCCGATGAGTAACGTGATTGATTATATAAGACGCAGATTAGCAGCAGGCAGGAAATACCGAGGAATGTTGAAACATCAAAACTAACATATAAAAGTTAATTATTATTCCACATTAACATGTTCCGAGCTGGAGGAAGTCCTCAATCCTTTGCTGAAGTAAAAATATTCGGACCATAATGTAAAATTGCTTCTTTCCAAGTAAAATCTTCAGAGTAAAAGTACAATGCAACCACATATACTGAAGTAGTTGTTAGTAGTTGTTTTGCAGAAAACTGCTGCAGACATTGTTAAAACAGTAAATTATGTTTTTCTGAGTATTACAGTTGCACGAACGCTGTGACCTGCTTTTTTATCCAGTTTGGTGGTTAAACCTGTAACAGTGCAGCATTTCCTGTTAGACAGTCTGAGGTTGGACGAACTCTTAACAGGGATGAATACATGCAAAAATACATGCAAAAATACATGCAAATACAGTACAAATTGCACAGAGGAGAGCAGCAGGTTTGTGTGCGGCTTCGCAGGTGAGTTATTGGACACACTGGTTTGAAAGTGATGACGGGTTATTGATCCTGTTTCTGAGGCAGTGTGTCAATCGGAATCATTTGATCTTTTATTTGTAGCTGAAGTCAGATTTCAAGTAAAACTCTCAGTGAACACAGTCAGATACGTGAAGATGACGACGATGATGATGACTTTTATCCTAAAAGATGAATTATTGCCTTAATGATCAGTTAATTAAAGCGATGATGAATCTATGGTGAAAATAATCCCCCTGCTGACAGAAAAGTTTCTCAGATCAGTCCGTGAGTGTAATGAAACACTGAGGCAGAAACACGCTTAAAGTGATTTAGGAACTAACGACGTGTTTTAATTGGGTTGTTTTCTGTTCAGAATCTCTTTGAATCCTGAGGACAAAACACGCTCTGATGTCGCTTCGTGTTTTTCCACATCAGAGATGTTTGCAGGAAGACTTTAATCCGCTGACAAACAGAACTCAGTTTCACCGTTAGCGAGCTCGTTAGTCGTGTTTGTTGGATTCACTCAGACTGAAATGGTCAAATGTGACACCGTGGATCTTCACATTCATTCTGATTTAAATCATCATCACACTCAGGCAGTACAAATACTTCTGAAAAGTAATCAATACCAAGCCATGTTGAGACACAGTTTAAACCACCTGCAGTCTATTGATCTCTGAAACACTGATCAGGTTTTATTTACAGTGACATAACTTTATTCGTAAGTCATGCAGAGACACGCTGAGAAAGAGCATAATCTCATGTATGATTGTCCATCATCAAACATTTTTTAACGTTAATGTTCACACTGTTTACACACTAACACACACTGTCAGTGAAAAACACACTTCATTACACTTCTGTCTCACACACTGTCTGCATTTGTGTGTATTAACCATCAAACTACATTTTTTACAGCCTTGATCATTGATTATATTATTGATTGTTAATTTTTTTTAAAGCGAGAATCGGCAGGTTTAAGCCTCTCAGATGTGGATCTTTAATGATTTTCTCTGTTTGACGTGATAGTAACCTCAGTCCCTTTGTGTTTTGGACTGTTGGACTGCTGAAACAACAAGACGTCACCTTGGACTGGACTCTCAGACGTGAAAACAGACATTTAATCGAGGAAGTATTGATCAGAAGTAATATTTTTGGAACTGGTCACTGGTGGGTGTGATTTCTCTTATGTTTTGGGCTCTTGGCAGCTTCATGCTTCGTTAATTGGACTGAACGAGAAGTCGGACTCGTAGCTGAGTTTGTGCTGAAATAAGTGACGCCATGTTTGTGAGGGGAGGACAGGTGAAAAACAGCTGGATGAAGACAAACGTGAGTGTTGGCAAATATTAACCCGAGTGAAGCTGGACTCTGGAGGGTCGAAGCGTGTCATAGACGTCTTCTCTGTGGGTTCCACTCAGAAACACTGAGCTCTGGAGGGCGACGCGGTTTCCATGTTGTTGTTCTTATCAACGGCAGCCGGCTGACTGTTAGCAGCTGATACTGAAGCGGTGCCGCACCCTGAGGCCACGCCCACTCTCGCCACCACCACCACCAAAAAATTAATAAAACAAAAACAAGAGTCATGTGGCAAACAATTCAATAAGTTTGATCAGTTTTATGTGGAAGCAGCAGTTTCCATGACAGCAAACTTTTCAAAATAAAAGCACACTAGACTGCATCTCCCATTCAGGGTTTCTGTTGAGAAAAACTTGCTGGTCCACGTGTCCTGAAAGACTTTCAAGTTATTGTCTGCGATTGTTGACATGTTTTCCGTCTTTTTGTGTCCAAGCAACTAATAGAAACAAGAATTGTTTTAATTGGTCCAGTATTGATCGGGAGTGCTGCAGCCGTCAGCTGTGAAACAGGCTGCAGTGTTAGTGTCCCTGTCCCCCAGCCAGCCGTCCCTGCAGGAGTGTTTCAGGTGCTTCTGTGTTTGGGATAGCTGTTTTCCAGCTGTATCTGAAAATAGTTCAGTGGTTTGACTGGTTTAATCCCAGTGGATCCTGGTGGCCGAGCAGCCCTCTGACCAATCACAGAGCTCAGTGCAGCTGTGTTGACAAACACTGTGAGCGTCAGCTGAGGTTTTGACCGCGACCCAGCGGCCTGAAGGAAACACTGATGTGCAGTCATCCTCAGAGTGAGCAGAAGAATAGAAACAATGATCAGACAGAAGCTTCAGATAATCCTCCTTCAGTCAGGACTCACCTGTCGCACACAGCTGACTCACCTGTGCGGTCAGGCTGCTCTGATGTGTTGATCCTGTTTTTAACCAGACAGAACAAATGAAGAACGTTGAAGGACTGAAGCGCTGTCAGCCTCTCCACTGTGGACCACCAGTGTCTTTGTGCTTTGGACGGTTTCTGTGTTTTAATCACCTAATGTTGCTCTTTTATACTCTTTGACCCGATTAACACTTGTAAATATTATTTTGTGAGGAAGAATGAAGGAAATATTAAAACACACACAAACTAGAAAATATCATGTGACAGGCCAGTTTGTGCTGAAGCATGAATCTGAAGACCGTCTTTGTTCTTTGAGACACAGCAGACCTGAAGCCTGCATGTGGACACCGTCCATGTGGACAGAAATGGAGTGAAAGCAGAAGTGCGGATTGAGGAACGAGTGCGGCGTTGGTGAAGAAAACAAAGAGTCTGTTTCACCATCAGCACGATGACGCTGCATTTAAGCTTGCTGAACTTTCCTTATTTGAGGAAGTGAAAGAGGATTTGCATTCAGATCATGTAGTTTGGAGCTGCCAGCTGAAGTTTAGGTAAATCCCTCAAACACATTGATCAGCAGACCTTCAGGCAGCAGTGGCGTCATGTTTACTGCATCGCTCAGGTTTCTTCCTCACTGAAGTTCATGCTCCACTTTTTCTGTTTGTTTTAACTTGAGAACCGGTTTGACCTCTTTTATTTTGACGCTGTGTCCTCCCTGCTTCCTGTTGACCTGTTCAGGATGCCATCGGTGGAGGCGGCAACGGGTGGGCTGAAGCAGTGCCGGCAGGCCCAGGATCAGCTGGAGGAGGCCATCAATGGCGTGATGAAGGCTGAGCAGCAGCTGAGGGAGAACGCCAGAGAGGTCAGGACCTTTATCCTCCTCATCCTTGTCTGTCCGTCCCTCTGTCTGTCTGTCCCTCTGTCTCTCTGTCTGTCTCAGTATTGATCTGTGACAGCTTAAAGAATGTGATGATATATTGATCAGTGATCATTTCTGTACATAACAATCTGAAAGCTGGAGTCGGGAACGTCGGAGAAACCCGTGAGAGTAATCAGAGTAATCTAGACTTTAAAAGTAATGGAACTGAAAGAATCCCACCCCCTCCCTCCAACGCCACGCCCCCAGACAGGCTAAAATACTCAGATTACTTTTAATGTGTCAGATTATTTATGCAATAAAATACCGTGGTATCTGTGGAACGTTATTCCCTGTCGTGTGCTTTTGGCATTTCTTTCATTAGAACATTCAAAAGCAGCTAAAAACCATTTTCCACTGTCAGAATGTGTCAGAAGCTGCTGCAGTTTGGCGTCAGCTCACCAGCCGGATGCGTCATCGACTGTTAATACACCAACAAGCGATGTGAGCTACACGAGAAAATGAAGCAGCGCGTTCGAGTTATCAATCGAAACCCCGGACGAACTGTGCTCATCTGTGCAGATAAGCAGCTGTCTCTGGGTAACAGTGTGTCCTGTGTGCTTCGTGGACGTTTTGAGTTAGACAGCCAATCACCTTCTTATCTTACAACAAGCAGCATGGTGTCCTAACACTCCTGAAGTCTGGTACCCGGTCTCATGCGAGCTACAGTTCTGGCGCCTGTGCTGCTAAGTGCTCAGCAGAGCCAAAACGTGAACGTACAGCTGTGGCGTGACGGACAGGTTTTTATCTGGTGTTTGAGGAGTTCAGGTATAGAGGCAAAGTGCAGTAAACCTCTGAACTGCCAGCGTTTCACGTCCACATGCTGAGTCAGCTGATAAGAACTGGCTGCACCACGCAGGAAAAACACGCTAGCGTTAGCTGCAGCGCCTCCGGCATCACTCGCCACTCAGTGTCATTCTGAATGTGCTTGTTTCTTTTCAAAGTCCAAAACTTTATTCACACTGTTCACGCATGTCGACTTCCGTTCAACAGAGTTTCTGCCAGTAATGCAGAACTCAGTCGATTGGCAGAAAAATATCACAGTGTGTGTGTGTGTGTGTGTGGTTGATCTGAGAAAAACCTGACATCCTCTCATTGTTTGGCCCTGCACCTGTGGTCGCTGTGGTAACCCAGGCTCAATGACCCATCGAGATGTTCTGTCATGTTGTGTGTGTGTGTGCTGTATAAAGAAAGGTGATGGGGGTGGAGCTGGTGGAGTCAGGTTATAAAAGGCTGCAGAGAGAGATGGGTTCATTTCATTGGCAGCAGCAGCTTCTTCCGTGTTCTGCTGCAGTTTAGTGATCTGTGCTCCTTCTGTCTGTACCTCCTCTGCAGCTTCAGGTAAAGCTGACTGTGTGTCTGTGTGTCTCACCTGTGTTTGCCTCCCACCTGTCTGCCTCACCTGCATGTGTCTTTGTGTCTCAGGTGCGTGCGGAGCTGCAGAGCTGCGTGAGTCGTCAGCAGGAGGCGCTGCGCTGCAGAGAGGTTTGGCTGCTCGGTCAGATCGAGCTGCTGGAACAGCTCAAGACCGAAACTCTGCAGCAGCAGCTGCACCAGCTGCACTGGGTAAATATCGCTCTTTACTGGTTATACTGGTCACTGCTCAGCAGTGTTGACACGATACCTGAGCTTCAGCACTGACACCAAACCACAACCTGCTCCATGTCTGAAGTTTACCTGTTTACCTTCACTGAGCCAAAGAAATCAAAGCTTTTAATGTCAGGAGCAATGAACACAACATGATGATGATGATGATGATGACGACGACGACGATGATGACCACCTCTGACGATGATGATGTCAACTGACTGTTCACTGACTGGTGAAAGTCTGTCGACTGATTGTTGACCGACTGTCTGTGTGTTTCAGCTCCGAGGTCAATTTGATGTGATCAGCCATCAGCTGCAGAGCTCAAACAGCAGCAACGACCTGAGCAATCAGCTGACCAGCTGCATGGAGAAGTAACTACACACACACACACACACACACACACACACACACACACACACACACACACACGTGCACGCACACAGACACAGGGACAGACTGCCTGTGGTCACAGTTGGAGGAAACGCTGCAGAGTCTTCACAGACATGCTGAAAAGCTGCTGCAGCAGTGACGTCTGTGTTTGTTGGTGGACGTCAGCTCAGAAACACGTTTGACATTAACTGAGGGGGAAATAAACCTCTGAGCAGACAGAGTGTCTCCAAACATCACGGCTAAAGCTACAGCGACCAATCAACGAGCTGGCAGCTGTTCTCCTTTTCCGTTCATCCTTTCCATCACTTTTTGAAGCAGACAGTTTCCTCACATACGACACATACAGCAGAAGCTGACAGCGCAGGAGTTGTTAATCATAAAGACCACTTTATGATCAGTTTGGCTGCCCGTTAGCACCGTTCAAACAAGATGGCGTCCAGGCCGGGTTGTAACTGCTGGGTGTGTTTGTTTTCTCTTCCTGTATGTGCAGGTTGTCCTCTCTCAGTCTGACCCCAGAGGAAACACCTGAGATGAGTTTCCACGCCGACACTCGCTCTCTGAGGCAGGCCATCACCTCGTTTGGTAGCATCACCGCACAGGTAACGCGCGCACACACACACACACACACACACGCACACACACACACATAGAGGCAGGTTGAGGATGTGATGCTGATCAGGTGTTTTCTGCCCTTCCTGTTTGCAGCTTGTGCAGGCTGTGTCCTCTCAGAGCCCTGCCCAGCACAGCGGCCAGGTGAACACACAGGTGAGTGCAGCCGGCAGGTGGAGAGCAGAGCGTTTGGGAAGCCCATGAATCACATGCTGTGCTCAGTTTGATCTGAGTGGCTTCATCTTGTGTTTCTCCTGTCACCTGCTGTACGACAGATTCATCACGTCACACTTTCATAAACGGCTTCTGATTGGCTGAACCGTCTGATATACTTATAAAATCCAACTGATTCTCTACAGCAAAGAGACGTTTTGTGGTCAGACACAGCAGCACCAGTCTGTGGCTGCCTGAGCATGCTACACTAACATCAGCTGCTGAAGCGCAGCTAGTTTTTGGGCACCGGATCATAACAGTCACAGAGCGAGCGGAAGGTTAAACGTCTTCACGCCTCGAGAAACTGAGCTGTGTGTCGTGAACTTCTGATGAGTTGTTCAATCATACAGTTTGCTAGTTTGACTCGATCTCAGACGGAACTTTATCAGCCTAACGTTCACTGTGATAACCATCGTAGCATGAAATGTTACGTTATGTTGTAGCACGACTCTGTGTTTCTGCACAAGATGGAGGCCGGGGCTCTGGATGACTGGCTGATGGGAACTCCTCCAGCAAGCAGCTGTCCCATTGGTTACCAGTCCAGCAAGAACCCTAAGGATTGGCTCGTGACACACAAGGAGAGCAAGGTGAGACAAAGTGACGTCTCGTTTGATCTGACTGTGACTGAGACGATGAAGCGATTCTGAAATGTCTTGCTGATTGTTTGATTGTTATTCTTTATTCTGTCTGGTTAATGATCAGCTGACCTTCTGAAACGCAGGAGAAGAAGTCATAAGATTGAGATGTTTTCAGTTTTCAGGCCTTTAACTTCATGTTGATTCAGTTTTTATTGGAAATATGGAAAACATCAGCTGACCTGTGAAAAGAAACCACAGAAAACCTCCACGTTGTCTGTGCTCATCACATCAGAGTGACTTCCTGTTTGTTTGTGTCAGACTTCCTGTCCCGCCTTGACCTCGGTGGACTTCCTGCAGGCCTGGGGTCAGCTCAGGGACCTGGAGGCGTGGCTCCTTCAGGACCAGACCCCTGTCAACAGGGAGAGAACCAACAGCAGCTGCAGCTCCTCCTTCTCCATCGAGAAGATCGACGAATCAGAGTTCGCCATCTCTTCTGAGGAAGAGGAGCTGAACGACTGGCTCATCACCCCACCCACTGTTGCCATGGAGACCATGTCAGATGCTGAGCGGTGGCGGCAGGTGTTGAAGCCGTTCCAGGACGGCTGGTCGTCCAGTGATTGGCTGGTGGGGTCGACCCGCCCCTCTGCTGACTGCTCCTCCTGCTGCCAGACCACCAAGGCCTTGGAGATCGAGAACCTGGGCCAGCTCAAGTGCCTGAAGACCCCGCCCGCCTCCAGCCCCGCCTCCCCGATCACTCCAGTGGCCCCGGTGAAAGCAGCCCTGGAGGCGTGGCTGCAGCAGGTGGCGCCGGTGCAGCAGAACTGCAAGGCCAACGAGGTGTGCTCCACTTACGCCGACTGTGTCTGTGACGAGAACTGTGGGAAGGAAGCTCTGAGCCTCTGGCTGCTCAAACAGGACGGACGAGACAAAAATGGAGTCCCTGTGGCCCCGCCCACTGCTAAAAATGCCCCACCTGCTGCAAAGAACGCCCCGCCCACCATGCACCTGAGGGAGCAGGAACAGAAGGTGACTTTTTTTAATCAGTTAACAGTTGTTAACCTCCATCTGTTCTCTCTTTGTTAATCAGAGTGTCTGATGTGGTTTCACATGGTCAAATTACCACAGAAGAAGAAAATGTGACATCTTTTTCGTAAAGGTTTTTCAAAACGCGTCTTTTCTCTCCTCAGGTTCAGGCCATTCTGGAGGCCTGGCTCCACCCCACCAACTCCTCCTCCTCCTCCTCCTGCAGGACTCCTCTGCAGGCCATCACCTCCTCCCTCTCGAGCTGGATGGCTCCTGGGGAGGAGAAGGCCAGCAGGGAGGAGCATAGCTCCCAGTTCAAGCCTTCCTTCTCCCCCTCCTCCTCCTCCTCCTCCTCCTCCTCCTCCTCTTCCTCCTCCTCCTCCTCTCCATTCCAGCACCCTCTGGACCCCAAGCTCTGGGTGCTTCAAGGACAGACGTCCCTCTGTTCTCCAGGGTCAGGAGGTCAGCCCCCCCCAGCAGCAGAGGACGACAAATGGCTGCTGAAGAAGAGGAGTCAGGCTCAGGTAACAGGACCATGAGACCAGTACAGACCAGAACACACCAATACACACCAGTACAGAGGAGATCAGATTACAGCTGCGTGTGTTTGTGTTTTCGAACAAAATGAAAGTTTCTTAACAGCTTGTCATGAACTGACCGTCATCCTGTTTATTGTTGTGATGTCACTGACTTCACTGTGATGTCATCGACTTCGATGCTTGAGTTTATTTTCACATTATTGTGGACCTGACTGTTCACTTCCTGCTGTCTGTGCTTAGGAGCGCCTGGCGCTGCCCACTGTGTGTGACCTGTTCTCCTGTATGAAAGTTGGCGGAGACAAAGAAAAATGGCTGCATAAGGCTCCTGAACAGGTAAGTTCACATCAGCACTTGATTGACTCACTGACCAACAACAGTTACAGTCCATCACCTGTGTTTTCAGTCCCGCTAATGCTAACGCTGGCAGCAGCTCTGTGTGTCCAGAGACGCTGAATCTGATCCTCTCAAGGGTTTTCAAAACATGCTACATGCTATGTTCAAACTAAGTAGTCGTTATGATGAAGATGATAATGATGATGATGATGATGATGATGATTGTTCAGGTTTGGGTTAGTTTTTGTTGCTTTGCACCTCAGTGATTTCATGCTGTAGGTTGTCAGACACATCATCGGGTTCCTCGTTAAACAGCAGATGTTTGCTGACTCTGCATGGCCTGAAAGCTCTCACCAAACGCCTGAAGGAGTTTTCACACGCAGCACATTCAGATGTCACAGCTGCTTTTGTTCTTGCCGAGTAGGAACTTGCTCAGCGTTTCCTTAATTTCACTTCACGTGATTCACATTCGAAAGCGGAGAGAAGCTGCTGGAGCTTTAGGTTCAGCTCTGAGAGGTTCTTGGTAATGTCCACCATGCTAATGTTAGCATAGCATCATGTGTGTCTGTCCACATGTTGCTAACATGGAGCTGTGGTGCATTCAAGGTGCTCTCTGGAAACAAGGAGGATGTTGGGAAGGAGTGTTTGCCTGCAGAGTTTAAAAGGCGACTCACCTGAGCACAGGTGCAGTTTCTGGGGCGTCAGTCATCATTATCAAGGTAAATAAAATGTGTTTCACTCTGTTTTCCTTCCAGATGTGACGACGACGACAACAACGATGATGGATGTTTCTTCCTCTCTCCTCTGGCAGTCACTTTATTGCTGATCAGCGCACACGATCACAACAATCTAACCATTGCCGCCGCCTTCTTCCTGTGACATCACCACACTGCACTGCTGCCTGCTGCTCTCCTCCAATCAGGATCAGTACACTCAAGTGGCCGTCTGTGAGAAAACCTTGCATCTCCAAACTGCTGATGGACATTCATTCTTAAACTTTCGGAAACCACATCACTGTCGTCATGACGACAGCTCAAGTTGAGCTTTTTAGAGCCAAATTGATTATTTTAACAGAAACCAACATATTATTAAATATAATAATAATAATAATCATGTTTTGATAACTGATTGGTTATTGAAATTGTTTTTCCCTCTTCAGAACTTCTTTATTCTGAGCTTACGAGATAGAAAATCAGTCATTTGCGTTTTGGTCTTTTCATTGGATGAAAGGAGAAGTTTGAAGACATCAACTTGATTTTTCTCATCTGAGGAGAAAATAATTTTTAGATTCATTGAGAGTGAAAATGCATTTCATCAGCTGATCCCGGCAGCAGGAGAGGGGACGGAGTCTGGGGGTGGTCAGAGTCGGGCTAGGTGGGTGGGTTAAGCATGTGGCAGGCGGAGCTAAAGTCGATACTATAAACTAGCCTTTATTTTAATGAGCTTATTTTAACAGACTTGTTTTTATGATTTCACTTCATTTCACAGAATCTCTGCCTGTTTGGTGGATTTGATCTTTTCTTCTTTGTTTTTCCTGTCAAACTGCTGAACTACGCAGGTCCACTTCCTGTCCAGACTGCAGGCTGCTGACATCAGTGATGCTCGCTGCTTTCTTTAAAGTTACAATTCTTCAGATCTTCATCACAACAAACCCACTCTGTGGTGGTGATGATAGTTTGCGCCTGCTCAGACTGAGACGTCACACGCTTTAAAATCTCTGCTGTGACACTTTTCTCATGATGAAGCCTTCCTGGGTTAAGAACTCATAACAGAGAAATGAGTGAGGAGAACTGAGCTGGTTGCAGTTGCAGGCGTCTGTTTGGAAGTCTATGGGGTTTGAGCTCTGTTAGATCCTTCAAATTAAAAGCATTTCGCTCTCTATTTGATGCCCTGCATTGAGTCTTGCAGGCAGCTGTGTCGCTAATAGACGCTGTGCGACCTCGGTCGTCTCTAATTTGAAGCCTTTCATTGGTGGAGCTTGTCACATGTCAGTAGTCACCTGAAAGACTCAGTTCACGGCAGAAAACAGAATAAGCACTGTTTCCCAGAATGCCTTGGATGGAGGCAGCCTGCAGGGTGTCAGCAGATGGGTCACATGACTGTGTAGTCAGCAGTGATTGGTGCTTTTATTGAAGCTCTGGAGATGTGTGTTTTGGTGGGCGGGGCTTCTGTCATTCAAAGCTGTGATGTCATCAGTTCTCTGTTCCTGCTGTGATTCTCTACAGTAATAAAACATGCTGACATCATCACTGTGTCTGTGACATCACTGTGCTTCCTGTCCAGTTTAACCAGTGAAAGTGTTTTTACAAGTATTTTCGTATTTTATGTTGAAATCCCCTTTACATCGTAACAGCAATCAATAAATCAAATCTCTGACCAAAAACATTCAAAAATCGGGTGTCTGTCGCTTTAAAAGCCTGAATGAAATGATTGGACGGCCCACCTGCGCACCTGCCTGTGTACGTGCACTCTGTCCGTGCACTCATTGCACATAATGTTGGCTGTCTCCTGCCATGTGAAGAACACATGAGGTAGGTGGACATGTTAGATACAGCGTCCCCTCATGGACTCTGCAGCAGAAACCCCACACACACTGATAACACACTGATAAACTTCCTGTTTACTGCAGCTGATGAGGTCACGCCGTCACCGGGACAACACTGATAGACAGCTGTGACATCACTGTGACATGAGCCAATCAGATCAAATGAACAGGAATAAATATCAAAGATTTCCAAAAGCTTTCACTAAAAGAAAAGTTTAAAAGACGTCTTTGTCTCAGAGCCTGAGTCACAGACCTTGACCCCAGAGGAACCAGGACCCTAACCCAGTGTCAAATGTGTAAAATAACAGAAGTAAACACTTGAGGTACTTTTACTTCACTACACTTTGTGTTACTCTGTTTGTACTTCACTCTGACAACATCAGTTACTTCTCAGAATCAGATTTTAAATGCAGGCTGATCAGTTCAGATGTTACTTCCATGAACTGATTACTGATTACTAAAGGGGCCTCCTGGGTTCTGGTCCAGAGGAGCCGGGGGTCCTGGACCGGACTGCACTCACTCATCTGGGTCCTCTGTTTTTCTTCATTTGTTCACTCATTTAGATTCTTTACCTGATCTTTAACATAGAGACATGATCCCCACGTGAGCAGCATTCTGTTATTGAGGATCATGAACTGACCGCAGGTCAGTTTACATTGACATTATTTACCACTGAAGTGACAGCAAAGACCCTGAACCCAGACGTCAGATCAGTTTGTTCTACAAACAGGACAAAGCCAACATCTAGTCAACAAGTATGAGCCTGGAGTCACAGGGGACGAGTACAGAGCTGCAGCAGAACTCTGACCTTTGACCCCGATGTGCAGAGACTCGCTGATTTACCAGCTGTGTTTGTGCAGTTCAGGGCCATCAGGAAAACACAGCACTAAGGATCAATGGACAGCTGTGTTTGGACAGACAGGAGGTGACCTGATGCACACACACTAACACAGAGCTGCACAGTTCAACATGTGATCACCTGGATGATCACCTGGATGCTTTTCTTACTCAGAGAGACAAGAAATAAAAATGAATCAATCAGCTTCTCTCATGAGCAGTTTTACGTTTTCAGTCTGTTTTCACTGATGTTAAACTGAAGAAACGGAGACGCTGCAGTTTCATTCAGACTTCACTTCCCAGCATTCATTGCAAACTGCACGTCACAGGTCAGCAAACAAACTGTGGTGACGCTAAAGCGACGGTAGAAAGCGCCGCCTGCTGGTGGCTTATACTCACTGCAGCTGAGCAGGCAGATCCGTACTGACGCCACAGGAGCATCAGCCCTGAGTTTTGTCTGCAGGTGTTCCTGTCAACTGAGCTTTGTGAACATTTCAGTGATCAGCTCGTCCTCGTGCAGCCAGCCTCAGGCCGGCAGGTAGCACACAGTGTCCGGCCTGAACGTGACGCAGACAAACAAGCATATGTTACTGTAGCCTGTGGAAATGTGTGATGGACAGTTTCACAGTTTCCTCATCTTTCACAGATGAAAAACAACAAATTGTAAAAATGAACAAAGGGATTAACAGATAGTGATCAGAATCTTTCCCTGCAGCTCTACAGTGAACTGTTTTTTCCACTGTTTGGAAAGATGTGAGATGTTTTAGGAAGCTTACTGTCAAAATGGAAAACTCATCCTGCATCTTTTTATTTCTTAAAGATGTTCCACAGTCGCCTAAAGCTGCTCCACAGGCATGAGGGTACTGTCAGTCAATGAATGCACACAGACAGCACGCTGAGGGTCACCTACTGACCGCCACTGACTGCCTTCAGGTGTGAATCATGCTGTAGAAGCTCAATGTGTTCACAACACAAAACATTTTACATTATGCCAGATAAAACTACAAATTGATGTTTTTCCTTTTAATTTGAAAAGTTAAGCCAAATGTTTTATTTTTAAATGTCTTTCAGGAAGCCTTAAACTGTTCAGCTGGCCTGCTGTGGATCAGACACTTTCAGACATCCCAGCCTGTCTGTCAGAAACGGGACGAACTGAAGCTTCACGACACCTCGCGACATTTGGGGGCAGAATTTGCGGGTTTTCAGTCTGCCAGCCAATCAGATTCGATGCACCAGCAGCCGAACCAATCACAGAGCGTGGGGGATCCGGACGGTCTGCCGCCTGCCGCCCCTGTGCCGCAGCGTCCCATCCGCTGTGCTGGACGACCTGCCGCTCTGTGCCGCTCCGCTCTGCGTCCGCGGCGTCGCAGCAGCAGCTGCTAACCGACAAGCTGCCGCTGCTCTCCGGCTGGATGTGATACAGGTGCGGCAGAGACAACCGACTCAAATTGACATCGAGAGCCGAAACGGGAGAAGCGGGACCGTTCCGGGTTGAATCGTAAGTGTTTGGGTGGAAAATAATCTTCGTAATTTGACCGGTGAAAAGCCGAAAACGAGGCGGGCTGTGATGGGGCGGCGGGGCGGCGAGGAGTGAGCTGATGTCCGGATGGAAATCTGCTGTGACTCGACATCCAGCCGGGGTCACAGCAGATGTTCGCATCAGTGATGATAACGTGGAAAAACGCCGCAATAAAGCCGCTTCAAGCTGAATGACGGTGATAGAAAGCAAAGGCCTGAATATTTATTGCTCCGCTTTTTCCTTCAGATCCTCCTCTTCATCCTCCTCTTCCTCTGAGGAGGAGGAAGCTCATTTTCAGCAGCAGAAGAAAAGATGACAGAAATAGAAATCTGCTGATGTCAGTCCAGATTATGGGACAGGAAATCAATATGTCCAGCTGTTAACTGGCAAAATCAACATGATCACAATAAGCAATATTATTAAGTGTGTCATCGATATGAACTGCAGGGACTAATGAGCCAAAGCAGCGATGTGAGACATGTCCACATGCTGCTCATCACTGTCTGTCTGTGTCCTCTGTCAACATCATTTTCTGTCGTTCCTAAAGATCAGCTGAGATCTGACGGATCCTCAGCAGGAAATGAGGAAGAGCAAAGAAGAGAAAGACTGAAGAGATGAATGAAAGAGACATGAAAGCTATTCTGCATCAGCACAAGACAACAACACAGAATCTGTGTGGATGACAGACAGACAGACAGACAGACAGACAGACAGACAGACAGACAGACAGACAGACAGACAGACAGACAGACAGACAGACAGGGACAGAAATCTGTGAAGCTCCATAGAATCAGGGGAAATCTACTTCCTTTGACAGAACCCAAAATAAAATCCCTCCATCGTCAGCAGTGCTTGTGACGTTTTCCTGAATGGTCCTCAAACCTTCACCTGCGGCTGCAGAGATGAACCTCTGACAGCTGACGGTCATGAATGGACGGGCTGATTGGCCCCTCTCGTCTCTCCGTCGGGAGTTTACGTAATATGAACTAAACTTTAGCGGATGTCACACTGAAACTGGGAAAATGGAAACAGTGGAAACAGGCTTCCAGTTAAAGGAGCAGTACATGCTTTGTTTTTAACCTAATGTCACAGCATGCGACACCAGGATGTTCTTCTAATATAAGACTGCGAATATCTGTTTGTTCCTCTTTCTGGAAAACAAAAACAACCACGATTGGCTAGCTGTTTTTTAATTAATTTTTTTTTTTTATATAAATGTTCATTTTCCAAACTTGTAAAAATCCAGTCTGACTGTAAAAATGCATCCGACGAGTTGGCCTTTATTAACAGTTAGTTTATCTTTCCCCCCCCCCCCCCCCCCCAGGACTGACATCAGTTATTTTTCTCATTATTATATCAGCCACATAAAAAAATATCCGCACTTTATATGTCATTAGGGCCTATTAACCTTTACGTTTTATTTTCATAGTATTTTATTTTACGTGTATATTATTATGTTTTAGTTATCCATTTTGCTATATTTTATGTTTTATCTCGTTTTATTTTGCTACATTTATTTTGAAGGACAATCCGCCATACTTCCGTTTGTGCACTCACTTAATCCTTTCCCACAATGCTTTGTGTCCACGTCCCCTGCTTCCTGTTTATTGTGACCGTCTCCACCGGTAAAATTTTAACGTTTACGCCGCTGTGCCCCCGCCGAAAGCTCGGTGAGTAATCCAGTCCCGAAATGTTTCACGGCCAAATCCGGTTAGCGTCGTTTATTCGGCGGTTTGCGCTTTTATTTTGACAGTTAACGTTGAGGGAAGAGAAAATCCCTCCTCTGCTTCCTCATCACTGACACTGAGCGGCCGAGCCCCGGAATCCCACTCAAAAACTCCACTATTTTCAACTCCATTGCTGTACAACAGACAGGAAATAATTTTTAAAACAATTTAAGATGTGTTACGCAACAAAAAAGGTCTCCTATATTTTCGGCTTTCAGGCAGCCGCTAATCAGCTTCAAATTGAAGTGAAATGTCATCTTTAATAATGGATGCCCTGCCAGCAACCGCCCTCCGCGGGATATTCATTGGGAAGTAATTGCAGCAATAATGAAGAAATGTGTCGTATATGTTGATATTTAATGTAACTCCAATGCCGCTTGTTTTATTTAATGCGTCCTAGATTGATGAGTGAGGTAACATTCGGCTAAAAAAGTTCCGTCTGTCACCCAGGAAGGGCTCCTGGTGCAGCGCGCAGGATGCATTAAAATGGCACGTTTTTGAACGGAGTTTGGTGAGACGCTGCTCGTTAACGCACGGTCTGAACGTGTCACTAACTTCTCACTGATGGGACCTCATCGAGCTCCTATCAGCGCTTTCATCAATATTACACTTCCTGTTGGCGGCAGTTTTGGCTGGCAGAGGTCAGAGGTCACCTGTCCTCATTGTTGACTGTGACATCACTGAGTACTGACCTTATATGGGTGTGTCAGCCTCATCAAAGTGACTGAATCTCTAATTAACAAATTATTGTAATTAATGGAATAACAGGGCTGCAGCTGACGATCAGTTATTATTCATCCCTTCATCATTTAGTCCCGGGATGTTATCATCAACCGTTTGATTGGTTCATTTCCTGTGAGATGACTCATTGATTAATAATCTTAATTCTTTGGATTTAGCATTTTTTTAAATTCACTGGATTCACAGATTCATTCATTTCCCTGAAAATGTACAAAATCACAATAAATATTGATCTTGGTGTACATGTAGTACATGTAGTACAAATAGACGAACAGCTGTCACGATGCAGTATTTTTGTTATTTCTGAGTTCGTGTTGCAGACACAGTTTCAGAAAATGTCGTCAAATTATTTCTGTTGATCTGTTGTGAAACATGATCACATGATCATCCTGCTTCAGTTCACGCATCTTCAATGTGACAAACCGCTGACTGCTCCTTCTCTCTCCTGCTCCTCCTCTTGTTCTTCTCCTCCCTCCTCCTCCTTCTCTTCCTCTGCTTCTCCTCCTCCTCCCCTTCTTCTTCTCCTTCTCCTCTCCCCTGGCCCTCTTCTCCTGCTCTTCCTCACCTGTCCTCCTCTTCCCCTTGTCTCCCTCTCCCCCACAGGCCTGTAGCAGCTCCTCTCCCTCTTCTTGCTCCTCCCCCCGGCCTCGGTTCAGGATGGAGGACTCGGAGACGGAGCTGGCGGTGTCGGAGTCGGACGCCCTGGGCGCAGACTTCATCACGGTGGAATTGGACACGCAGCCCATCGAGTACGTGGTGAAGTGGGCGGAGGTTGGCTCCAAGTTCACCATCTCCTGCGTGAAAAAGGACTCGGACGACCCAGCGGACCTGACAGCCGAGCAGCTGAAGATCGAGACGGACGAGGCGTTCTTCGCTCCCTATGAGGAGGTGTACCCCTGCGAGGTGACGGAGCAGAGCGTGGAGATAAAGACAGACTCTGATGAAGACGAGGAGGACACCGAGGAAGAGCAGGAGGTGCTGGTGGAGGCTGGGAGCAGCCAGCTGGATGGTGAGGTCGACTCGGACCAGGCTGACTTTGAGCCGGACGAGCGTCAGTATCGCTGCAGTTACTGCGGGAAGTGTTACAGCCACGCCTCAAGCCTGTACCGCCACCAGCAGACACACACCGGGAAGAGTGGTGGGGCGCCACCGGCCACCAAACGGGCGCTGGAGCCGACACATCAGGAGGCGCGCTACACCTGCCCTCACTGCGGGATGAGCTTCAAAGGCAGCAGGTCTGTACTCACTGTGTTCATGTGAAGAACCTCAAACTGTTCGGCTCATTAATCACTGAATCTTTAAATGTTAATCAGTAATCAATAGAGTTCAAACAGATTTATGAACGTGTCCGAGCAACAGTCCAAAGCCAGCAGTCAGTTGTTATTCATTCAGTAACTATCAGAGCGAGACGAGAACACCAGGAACCTTCAGAAGAACAGCTGGAACCGCGCGAGGCCTCTGAGAGGTCAAACACAGTGTCAGCCATGAAACAGGAAGTGCTGCAGTAACGTTTCTGCTTTACTAACGTGAAGAACAAAGTCTGGCGGCTTCCTGCCTCATTTAAAGAGACGGAGCCGCGAAGACTGATCAGTCATATTGCTAATTCTCACACTGATTGTCCACATCTGCATTTAAGAGTTCGTTAAACACTAACGAGCACGTTGACGGCCGCAGTGAACTAACGATGGACGCAGAAACGTGCGCCACAGTGACATCTAGAGTTCTACAATAATGGCATTACAAGAAACCACCTGCGATCAGTGTCAGCGGCAAAGAAATGTGATTGGTGCATCTGTCGCACTGTTGTCATCTCTGGGCTGACACATGAGTTTGACATCATTGTCAGAACTGTTAAGTTAACATGTCGGAATCACTAAAAGGAATTTGTTAGCTTGGAGGCACGTGATTGGATCAGATAATTTGGAACCTGTTCTCAACTGGAACTGGTTCTCAATTCCCTTTGGTACTGGAAACTTTGTGCAGCTAAAAGCTGATGGATGTTTCATATTCATTATTTTCCTGTCAGGGTGCATGTGGTAGTATATTCCAGAGCCGCAACTAACAATTATTTTCATTATCAATTAATCTGTCAACCAGTTTCTTGATGAATCGATTGTTTGGTCTAACAACAGAATAAAACAGTGAAAAGTCCAAGGCAACATCTTCACGTTTCGCTGTCTCCAACTGACAGTTTAGAACCAAAGAGATTCAGTTTACTGACCTATAAAACAGAATCTGAGACTTTGGAGAGTTTGTGAATGAAAAATGTCTGAGTCCATTTTCTTTTGATTCACTCGCTCAAAAACAAATTATTTCAGCTTTAATACCTTTTCCTCATTCAGTTGTCAGTTTTGTTTCTTCACTCCATCAGTAAAGTTGCATTTTAACTTTTTGTTTGGTGTTTTGTCAGGATGCTTGGAAGTCACCTGCGGCTGCATGGAAAGCGACGGATCCACCCCTGCAACATCTGCGGGAAGGAGTTCAACCACAGCTCCAGCTTGTCGCGTCACCGCCTCATCCACAAGAAAGGAAAAGGCCTCCCCAAGGACGTCGCCCTCGGCCCCAACATTTCCGCCCTGCGCCACTCATTGAAGGCCGGCAGTAAGAACAAGAAGACCAAGAGGCAGCAGCAGCAGCAGCAGCATGTGGCAACCGCCATCATTCAAAGTCAGGGCGGCGATAAGTTCTACGCCTGCCCACAGTGTGACATGAGCTTCAGGACATCCACGCAGCTGTCCAAACACCAGGTGACCCATGTCAAGGAGCTGCTGGACAACTACACGCCTGGCAAGGAGAACCTTGGGGAGAGCTCGTCTGACCTCAAGATCCGCCTCAAGCTCTGCTCTCGTGATAAGCCCAACTTCTACACGCTCTGCAAGAAGAACCGCCGCCGGCGGGGGGGGCGAGCCAGCAAACGGGGCTCCACCATCCCTGAAGAGGAGGAAGGAGGCGGTGGAGGAGGAGCCGGTCGCCATGGCTGCAGCCAGTGCGGGAAGCGGTTCAGCCACGCCTCCAGCCTGGCGCGGCACCAGCAGACCCACAGGGTGGTGGATGGTGGTGGGCGGGGGAAGCTGCAGCAACACCAGAAGCAGCTTCATGTCAAGACCGGACTCCCCGCTGCCAAGACCAAGACCTATACCTGTGCGGCCTGCAACAAGACCTTCATGCACTCATCCAGCTTCTCCCGCCACAAGAAGGCGCACCTGGAAGAGGAGCAGCGGGCCCAAGCCGCTGCCGCCAAGCGCCGGAAGAGAGTCGTCTTAGACGAGACTGCTCCTCTGGAGTCTGACTCGGAGTGAAGTCACCCGGCTCTGGACTGGGTTGGGACCGGTTCTGGACCTGTTCTGGGTTGGTTCTGAATCAGCACTGACTGGTTCTGGACTGGTTTGGGACCAGTTCTGGTTAAGTTCTGGACCAGTTCTCCACCAGTTCTGGACCAGTTGGAGACAGATTCTGGGCTGTTTGCCGAAGTTTGTTTGTCCAGGTTTCAGGAACTGGAAATGGTTGATTCTTTTCTGGTGTAGATAGCAGCAGGACATATGGTCGTATGGCGGCGGGATCTCCACATATGGTCATATCCATATATGGTCATAACTGACCATTAGCTAAATGCTCTTCAAGATGGGATTAGATTTAAAGTGTTACCCCACTGTCCCGCCCCCTGCCCCACCCCTCCTCCACCTGTGTTAGGTTGCACACAAATGCTGTTCACTTTCATTCTGCCCTTTCTACACTCCATTTCCCATCAGCCACCAGGACAGAGAGCGAGAAGTTACAGTCAACTGAGTTTAAATTTGATTTAGCTGAAAAATCATCAGTCGTACAGTGCGGTTGTACGGAAGTTTATTGACGACAAAATTTATGACAAAAACTACAGAGCTCAAAATAAACGTGGCAGTAAATCAGAGGACGACAACACAACTTTTGTAAATAAAAACCTTAAAAATGTCAGATATTTTCAAACAAACCCCACCCCCCTGTTCCTCCAATCAAATCAAAGTGTCTTTCCCTCTTTAAATCCTATTGGTCTACAGTTTCGTAGGATCGATCACTGTGTTTGATTTTGCTCCAACAGAAAATATGTCACATTACGGAGAATAAACCGGTTTTCTGAGATAAGTCAAGATTTTGAGTAAGAAAATTTTTCAGTTTTTCTCAAAATGTTGTAATTTTTATTACAGATTTATTTCACCAACATCCTGAAAAACACTGCAGCCTCATAATTTTGACTTGAGTGGGTTTTGTTTTTTCTCTCACATTATTTTTTCACTTGGCTTCAGGGGAAAAAATCACAAAGTTTTCATACAAAACTAAAATTCACATTTTTAATGGCCCAGATCCTCAAATCAAGAAAGAGCTGCAACAAATAGTTATTTTTTTATTATTGATTATTAATGATTGTTTTGTTTTTTTTACCAGTTATTAGGGATCCTAAATTTTCTTGCAACAGTCCAAAACCCAAAGATGTGGTTTACTGTGAGAAGAAAAAAAATCATTGTAGAGAAGAATCTGAAGACACAGTGTTTGATAATGAATGACTTCAATGATTAATTGATCACCAAAATTACTGCAGACATTCTGTTGATCGGCTAATCGATTCAGCCGGTCTTGAAAAGTATTTTCAAACCAAATCACAATTAAAATCTTCTCAGTGTTTATTGATAAAAGCTGGTGGTTTTGTCGTCAAGAGACCTCCATACAGGTCTGAATAAGTCTGATCAAGACTTGATTGGACCAGGTCTGATCAGGTCCGGCTCTGATGAGGTTCAGGTGTGGGTCAGATCAGGTTCAGGTCTCTTCAGCTTCAGAGCAGCTCCATCTTCATTCTCCATCCTCTCTCTGCCCAGTTCCTTCCTGGTTTTGATCAGAGTGATTTTGATTGGCTGAAGTTCTTATTGGCACAACGTTCTGATTGGTTAACTGTGTTACAGCCTTGATATTTTTAAAAGGTTAAAAGGTGAAATCCGAGCAGACGAGCTGATTGGTCAGAGCTGGCATTCCTCCACATTAACGTTTGCATGAAGACTATAACCATCAGCTAGTCGGCCATATTTGTAGTTTTTCAGCTGTGTGTGTGTTTGATGACCGGTCTGCAGCATCTGGCGTTTGGATTTCTCGTTTTAGCAGCAGACTGGTTGTATTGTGGAGGTCGACGGGGAAACTGCACTACTTATTTATGAATTTGGAACAATGTTGTAATATATAAATATAAATGGTATTTAAATGTGATTCACAAGTTTAAATAAAAAAAAGAAAAACAAGAGAGCGTCTAGGTGGCCGAGCCTGGCCTAGTTGCCCTTGTTACCGTAGCAACACCACCGCCACCTTCATCGTTTAGCATCGTCATTGTCAGCAGCAGCGGACAGGAAACAACTCCGTCACCGTCGTCCAGCAGACGTCCAGATTTTCAAAGTTAAAGCCTCCAAATCAGAAACCCGTGAAGAAAAAGCTGATTTCCTGTGACAACTGCTGGGGATTCGCAGCAAAACCAGAATTTCTTCAGAAGAATTCAAGTCGTCGACGACAGTTCAAACACAGACCAGCTGTTTGTTTTCTGTCTGAGGAAACATCTGGACTCAAACAGTCAAAAACATCTTTTAATAAAACCAGTTAGTATTTAGTGGATTCTGTGATCAGATGCAAACACAAAGCAGCGGTTTTCAAAAAGTGAAAGTGAGGCTTGGAGACATGGGCGGACGTCTGTCTGAGGCGACGTTTGGACGTTTGCGCCTGTTGATGGATTTAAAGAATCGATCCTGTGAACTTGTTCTCGTACAGAAGCGGCTTTTTGGTAAATACTTGGACGTTATCTAAAGACTGTAACAGACATCTTGGAACAAATATGGACTGACTTCACGTCAGGCTTTTCCCTCCCTGACAGACGGAGCAGCTTCAGCCAAATTAAACCATCACCTGTGGACTTTGGCGGACCCTGAAGTCCACCGCCCCCTGCCCCCCCCCCCCCCTTTTTGTGTCCTGCTTGTCGAGCCGTCTGACGGCGGCGAACACTTTGACTTTGTGAATAACATTTTACTGTGTGAATTGGATTTGACTTAATTTAATGGTGACCTATTTATAAGTGTGTGTAGGCGGCAGACAGTCGCACTACGAACCCCACGTAGATCATAAAAGGAAGTTCCTCCTCCTCCTCCTCCTCCTGCTTTTCATCTTCCTGGTTTGTGTTTTCTCAGTTCCGGGCCTTAAAGCTGACGTTCTCCTCTTTCTGTCCACAGTTTTGCATTTTGATCCATGTTGTGTTGGTTTGTTTTCTCTTGGGTTCGTGGTTTCAGCGAAGCTTCACCTGCAGATAGAAGGTTGTTTGTCATTGTATCGTGTTTGCCAATAGAATAAACCCAGTTGACATGTCTTGCGTTTTATAATAAACCTTTAAAAGAAGTTTCCTCTGTGCGTCTTCACTCATTGAACCTGCTTCACAGACATGAAGAAGTTCTGTCGTATGGAAGCCTGGAGAGTGCATTAAAACCTCTTCAGAATCAGATTTTCTCAGTTACAAGCTCTTTTGATTAGTTTATTAGTTTGTGTTGTGACCTGCTGCTGAATGCTACAGTTACATCAGTGCTCCTGTTTGGAGAGTGGTGCAGCTGCGTACTGCGACCACAAGAGGGCAGCAAACATTCAGCATGATTCGTGTGTTTTAACAGGAGGAGGAGGATGAGATGTGAAGATGCTCGTTGGTCCAGGTCATGGTACTTTGGGTGCTTCATGAAGGCAGCTGGACTTGTTTAAGGCTCTAGAAGCTGTTTCACCTCTCACCCAAAATGCTTCTTCAATTAAAGCACAAGAAGAAGAGGAGGAGGATGTGACACGTTTCAGTCCTCTAAAATCCAGAGAAGAGACAGAATTGGAATTTGGATAAATCTGTTGTTCCAGATGTTCCAGATGTGAAGCTGCTGAGACAAAGGCAGCTGTTTGATACAGGACAGAGATCCAAAGTTAACCAAGCCGTCGCGATGAGACGAGGTCATATGCCAGGACTCGGTGATCTTCACCTGTTGACCTGTGGATGTCTCCAAACAATGGAAACAGAAGGTATCTCAGGGCACTTCTCATAAACGGCAGGTCTCTACAGCCCTATTTTAACATCACTTACCATGACCAACCAGGAAACCAGAACCAGAACCAGGCTTTGGGTAGGCAGCCATTAGAGACAGACCTTCTCCTCACTTTTAGAAATATAAAGTCAGTGCAGCGATAACAACAGCCCTGAACAGAAATAAATAATAATAATACTAGATCAATACATAATGAAACAGACGTATATTAGAATACACACCAAAGGCAGCAACGGAGACTGAAAGTAAATCTATAGATACTGTTATTATCGATCAATAAACACATAGATAGTTTTGGAGCTTCTGTCTCTCCCCTAGAGTCCCTTTTAAAGGACTGAGTCCTGGTATCTGATTGGTCCTGAAGTGATCCTACCTGTTGAGGCATCAGAAGCATCCTCTTGTGGTTGACTTTGTGCTGCCACATCTGTTCACTCGTCCATCGAGTGTGACGGTTTTATTTGTTTGTCTTCATTTAAATGAAGAGAATGAGACGTTAATCTGGTTGAATGGAGGATATTTAACAACTGATGAATCACAAAATCGCAGTGTGTGTGTGTGTGTGTGCGCGCGCGCGCGCAGTTTTACTTGCTATCACAGTGTTGTAAAGTTTTTCTCTATTTGAGTCAAAACTCTGACTACTTCCTGCAGCACAACCTGATTGTCTGTCTGCGGATATGTCCGTTTTTTTTGTTGTTGTTGTTTTTTTTATATCAAGTAATTTTATTTTGAAACTGTGTGTTTCCTTCCTGTCTGTTCGTGTAGTTTCACATTGACAGCTCGTAGTGGCGCAGTTTCCTCTCTCCGTCTAAAGGTTTGTAAACGCCGTTTTTCACTGTCGGACTCTTAAATGTGTCTCTGTTCGTGTTGTGATGGCGACCTGCAATCAGTTTAGCTTCAGTTTAGCTCCATTAAAGCCGCTCAAAAACTTCAGTTAACTCCGCACAAACTTTGCGTTCACGGTGAACGGGAAGTGGCAGCAATGTTCGTGTGTCTGCGTTCACGCTTGAAACGGAACTGAATTCGGTTTCAGAAAGTGTTCACATGTCGGTGATGGAGCCTTATGAACCGTTATTTCTGTTTGTGCCGAGGAGGAGTGAAACCTGTTTGACAAGCTCGGACAGGAAGTGTCAGTGTCGTACAGGCATTTCAGAATACGAAAAGTAAGACTGCCAGACAAATGTAGTACAAGTAAAAAGTACAAGATTTACCACTGAAATGTGCTGCAGTAGAAGTATAAATACATATGTTAAGTGTTAGTACCTCCGAATGGTACTTGGGTGTGGTAGTTCAGTGCAGTATTTCTGACTATGTCACACAGGATAACATGATGGAGCACGAGCAGACTCACATTTGCTCAGATACTGGATTGTGGCTCTAATCTTTGGCGTCCACCTTCAAACTGTGCTGATTGTTCAGATCGTCTGTGCTGCAGGTTGAACATGTGTGTGTGTGTGTGTGTGTGTGTGTGTGTGTGTGTGTGTGTGTGTGTGTGTGTGTGTGAAGCGCCCACGTTTTACAGTTTGTGGCTTGTCTGCAGCAGCGTCCATATTTGTTTTGTCTGACTAACAGTCTGAACTTCGTCATTTAAAATCATTTCCCGTCGTTGCAGTTACAGTAAGAGTTTATCTGGAGATGCTGGAATCCCGAAATCTTTTGTAGGTGTACATGAAAAAACAACTAGCAAAATAGTTGCCAAGTAATTTTCTGTCAATCGACCGATCGTTTCAGCTCAGCTTGTAATCATCGCCGTGCAGTTTAGTCGATAACAAAACTTTATATTTTACCTGCTTTTGTTTTTTGTGTGAAAAATCTTCATCCGTAAAGTAACCAATAATTGCTGGACTCTGTTTATTTTTTCTCAGTATATATATATATATATATATATATATATATATATATATATATATATATATATATATATATATATATATATATAAATTTTGTTTTTTATATGTATTTTTTTCTCTTTTCTAATTTTATTCTAATTCTATTCTTGTAAGGAGCACCTGCAGCAAAAACAATTTCCCCTCGGGGATCAATAAAATAATTCTGATTCTGATTCTGATACCTGTCAGGTAAATGTAAACCACTATTGATCCATGCATTGATGAGTTTTGAGTGTTCAGTCAGTGTATGAAATGTATGGAGGTGATGAGAAAAGCTCATCAGTGATTATCAGAGTTCAGCCCAAAGAGATTCAGCTGACTGATATGAAGCAGAGAAGGAGTGTGTGACAGGTTTCCTCCAATCAGAGCTCTGTGTGTTTGTCGTGTTGGTGTGAAGGTGTGGACTCCGCTATGGATCAGTGTCAGGACAGACAGGAGGGAGTCTGTCCCTCTAAAACCGGCCTGTGTGAGGATCGGGACCACCAGACCAAAGCTCACAGGTGAGAGGAACACCTTCAACTGTCCACGACATTGTTTCACAAAGTCTTCGACTCAGTGGGACTTTTTCAAAGTGTGAGAGCTTTAATGAATTTCTTTCTATCAGGACCCATCAGAGACCAGACTGTCCTGAACCTGAACCCAAGCTGAAGGACTTGGAATTGGCATGTATGGCACCAGAAGCCAAAAAACTGTGTCCGCTGACAGGGTAAACAAATAACAGAAAGGAATGACTGAAAGTTGTAATTCTGCTGGGGTTTCAGGCATTGCTTGTTGAGCGTTTGTATGTGGACTATGTGTGTCTCCATGAAGTTCAGACAGCTATTAAGAAAGCTATGCACTACTTAGAAGACCTTCACTCTGCAGAATTATGCTCACACATGGAGGAATTGTTAATGCTCAGATCAGAAGGTCTTAGCCCACCACATACTTTCAGCCTGTGATTATCCAGTTACTCTGATTTACACTCCTCCCATGATGAAATGTGTACAATTCATTCAAAAGAGGGGAAAAGTTCCCATCTGACCTCAGAGCCAGTTTTCCGTCACAGAATGTCAAAATCTACAACATGAATAAAGAGCATGACTGGTAACAGCTCTGTTGACAGGTGTGTCAGTTACTGTTACATTCATCATTCTTACAAACTTGGTTAGAGCCCTCAGTCAGCTGGTGTCTGGCTCATTGGGTGTGGGTTTACCAGTATTTCTTCTTGCCCTCAGCTTATCAGGTATGAGGTTACCAGTGGTCCTCCTGGCCCTCCACCTCACAGTGGTCTTGGGGTTGTTTCTTGGGTTTCGGCCAGTCTTAATGCTTGTGGTGTGATTAGTTTCCCTGGCCTCAGCATACTTAGTATTAGCGCGCATTTCGTCATTCAGAGTCAGTGTTAATAAATCATGAAAACCCATAAACTTTGAAATGGACATTAACTTTCTTCTGCCTGCGTAACTTACAAGCCCATGGTGCGAAGTGGCTCTTTTCATTTACATTTTTGAGGTTTAGTTAAAGGTTATAGTCTATATTTTGACAAATGGCCACTACAATTAGGGAAGGCTGGTTTAGGAGAATCAACAGCTGATCCAGTGCCATTAGGACACTTCCAGGGCAATCTGTGCCAGGATACTCTACAACTGAAGTAATACTGTGTATAAAAGTCCGTTTTAACCAACATGTGCAGAGGCTGCTACAGAGACAATGAATTGCTCATATTCATGTTTTGATGCAGCATTTCAATCCTCTTTTCAAGCTGAGCAGTTCCCTCAGTCAGTTGCTCAGCCTGTGCAGTTCACAGATTTTGCTATATTTTCCCCGTCCTGATCACAGGTTTCCAGTCACAGACACAGCAGTAAGGCTTGTGCAGTCTGGAGGTCACACTCGCACAGTACCGAGAAACAATAAAAGTGCTAAAAATATGGCGGTAACTCTTTTTCTTTCATTAATGTAATGTCATGTATAAACATCCTGGATCCACTTTCCAAGCTTTTGGCAGAAAAAAACAAAGTACAAAAGTAAATAAATCTAAGCAAAGCAGAGAGCACGAGAGTACGAACAGGAGAAGCATCTGTTCTGATAGAGAGCTCCTCTGAATGACTCTCTGCCTCTGGCTACTCAGAGCTTTACAGTCCTGACAAATTAAAAAGAAAAAACCTAAAGCATGAGCGCTCTAGAGTTTGTTCGATTTTGATTTGTTAGCAACAGCAGCAAATTCAGTACATCAAACTCTGACATCCTACTATTAGTTGAGAAAAGCCTCATTTCTGATTGGACTCAGACACCACTGTCCAACTTTACAAGGACACTACACTTGGGCCAACTCTTTGGTGGTATTTTGCCAGTAAGTTCACGGTTGTGAAACACTAACTTTGGACTGCGCTGTTGTGACCCCACAGAGTCTGTCTTACACATGTCCTTATCCAACAGAAGTTTAGGATATTACCAAACTGTCAAACTAGAACCATGACACTACACAGCCATCAGGGCTGTTGGAATGAAGGACCTGTGGTAGTGTTTTCTTACACATTGGATGCAGCAGTGTGTTACTGAAGGAGCTGCTTAAGCCCACCACTGTCTCATGCAGAGGGTGGGATGGGTTGCCCATGATCGATGCCGGTTTGGCTTACATCCACTTCTCACCCACCTCCTTGATGTTTTCTGACGGGAGCTTCCACAGCCCCAGCAGACCACTGCATAGAAAATTGCAGATGCCCCCACAGTCAAAGTGTTTTTAACAGTGTCCTACAAACTCCAAAGGACATCAGTCTTCTTAACAGTTGTAGATGACTTTGACCCTTCCTATACAGGACATCTGTGTTGTTTGTACAGTCCAATTTGTGGTTAACGTGAACACCCATGTATTTGTACATGTCCACAATCTCAATGTCCAAACCCTGGATGCAAGTTTTGTCTCAGTGTGTTGTGGGTGCAGTGCAGAATCTGTTCTGTGTTTCCGTCAGGAGGATGCTGGAAAACCCTGAACCCATCTGTGAGTCCGTGAAGAGTGATTGGTCTATGGATCGTCCAGTAGTCTTCAAAGATGGATACCATTCAAGTGAAAGGTGAGCATCTCAAATCTATTGCCATCTCCTTTGTCTTGCTGGTGTTTGCAGATGGTTCAGTCCACACCAGTTGGCCAAGTTGGTTATGACTTCCCTGTATTCCAGTTTGTTTACCTGTGATACATGTCCAATGATGGCTGTATTGTCAGAGAACTTCTGGATGTGACAGCTGTCAGGATTGTGTCTGAAATATAGGTTGAAAATGTCCAAACCCTGGATGCTGACCGGTGAAATCCGTGGCACTTTTCTGTCCTGTGTTTCCATCAGGAGGATGCTGGAAAATCCTGAACCCATCTGTGAGTCCGTGAAGAGTGATTGGTCTATGGATCGTCGAATAGTCTTCAAAGATGGATACCATTCAAGTGAAAGGTGAGCATCTCAAATCTATTGCCATCTCCTTTGTCTTGCTGGTGTTTGCAGATGGTTCAGTCCACACCAGTTGGCCAAGTTGGTTATGACTTCCCTGTATTCCAGTTTGTTTACCTGTGATACATGTCCAATGATGGCTGTATCATCAGAGAACTTCTGGATGTGACAGCTGTCAGTGTTGTGTCTGAAATACAGGTTGAAAATATGTGTTGAAACCTGAGTGAATCTGTCCTGTTTCTGTCAGGAGGATGCTGGAAAACCCTGAACCCATCTGTGAGTCCGTGAAGAGTGATTGGTCTATGGATCGTCCAGTAGTCTTCAAAGATGGATACCATTCAAGTGAAAGGTGAGCATCTCAAATCTATTGCCATCTCCTTTGTCTTGCTGGTGTTTGCAGATGGTTCAGTCCACACCAGTTGGCCAAGTTGGTTATGACTTCCCTGTATTCCAGTTTGTTTACCTGTGATACATGTCCAATGATGGCTGTATCATCAGAGAACTTCTGGATGTGACAGCTGTCAGTGTTGTGTCTGAAATACAGGTTGAAAATATGTGTTGAAACCTGAGTGAATCTGTCCTGTTTCTGTCAGGAGGATGCTGGAAAACCCTGAACCCATCTGTGAGTCCGTGAAGAGTGATTGGTCTATGGATCGTCCAATAGTCTTCAAAGATGGATACCATTCAAGTGAAAGGTGAGCATCTCAAATCTATTACCATCTACTTTGTCTTGCTGGTGCTTGTGTGCAGATGGTTCAGTCCACACCCATTGACAAAGTTGTTTATGACTTCCCTGTATTCCAGTTTGTTTCCCTGTAATACACATCCAATGATGGCTGTATTGTCACAGAACTTCTGGATGTGACAGCTGTCAGTGTTGTGTCTGAAATACAGGTTGAAAATATGTTTTGAAACATCTCTCAATTAAACCCTGAATTTAGACAAAAACCTGGATACAAATACACTATGTACAGTAGGCGTACTGAATCCCTCACAGGCTTTGTCTCAGTGTGTTGTGGGTGCAGTGCAGAATCTGTCCTGTGTTTCTGTCAGGAGGATGCTGGAAAACCCTGAACCCATCTGTGAGTCCGTGAAGAGTGATTGGTCTATGGATCGTCGAATAGTCTTCAAAGATGGATACCATTCAAGTGAAAGGTGAGGATTACAAACTGATAATCAAAACAAACCAATGTTGTTTTTAGTGGAATCACAGTTGTGAGAGCTCCAGTTTTGACACCTTCATGGCACACATTAACACTGGGAGCTGCCCAGTTCAACCAGTCTGTACAAAAACAGAGACTGAACTGTTAATTCTCAGTGGTATCAGTAGGACGAGTGAGTCTTTACCACTAGAGGGAATCATGTGATTCGCTGTTCGCCTCCAGATATCACTTCATGGACCTTTAGCTTGTGTTTCTCTCCATTTGGACAGACATAATGTGAGCTAATTCTTCATGACTTTCTTCAGAGTCCACCAGGAGAGCTCAGAGGTTCCCAGTGGTCAGTCCGCCCAGCAGCATCAAACAGACCTGGACTCCATATTTATGGTCTGCACATGTCCAACAACTACTTTTACATCAACTGTCTTCACAACGATCTGTCAGTCTGTCCAACATGGATCTGATGTTTGGTTCAATGGTTTTTGTTTGATTGTATCATTCATAATCTTCTGTTCCAGCTGCTGGAGGAGAACATTGTCTCTTTTGTGAGGAATGAGCTGAAGAGGATCAAGAAGGTTCTGAGTTCAGATTTCCCAGAATGCTTAGAGAGCCAGAGGGAGGATGAGGAGGTGCTGGATGGAGAGGATGAAGAGCAGAGGAGGGGCAGCAGAGAGGCATTTGTGAAAATCACACAGCACTTTCTGAGGAGAATGAAGGAGGAGGAGCTGGCTGACTGTCTGCAGAGCGGTAAGAGGATTTCTCTAAAGACTGAACCTGCTGCCTAAATGAGACATTCACTGACGTGTCAATGTTATTGATCTTCTTTGTTTTGTGTTCATTCAGGAAATCCTGTTCCAGTTTATCGACGTAAACTTAAATCTAACCTGAAGGAGAAGTTCCAGTGTTTGTTTCAGGGGATCGCTAAAGCAGGAAATCCAACCCTTCTGAATGAGATCTACACAGATCTCCACATCACAGAGGGAGGGACTGGACAGGTCAATGATGAACATGAGGTCAGACAGATTGAAACAGCGTCCAGGAAACCAGACAGTACAGAAACAATAATCAGATGTGAAGACATCTTTAAACTACCTGGAAGAGATGAACCAATCAGAACAGTGATGACAAAGGGCGTGGCTGGCATTGGGAAAACAGTCTTAACACAGAAGTTCACTCTGGACTGGGCTGAAGACAAAGCCAACCAGGACATACAGTTCATGTTTCCATTCACTTTCAGAGAGCTGAACATGCTGAAAGAGAAAAAGTTCAGCTTGGTGAAACTTGTTCATCACTTCTTCCCTGAAACCAAGGAAGCAGGAATCTGCAGGTTTGAGGAGTTCAGGGTTTTGTTCATCCTTGACGGTCTGGATGAGTGTCGACCTCCTCTGGACTTCAAAAACAACGAAATCCTGACTGATGTTACAGAGTCCGCCTCAGTTGATGTGCTGCTGACAAACCTCATCAGGAGAAAACTGCTTCCCTCTGCTCTCCTCTGGATAACCACAAGACCTGCAGCAGCCAATCAGATCCCTCCTAAGTGTGTTGACATGGTGACGGAGGTCAGAGGGTTCACTGATGAACAGAAGGAGAAGTACTTCAGGAAGAGATTCAAAGATGGGGAGGAGGCCAGCAGGATCATCTTCCACATCAAGACATCACGAAGCCTCCACATCATGTGCCACATCCCGGTCTTCTGCTGGATCACTGCCACAGTTCTGAAGGATGTGATGAAGACCAGCAAGGAAGGAGAGCTGCCCAAGACCCTGACTGAGATGTACATCCACTTCCTGGTGGTTCAGTCCAAACTGAAGACCATCAAGTATGACAGAGGAGCTGAGACAGATCCACACTGGACTCCAGAGACCATGGAGATGATTGAGTCTCTGGGGAAACTGGCTTTTGAGCAGCTGCAGAAAGGAAACCTGATCTTCTACGAATCAGACCTGATAGAGTGTGGCATCAACATCAGAGCAGCCTCAGTGTACTCAGGAGTGTTCACACAGATCTTTAAAAAGGAGAAAGGTCTGTACCAGGACAAGATGTTCTGCTTCGTCCATCTAACCGTTCAGGAGTTTCTGGCTGCTCTTCATGTCCACCTGACATTCTTTAGTTCTCAAGTCAATCGGCTGTCAGCAGGACAATCAACCTCCCTGAAGTCTGAAACAAGACAAGATGAATCTGCAGAGATAAACTTCTACCAGAGTGCTGTGGACACGACCTTACAGAGTCCAAATGGACACCTGGACTTGTTCCTCCGCTTCCTCCTGGGTCTTTCTCTCCAGGCCAATCAGATTCTCCTGCGAGGTTTGCTGACTCAGACAGGTGGCTCAAAAACCAACAAAGGAGCTGTCCAGTACATCAAGAAGAAAATCGAGAAGGATCTGTCTCCAGAGAAAAGCATCAATCTGTTCCACTGCCTGAATGAACTGAACGACCGTTCTCTAGTGGAGCAGATCCAACAGTCCCTGAGATCAGGAAGTCTGTCCGCAGATAAACTGTCTCCTGCTCAGTGGTCAGCTCTGGTCTTCATCTTACTGTCATCAGAAAAAGATCTGGATGTGTTTGACCTGAAGAAATTCTCTGCTTCAGAGGAGGCTCTTCTGAGGCTGCTGCCAGTGGTCAAAGCCTCCAACAAAGCTCTGTAAGTACAGAGTTGGATTGATTGACCACAGTTTAAATAGTCTGCCCTCTTTACTTACTATTTATGTCTTCTTTTTTTCTTGATGTATCCTCAGACTGAGCAGCTGTAACCTCTCAGAGAGAAGCTGTGAAGCTCTGTCCTCAGTTCTCAGCTCCCCATCCTGTAGTCTGAGGGAGCTGGACCTGAGTAACAACAGCCTGCAGGATTCAGGAGTGAAGCTGCTGTCTGCTGGACTGGAGAGTCGAAATTGTAAACTGGAAACTCTCAGGTCAGAATTCATCAACCTTTTCAACTGATCCCCATTTCTTTTTATATGAAATCCTGTGATGTAGTCTGAAGTCCCCTGGCAGTCTAAGCCTATAGCAACATAACTAGGGTCTGGGGCAAGTCAAGCCTGAACCAACCCCAACTGCAAGCTTTATCAAAGTAGAAAGCTTTAAGCCTAGTACTGTACAGTGGTACTGCGTTAACCTTCCAGCCCTGTCAGTACCCTCGGATTATGTGACGTGTTGTTGTTTCGGTGTGTTTGCAGGCTGTCAGGCTGTCTGATCACGGAGAAAGGCTGTGCCTCTTTGGCTTCAGCTCTGAGCTTCAACCCCTCCCAACTGAGAGAGTTGGACCTGGGCGACAACCATCCAGGAGACTCAGGAGAGAAGCTGCTGTCTGCTGGACTGGAGGATCCACACTGGAAACTGGACTCTCTCAGGTATGAAGAGGCCTGCTGCAGACAAAGTCAGTCTGATAGAGGAGGAAGAGCTGGAAAGTTTTTCTGTCACACTGTCACGACCCCGACGCACCAAGCTGACCTCAAACAACCAGACCTGATAAAGACTGACTCCTCGAACTGTTTGTGTCCAATTGGATGATCAATACAGGGAATAGCACAGGCTGAGCCAAAACTAGGACTGTCAAAATTGGTCAAATATTAAGTTTGACTATTTCCTGTTCCAACGATCATCAGTAACTCTGGTTTGATTGAAATAAACTCTTAAATCAGTGAATCAGGAGAGGAGAGATTGGGCGACATCAGAGAAGCAGAGAAAGCAGAGTGTAGAGACGAATATTTTCCACATCTAACTCTGGACTTATTTTCACTGGACATTATGACAGCCCAGATTTAAATATGTTGGACTTCAACTGATTTGCGCAGTAAAAAACAGTAATTACTGGATAACGGAGACTGACTGCTGCCTGTCATGCAGTTCATTCAGTGCGGCACTCAGTTTTGCACTCCCTCTCTGATAGGAGCCGACCTGTTCACAGAAACTACAGGATTGTCAACATGGTGGCTCAGAGGCCAAAGAGGTTCACTGAGGACTGAATCAACATTAGAGGCTGCAGGTGGACTCGGACTGTTCACCTCCAGATTACAAATAATAAACCAGTGTTGACCGTTGGTAGGAGATGGGATGTAAACAGCGGTGTCAAATCAGACACTTTGTACATCCAACCATCCACCTCCGTGTAGCGCCCTTAGTCTTACTCAATGATAACATCAGTGCTAATGACAGCAACATTCACTCTAGGCTTGGAAAGCTGGATACCTTTAATTATTGAAATACTCACTTAGAAGATAGTGGATGTAAAGTTGAACAGTGACAATTTTTATTGCCTTACAGCAAATATTTAACAACGCTAGAACAGTGTATAAAAAATAAAACACAACAACAAAACCCTTTCAAAATAATAAAGAAAATAAAAGTGCAAATAACAGTGTCCCTTCTTTTGGGTAAAAGCAGAGTTCAGTTCCTTGTGAAATTTTGTTCGGAGAAAAAGAGATCAGAGTTCCCTTTAACCTGTGTGTGCACACTGCTCCTGTGACTACCCGGGTGGGTTTTCATAGTGTGTTGTGTTGTGTCTTATCTGTATCTGAGTGAATGGAGTAAAGTGATGGTCTGAAGTTTGCTGAGGCAGAACCCACGGCTGGCCACACCGTGTGTCCGGTCTGTCCACAGTCAGCTCTCTGGTTCTGGCTCGCCACTGAACCCTCCAGGGTTCAGGATCAGACCAATCAGTTCCTAGTCCATGGAAAAAAACAATCTACACACACACACACACTGTAGACTATATACATTACTATCTCTTATTACTACTTTCTGTTTATCAAATGACCTCAAATTACTTTCATCACTCAACATATCTTTCCATATAAAGTAAACTACACAGGATATATATTGTTTCAATCATTCTGAAATAAACTGACATGTGTCACAATAAAAGTATTTTAGTCCAGACAAAATAATTATTCATCTTGAATTCACACAATTCACAATCTGTATTTTAATGACACAATAAAATTATGTACCTTTTAAAAGGCACTGTTTATATTTTTAAACAACTATGAATTAGTATTTATCTTTTTAGCACCCAATAGGCAATGCTAACGTTAGCATAACGGCATTAGCTCGTGGCTAATGTCATTAGCGATCTTTTTCTCATCGTTTTAAACAGTTAGCAATGATATAGTCTGTACCAGAGTAGTACCAAAAGCGCTATGACTACGATTGGTTTCGGGAAAATATCAGTAAACAACAGTATGGATTTAATAAGCAACCAGCTAATATTAACAATCAAAATGGAGGTCTAGCCTCTTAGCAAGCAGTGGCTACGCTTATCAAAGTTCACAGTGAGAGAGCTCACGATGAAAGCGGCTCGTCCGTTCAGTAAAACACACAGGACTTGGTCCTGACAAACAAGCACCTTATTAACACATGATATTTGAGGATTAATTGTTGATTTATGATTTTTATATCGTTTTTCATACTGGGGGAGATCCTCAGTTTGCTCAATACACGCCCGCAGGACAACGTCTCAGATGAAAAAAAGAGAGAGCAAGCCACCATACAGACACTATGTTTTTTTTTTACAGTGAGGTACAGAGCGGGTGCGCCCCCCTCTGGTGGGCATGGAACTACACCTCTAAACTACATGTATGGGTTTAGTAACCATATTTTTTATGTGGCTTACATCCGTATTACAGATAATATGGCATGAATTGAAATTGAAAAGATGTGAAAATAATGAGTTGTAGTCATTGGCCAATATGATGAAGGTTCACTGAACTAAAAGAATATCAGCTGATAAACAAGGCGCTGCTTGTGAATATGTAAATACGAGCAATGTAACGTTCCCCCTCCTCTTTTCAGGGTGGAGTCTGGTGGAGTCCGATGGTTGAGACCAGCTTTGAAGAAGTGTAAGTGTGTTTTTGATTTTATTGATGAAAACAAAGCACAAAACACACATTCAAGAATCTTCAGTGAGATGTCATCATCAAACTGTCCATCAGTGAACAGATGATAGATCAGTAACTGCAGCTGTGTTGTGTCTCGTTCTCTCCATCAGACTCCTGTGAACTCACACTCGACACAAACACAGTAAACAGAAAGATCAACCTGCGCGACAGGGAAGTGATATATGTGGATGCGGGTGTGTCCTATCCTGATCATCCAGACAGGTTTGATGTCTGTCAGGTAATGTGTGGAAATGGTCTGACTGGTCGCTGTTACTGGGAGGTCGAGTGGATAGGAAACGCTGCTATATCAGCAACTTACAGAGGAATCCGAAGGAAAGCAATCAATAAAGAGTGTTTCTTCGGAGAGAATGATCTGTCCTGGAATCTGAGCATCTGTGATGGTCAGTACTCCGTCTGGCACAATAACAAACAAACATCCATCACCTCCAACTCCTTCCCTGTCTCTAACAGAGTCGGGGTGTATGTGGACTGTCCTGCTGGGACTCTGTCCTTCTACATAGTCTCCTCTGACACACTGACCCACCTCCACACCTTCAAGACCACATTTACGGAACCTCTCTACCCTGGCTTTGGATTCAGCCTCAACTCTGGGACTGGATTCTGGTGTTCTCGTACGGGTTCTGCATTGACTCTGTGTTCCCTGTAGGGGAGAGAATCTCTTGACATGCGCTTCAGTTGTCGTTTTGTATGACAGTCTGTTGTTATTTGGCGCAAACATGTCAGGACATCAGGAATCTGTAGGTGTTGTTCCCATCAGACGGTCTCACTAGATTAACTCCCACAGATCGAACACAGTCCATGAAGTTGCTTTTATCTGGTTTCTTGTTAGAAGGACCACATTTGAGCCATGTGAGTCTTTGCTAGAACCATATATATCAACCCTACTTCATTTAAAGTATTACTTCCACTGACCGATGTGCTCCCCCAAACCAGGGCCTTCATTTATTCAAGCTTGCATGTAATAAGTTGTAAATATGTTTGTAAAAAGAAAAAGTCGGTATTTAACACACTGCTTGGAGCCTTGCCTCTGTAGGCTCTGCAGCGCCACATGCAGCTCATCAGTGGAGATCTGACCGTCCAACTCTGTGTCGGCCTCCACGGGAACCTTTGATAGGCCCTGACAGAACAGCTGCACCACCTCTAGGCCCTCCTGGAACTCCTCCTTCTAGAGCTTGTGGAAGTCCAAAGAGGGGGCTCTGGCAGATTGCAGGTTCAGCATCTGAGGTCTCGGTCCAGAAGAGTCCTTGAACTGCTAAGGCACTGCGGAGTACCCTCAGGCTCCCAGGCAGAGGACACCTCACCTCATACCTCACAGCACCACTCTCTTCAGCTTGAAACGTCCCCTTGCTGTGTTGCGTGCTGCTTAAAAGGATCTGACCGTAAATCTCTTCCTCAGGTTCACTTTAATCCCTTCACAGCTGCTGTGAATGACATACGCACACACACACCCCTGCCCTTGACCTCCGACCTCTGCGTGAATCAAATTCAGCATCTGACCTACAGCTGATCCTGCAGCCACACGAACAAGTATTAATAATTGCATTAATTACTACACAGTGTTAATTGTTAATTATTTATGTTTATGTGAGAGCGAAACATACAAAGTTTAAGATTTTTTCAGAGTCCAGACATGGAAGAAGTTCTTATATCTTGTATTCAATAATATAATCAAGAGAAACTACTCAGTGAAAGTATAGAAATGTTATTGATTTGACAACTTAAAGAACCAACAGTGAAAGTTGTTCTTATGCAGAAAAATACAGTATTTTTATGTATGTATCATAAATATTGATGTGATAATGATCACCGATGACTGATAATCTGCCCTTCAAGATGTTTGCAGATAAGTTAATTTGTTTGTTTGTGCTGTCATTGTGCCTCCTCTGTCAAACAGCTGACAATTATTCACTTTGACCAGAGAAGAGAGACGGAGACTCTCTGCTGCTTGGACCCACTAAAGGTTTCTTCAAAAAGTCATTTGTTGGAAACAGTTCAGTAACTGGGACTCCCAGTTCAGACTACATACAGTCTCCATACATTCATGAACTAGCTGTTCTGTTCCAGCTCAGAGATTTACCCTGATTGTCTTAATGACCCCTCATATAATCTGATCTAATCTGAATTCTGCCTAGCAACAGGATGTGAGGAGTCATGTGATTGATCCTTTGAGCAGCTGCAGGATCTCTGGGTCTACGTAATTAAAATCCAGTATAACTATACTTAGAGTCAGTTCATGGAGAGGTTAATATCATTTGTGATTTATTCACATTTTTCTTCTGTTACAGAGAAAATGTTTGATTTTTGACTTCAATCTCTGTTTTAATCTGAGGCTGAAAGAGATAAATGACAGAAAAACTGGGATTAATTATATTTCACTGCTGAGACATTGGAGATAACAGCTCGACTGGCTACCTATTCAACAACCTCCATCAATATATGTTGACATGTTTCACCTCCTAGTTGTCTGCAACTTAGAGGTTCATTTAATACCCCAGTGTAACCAGTGTGGCCATCATCATCAATGGAACCAGTGTAACCAGTGATAGATAGACAGATAGATATGAAAAAGACAAGAAATAATGAGCTGGTCTGTGTCTATGACCTTCCTGCTGAATGAACATACCATCAGAAATGTGTTGACAGTGAAAGCAGTGAACTTGTCCCTTAAAGGACTTGGACATGGCCCCCCGGGCATCTCCCTGCGTCATGGCCGCTGTCCTTGGCCCTCAGTTGACATCAGCAGTTAATCTTTTCCTCTGAGCTGATTAACTCTGTTTATCTGCTCAGCTGTTGTTAACCACCTGCACACACTGTAAAACGCAGCATGAACACTGTGAAACACTGCAGAAGCACTGTAAGGCATGTACAACACTGGAAACCCTGTGAAAATACTGTAAAACAAAACAAAACAACTCTCAAGTTGTTCCAGTTCCCCTGCTACACTTAACTTGAATCATTTGGTCCAAGCTTTCTCAGGATTTGTTAACATGAGCATTTAAGACTAAGAAGTCCAATAAATATCAGATATTAACATGCTGACGCCAGTTTGTTCCTCTCATGACATCACAGCAAAACATCTGATTTCATGAAAAATGAATTCCTGATGAATTCCTGGGTTTCCCAAATTTTGGGCTTGTATGCTTCAAACAAAGATGGTAGCTGGAAATGAAACCCATGTATATACACCAACTGTACATATGGCTGTCAACATATATGTGTATATACCCGGGAATGCACAGGTGCATACATGCATATATCACATTACAGGTATATTTCACCCCTGTATATACCTGGGTATACACAAATATATACAGCCATATATCACCCCTGTATATACCTGGATATGCAAAGACACATGCAGGCATATTTCACCCCTGTATATACCTGGATATGCAAAGATACATACAGGCATATTTCACCCCTGTATATACCTGGATATGCAAAGATACATACAGGCATATTTCACCCCTGTATATACCAGGGTATACACAGTTACACAGACATATTTCATCCCTCTATATACCTGGGTATGCACAGGTATATACAGGCATATTTCACCCCTGTATATACCTGGGTATGCACAGATATATACAGGTATATATTACTCCTGAACATACCCGGGTATTCACAGGTACATAGGTATATATCACTCCTGAATATACCTGGATGTTCACAGGTATATGGATCACTCCTGTATATACCTGTGGATATACCTGTATTGTATTTACATGTCCAGAAACAGCCCTGATGAGTTTTATAAAAGATGAGTCACACAGTTTGGTGTCTGTCACAATCTCTTTATAAGTTTTATCGTACACAGCAGAGCAACTACAAGCTCCAACCAACCCACAACAAACATCACAACTGTCCATTTTACAAATGAAGGAAACAGAAACATACAAATATTACAACCTGTAACTGAAAACTGACTTTCTCTCTAAACTGACCCTTAAATCACTAAACAGCTGATCTGACTTAACCTCTGTAAAACCGACCACAGACCAGATCCACACACACTGTTTGATGCAGCTTCCTGTTTGTTAAACTGAGAAACCACTAAATATTAATATTTGATGAAGATGACATTGCTCATCAAAGTGTGTGTTGGTTTGGCTGCCACTTAAGAGTAAAAAAAAACTGTCCTCTTTCAGTCTGAACCAGCGTCTCTCTGACAGGGACCCAGACGGCGAAAAAAACATACCCTGAACTATGTCTGCCAGGCTCAGTCCAGCCCAAACACACTCTACCAATCATGTGCTTCAAGTTACAGATGTTAGCATTATTGTTAGCGGCCACTGAGAGAACTGTAGCTGTGATCGTTCACAACGAATACTTTATTGACAAACCTTCAAAAACACGTGTGAAATGAAGGAATCCATGTTAGGAGCTGTGTGTTCGACAAACATTTGAGTTAGAAAGATGATGTCCAAGTAAAGTTCAAGAAGCTGCATGAATCCTCCTTGCAGAGTATTTACCTGTAAACACCTCTGCATTTACCTGTAAACACCTCTGTATTTACCTGTAAACACCTCTGTATGTACCTGTAAACACCTCTGTATTTATCTGTAAACACCTCTGTATTTACTTGTATATACTTCTGTATTGACCTGTATATACCTTTGTATTTACCCCTATATACCTCTGCATATACCTTTTATTTACCTGTATATACCTCTATATAGGTCTGCATACACCTCTATTTATACCCGTATGTACTTCTGAGCGGTGCACCTAGTTTTCTTTCGGATGTTTCAGCCGTCTGTTTCCATGTCAATCAACCGTGTCAGAGGTCAGACAGCGACGGTAAAGACCAGAGTCCGACCGATACTTGATGCCTGAGACACAAATACCAAAATGTGGACATAAAAACAGGTGATAGTGATACTGATGTTTGTTTTTCCCATAAACAAACACGTTTGGCAAGAATCCCTCAGTTTTAAAAAATATATTGTTTATGCTCTGCGCTCTCTGCTGGACAGACTGTGCAACTACAGCAGTTTCTAAACATAATCTAAACAATTTCCGCCATGTTTGATATCTGTGTGACGAGCTGACATCAGCTGATCCGGGATCAGCAGTGATGTATCGGTCGGGCTCCGGTGAAGACCGGCATCGAGTCTTTCAGGCCTGATGGTGCCGGACAGAAAGCATTGATGAAGAGAGGGTGGGGATGGGGGGTTGGGGGGTTGGGGGGGTGGGAGGGGGAATTTAATATTTGTATATAATTTTAAATCCCGACCCAGACGTTTTATTTACAGCAGCAGGTTACTGTTCCTCCTGTTTAAAAATAAACTCTGTTCAGCATATTTACAGAATGGAAAACATCGACATTCACAGTAAGTTTACAGGACTTGTTCACTTTGAACAAGTGTGTGTGTGTGTGTGTGTGTGTGTGTGTGTGTGTGTGCGTGTGTGTGCGTGCTTGTGTATGTGTGTTTGTGTGAGTGTTTCTGATGTAGACTAAAGTCCAGTCAACTGGGGACGGCTTGTCCAATTGGGAAAAAGCAGATTTTTGGGTCAGTGGCTCAGGTTAGGGTGATTTAGTCAGTCTATGTAACGTCCCAAATAGTGACCTAAGTAAATGTGTGTGCATGTGTGTGTGTGTGTGTGTGTGTATTTTAACACATGTATGATGGCATATGACCAGACGGTGGAGAAGACCTCTCTCGCTCCCTGTTTTCTGGGAGAGGCGGGTGGAGGTGGGGAGAGGGGGGACACCTCAGTCCTTTGTGGTGGGTGGCGCTCTCAGGTGGCGGCCTGCTCTGCGTCCCCACCTTCCTCCACCTGGTTGGCCTTCCCCAGTGTCTTCATCTTGGCGAGCATCTCGCTGAACGTCTCCTTCACGCCTTTCTCCAGCAGCCAGCCTTCACTCTCACACTCTGGGTTCTCTGGGTCCTCCATCGTCTCCAGAGCTGTGGTCAGGTACTTCAACCCTGCCATGTCCACCGACTGACACACACACACACACACGCACGCACACACACAAACACACACACGCACACACACACACACACACACACACACACACACACACACACACACACACACACACACACACACACACACACACACACACACACACAGGGCTAGTGTACAGTCATGTCATATCATATCTCATCACATCATTATTGTTTATGAGTCAGTAAGCTGTTTTCTTGTGGGTGAGGCTATTTGGGCATCTGCACTCCAGGCCAGGAGGGGGCGACAACATGGTTACAGGGCGGCCCTCATTGTTACATAATGTCAGAGTCAGTTCAGAAAGCGAGATGCCCCACTGAAGAGTCACTTCCTGTGTCTGTGTCATGGGGTTGTCGTGGCCCTTTGGGAGACCAACTGATTCTATGGATTCCAATGGGAGACGTGGTCGTGAGCACAGATTACGACCAACCAAAATCAATGTCGGATCCATTTTTCACAAACCACATCTCCTCTGAACATTCGGACAGATCAGGAGAAAATGAGGCTGGATTGGACAACTGGATTGGAAAAACATCTGACCAATCACAGCTTTGTAGACGAGATTGAGAAAAGGGACATCCTCTTCCTGTCCACAGCGGTGGATGAATGATTGCAGCAGTCCAGGTTGTTGTAAGTCAGCTGACAGATATGAATTAAAAGAGACTTTCTGATCTGAAGTCAGTCTGTTGAACCTCAAGAGTTTGAGGGTTTCTGCTCCATGATGTGTTGAAAGGACATGAAAGCTGGTTCTTCCTCACCATCGTCATCCTCTGATGGATCTCCAGACTACACTTATTATCAATGTGAGAATGCACGGCAAGTACGAATTTCTAGATATGTTTAACTTTTCTACTGTTTCAACGTTTTACTCCATTTTCTGGCCTTTTTACTCAGTAATAATATTACTATTCTTTGTGACTATTAAAAACGTATGAACTCATTAATACACAAAGTACCTACAGTGTAATTTATTTCTTATTCTCTAAGCTGTGGTCATCTTCCTTCACTCTTCTACTGGTATCAGGGTAAGTACACACTAAGTATTTTATCATGACCTCATGATGTCCATCATGTCCTCTTGTCACGTGTCCCTGCTTATTCCTCTCAGGCGCGTTGGTCGATGTGCTGTTTGCTTTAAATAAAAAACTGATCACAAACCACCTGTTTGATTTTTGTTTTCCAGGTTGAAGAGAGTTTGTCACAATCGTACGTTGCCTGAAAGGAAGCTCTGCCTGAGAAGAAAACATCAGGGAAACAAAGTCCCACAATGCATCAGTAAAGAAGCTGGTTGATTTGATTTGTTAGTATCTATTTTTTATGTGGAGAAGGCTGCTGATTGGTCCAATGAGCTGTATTCTCCTGAACTCCGCAGGAAGGTTCGGTGGAGAGAATAGAACAGATCTGAGAGCAGCATCAGTAAAGTTCCTCCAAACAGAACGATTGAGTTCAGGATGTTGATTTTAAATCTGTCGTCACGCTTCAGGTCAAACTTGTTGTTTTGACCCACATAACGAATCGCTTTTTACTCGAAGGAACCGTCCCTCATGCTGATCTTCCCAGAATGCAACCTGTTGCTGCCGCGTGCAGATTAACTCCCCAGAATAGTTCCTGATCCTCGGTGAGCCTGAACACCGCTCGGCAGCTTAATGTGCCGCAACCTCAGCACCCGACCCGCCGCCGAGTCCTGAGTCAAGCAGCAGGAGTCGAGTAAAACATGATGTTTCTGTAAAATATCTCATAAAAAACCGCAGACCTCAGGTCAGATCCTCAACTTTAAATAAATGCAATGTTCTTATCTAAACACACACCTGAAATTCCAACAGAAAAGCCCAAACAACAAAAGAGACACACAAAACATTCAAATATGTTTTTTGCAGGAACTGGCGAAATATATTTTCCTGATTCAATAAGTCGTCACATTTTCGAAATTTTGAAATGATTGTGGTCATTTTAGAAACAGCATGTTTCCATATAGAGTCTGCTGTGTGCAGTCTGCAAAGCTGAAGCTGGTTGTGTTCGTCTTGAAACAGTGCGCTAACGCTAATGCTAATCACTCGCTAATCAATTATGCTGTTAACCTGGTGCATTTAAGGTCGCTTCGGGTAATTTACTGCAGGTTTATCTTGCTTTAAATTAGAAGATTAAGAACAGAACTTATCTGTTCACTTCCAGGAGAAAGTCTGCAGAGATTAGAAACAGCAGCAGATTTAGCTGAGGTTTCATTTTGTTAGCTAATTTTTTGTTTCATTAAAGCAGCTACAAGAAGTTTTGAACCACTTCTGAAACAATGTAATACTGAAGCCTCTACGTGACCTACGTAAGCTAACAAGGCCATCAGCAAGAACATTGTCTATTTCTATACAGACTTAACACAGCTGCAGAAGAGGAGTGTGTTTCTATTTTCCAGGCAAAGTTTGGCAGCAAGAGTGTTGAAAGGAGGGAGATTTAACAGGGTTGCGGCTGATACTGGTGCAGGATCAGCAAAGAGAAAAGGGAAAGATTTGAGTGAAGAACAAAAAGATGCTAAAGGGACAGAAAAGAAAACACGAGTCAACCTTGGTTGGCCGTTGGACAGATGGAGAGGACTGCAGGATTTGAAAGGATTAAAAAACGATCCTGAATTGGCCTCTTCCTCTTCAGCAGGTCTGTAAAATGTGGGGAATGTTGAGAACTTTAGCTTTCACCATAACATTATTCCTACAGAGCAACTGATTCTGCTAGCTGTAGGCTAACGTGACGTAGAAAGTTCACTTTGTTCCATCACAGTCATGTGACAGTCACTGCAGACGGCTGTGTTCACGGTTTGTAACACAAATGTCCTCCTTCAGAGAAGAAGAAGGTAAGAAGAGGAAAAGGATTTGAACCTCTGTCCGTCGCAGGCTGTTTCACACTTCATTTGGCTTTCATCTCGTTGGTTGTTTGAAACTGAATGAACTCTACACCTGATCAGACTGAACACTCACCTGTTCAGAGTGCACTCACCTGGTCAGCCCATGAAAAGAAGGAGAAGAGCTCTTTCTGTCTTTCTTATTGTTTCTTAAAGTGACACTTGATGCAGTTCATCTTATTTGATGAAGCTGATGTACCTGCACGATTCGTGTAGTTGTGCACTGACATCATGTGCTTTTATGAGACAATAAGAGAATAATGCTAAGCTAAGCTAAGCTAACCAGCTGCTAACAGCTCTCAGAGAGAACAAAGTGGATTTCACTGAATGTGGAAGTGTTCCTTTAAGTGACTGCTTGCTAATTGGCTGAAGCGGGTTGGGGACACACTCTTACCTCCAGGATGATGGTGGAGATGATGAGCACTCCAATGCTGGTCATCATGCCACTGAAGTAGGAGAAGAGGGCCTCACGGCAGCCCCGGGTCCAGATGTTGAGCTCCTCAATGCGGTGGTCGTAGTCGTAGTGGGCAGAGTTATTGGTCAGGTGGTGCTGGATGCAGGGCCGAGGGGACCCGGGGTTACAGCAGCTGAACGGGACGCTGTCCATCAGGTACTTCCCCTCCACGTTACTGAGGACACGGCTGCAGGACAAAGAGAGAGTTATTGTTTACAGGACCAGACAGAGAGGTCAGAGGTCACTGCCTAATGTGGCATCATAACAGTGGATGGATGACTGAGCAGGTCGTCCCTTGAACCCCTTGGTCAGCGCCTCTGTTTGAAGGGACGGATTGATTGACAAACAAGAAGATGCTCTTTGTCACCATTTAGTGTCATTTTGCATCTCTTTGTAGTCGTTTTGTGTCTCTTTGTAATCACTTTGTGTCCCTTCAAAAAGACACTTTGAAGGTTTCCATAAACTTTCAGACATTTTGGAGACCCTCTTGGTCTTGACTTTAACAAAACCACCAGGACTAACATGGTGTTTGTCTTTCTTTTTTATTTCTAAAGGCTCAGCCACAGCAGCATTTCAAACAGCAAAATCAGATTATTTCAGTCAAATCATCAGAATCAGGAGATTCGCTCATGGGCAGTAAAGCAAGCACAAATCTTTCACGTAGACTTCAACAGGACTGAAGAACATCGAAGTCAGATAGCAGGAGGACAAAGTTTTGTTCCGCTGATGAAGAAGAGCAAACATCTGGAACATAAAATGATGCACTGCTCTGATGAATGCTAATGAGCCTGTTATAGAAGCCTCAACGTTTTGGTTGAACTCTGAGCAGTGAATTAACTCTGCTGACCAATAACAAGCTGCCCTGGCAGAGCTGACTTTCAATTGGACGGACAGCCGGAGAGTCATGGAGGAAGCTATCATAGTGTTGTAGCTATGTGTCACCATCCAGTTTAATTCTAAAGTACAACCGGCTCCACAGCAGAGACCTGGTTTACATGAGACAAAGACATCATGCTACTAAATAAACAGTGGAGACTTAGTGTCGTGTTAGCGACTGAGCTAACTCGCCAGTGAACACGTTCCTTTGCTCCTGTTTCAGGCTTGACCACAGCATGAAGGACCACAGACTTGAAGAACTCTGGTGACGCTTTAGGTTTCTGGCTGAATGCCATGTAGCTCCAGCTTGCTGTTCAAGTAGATTAACCTTGAGTGTGTGTGTGTGTGTGTGTGTGTGCGGCTCACACTTTGTGTTTGTCTTGTGTTATTTGTACTTATTTCCTGGGATTGATGAGGCTGTGCTGAACAAAGGTAAGTTTGAACCTGAAGTGAACTGATTAGCAGAGAGAAGCTTTTCATCATTTTAACGACTTCAGACCTGTCAACATGTGGTTACCCTGAAACGCAGGTCAGTGACATCTGAAGCGGGTGGATTCTGTCCACTGATGGCAGGCGGAGCCATGAGGCCATAAAGGAGTTTGCTGGTGAGGTGAACAGCAGCTGAGGCTGACAGTATCCATGATGAGACACCGTCTCCTGGAACTTTGTTCCAAAGCAAACGCACAGACAGCCGTAGTTATTTGAAGTACCTCAAAACTTTAAAGGTTACGTCAGATTTAAATTGTGATGAAGAAGCCATCACTCCAGCTTCCTTGAAACATCCAGATTTTGGCTCAGTTTTATGGTCATACTGGACTCTGTAACCCTAATAGAACCAGCTCTTAAGATCTGTAAGATCCTGAACTGTTCACCTCTTGCCTGTTTCCATACACGTGCTGCTTGGCTTCACTCGGACAGACAGGAAATTTGGGTAAAATGCTGAAAATGTAGGTAAACCTTACTTCAGCTTGTTCTGACAGTGGCGCCAAAGGAAAGATGAAGGAGTCTTTCAACTCTAAAGGGTTCATCTGCTGGAGAGCAGGATGGAGATCATTTGCTGATGATCTCACCTGAAAGGTTGAGATGTCTGACCAGCATCTGAACAAATGTGAAGATCTTTGAGCGCAAGCAGAAGGACATTTGTTCGCGAGGCCCTTTGTGACGTCACTGGAACGGACAGTGGGCGTGGCTGACATTCAGTTAAAATTGGATGATGGGAAATAATCATCTCAGAGAGAGAGAGAGAGTAATATCTCTTAATTGCATTACCACAGAAACCCGGGATGGAAACATGCAAACGGGAATCCAGAAAACGCTTCAGACCTGCAGCCCGCCAGATCACCACCGATCACATCTGACGCGTTCTTTGAGAGAATGTTTGTCGTGATCACATGTTCTGTCAGAAATGTTAGTCCAGCGTCTGTCAGCAGCTTCTCTGCTCCCTCAGTCACCTGGTTTAGTTCAACCTTGTCATGTTAGCAGGCGAGTAAGCTGCAGCGAGGTGGAAATCAGATCCTGACAGATTATAGACTTAAGGAGGAGAAGCTGGTACATCGACCTCCTGCACGGTAACTTTTACCTCCGTAATTCCCTCATTAATCCTCCGCTGACCCCTTTTTTAAAAAAACTCTCTCATTTGGTCCACTGAGCTCAGAAAGTTCAGTGAAAGTGTGATTCAGCTGAAAAAAACCTCGACAGTCATGATGGGGGACGTGTTGGAGGTTTGGATCTTGTTAGGAAGCCTAGAGGTGACCAGTGGTGCTTTCAGTGACCTCAGGAAACAAAAATGAGCCACAATGCAGAGAAACCAGACTGAAGCTTGAACTGAACTCTCCTGGAAAGTTCAAAATAAAAACTGTTGGATGTCCTGCAGAGTTAAACATCCGGTCCAGAGGTCAGAGTTCATTTTAAAGGCACCCAGACAAGCTGCAAAACAACACTTTCTGTTTCTCAGTTGAGACCTCCAGAAGGAGATCTGTCCTTATTTTGGAGTCTAGAGCTTCAACAAACAATACTTTTCATTGCCAATTGGTCATATTATTAATCAGAACATGAGTCCCGACCAAAACAGGTTCAGTGTACTGTGACAGAAATCACAGGGTCTGAGTTTGATGATGATCGATCATCAGGATGGTTTACTGTCTGAGCTGTACCTGAATGATTGGCGGGTGGGTAAGTGCACTTACTCTTTCACTGCGTCGTTGCTCATGTCCAGGTAGCGGTTGCTGATCCACTGCACCTCGAACCAGTCCCTGAAGTTGTTGTTGCCGCAGCAGCGGAACTCGATCTGTGTCATGTCCAGCGTCCTCTTCATGAAGCAGCGTCCCGGCGTGTCCGTGTCCTTGTAGAACTTGATGCTGTTCTTCAGGCCCTCAGCCAGCGTCAGGTACACGGAGAACTGCATGAGGAAGCAGAGCAACGCCATCAGCAGCAGCAGCGCGTTGAAGCCGCAGCACAGCATGAAGTACGACTTCAGCATCGCCTTCCACTTGGTGAACTTGACGGGGTCCAAAGAGTCGTGGCACACCTTTCCTCCGAAGGCGTTGATCCCACAGGCCAACAAGCCCACCAGGATCAGCAGGTTGGGCACTAAATGGCTCTCGTTGTTGTCCATCATCTCGCTTCTCTTCCGCAGCTCAATCTTGAAGAAGATGCCGAGGCTGAAGATGATGATCCCCACGATCACCGAGAACCAGTAGAGCATCCACAGACCCTGAGCCAGCTTCACCCGCTTCTGCAGGGTGAACTTTACTGGCATGAACGGCATTTTTAAGCTTAGTGTGACCGAAGCACTCAGCTGAAATCAACAATCGCTAAATGTCAGGTATCGATAAGAAGCAGTTTGAGAATCTGTCAGACTTTCACAGTTTTAATTCGTTCCAGGAAGACGCAGCTGAACACAACTCGGCCAGAACTCCTGGTTTCAGACCCATAATGCCAAGCTGCAGGTCAGGACAGTCCATACTGCTGGGGGGCAGAGAGGTCTGCCATCGAATCACAACCAAATATTCACAAAAAACCCGTCGGGTCAGCTCAGTGCTCTGCTCCTGCACACCGCTAATTTCCCGCAGAAGAAAAGGTGAGAATGAGAGCGAGCTGCGAATCGTCACCCGAACCTGCGGTCGGCTGTGATCCCATTAACGGCAGATCAGCTGCTGCCTCTAATCCTCCTACTTACTGCTAATTGGTTTGATGTTAAGCAGCAACTTCCTCCTCTCTGCCTGTCACAGCTCACAGAGTTCAGTTCTGCAGACAGAGGCTCACCTGTGTCACTGCCCTGCAGGTGTGCCTCAGCGGACAGGAAGTAGAAGAGCTGTAGAAGTGATGATGCGTCCGCTCGGTGAAAAAAACAAACAAACTGGAAACTTCCTGTGAAGAGACCGACAGAAGCAAAAGCTTATCCAATCACATCGCGCTACAGACAAGACTACAAAAGTACTGCATTTGGAACGACATCATACTCACAAACGCAGTACACAGCATGTAGTACATACTTCGATTTGATTCATGATCATGATTGATAGTAATTTTCTTAAAGATGAGCATTTACCTGGGAGAGATGGGTAACACCTGCCCAACAGATGTTACCTGGGAGTGATGGATAACACCTGTCTGAACACAGGAAGGAACTAGATTCACCTGCGGTTTGTCTCACTGCAGAGGTAACGTCAGATGGAGCTCGTCCTCCTCCTGCTGTTTCTGTTGCTATGGAAGCGTAATGTGATCCTCGTTGTCCTTCGTAGGTCAGACTGGGAGCCTCTTCATCAAACTGGTTGTCTGATGGTATTTTTGTTAGTGTTGACAAATAATCCTTCACAGTGTAACTGGAGCAGAAGCTCACGTGAAGGACTCGCGTTGACATTGTGTCGACAAAAGACCGGCCACGGCCGCCGGCGGGCCCTCTGACCTCTGGTGTGTCCACAGTTGCAGCATCACGTTACGTCAAGCTGCGTTCATCATCACTGATGTCAGACGGGTGATTGAAGTATCAGTAATTAACACAAACGTTCTGCCTCATGTTCGGCTCTGCAGCTCCGCACCAACAGCTCAGCTTGAATCGTTTTCTGTTGGTTCTACTTATTAATGTGATCAAACACTTTTGTTCCAGAGGGAGACGTCTCAACATGTCAGGACTCCAGAGGATGAACCCTTTAGACTTAAATGATTTGTCCTCTGGTGCCACCATCAGGAGAATAGATTGATCTGATTGGCTGATGTTCAAACAAACAGAAAAACAAAGTCCTTTTAAAGTTTTTATTGGTTTTCTTATACAATATTGTACATTGACTCATTTATACAAGAATTCACATATTAACACGAGAGCTGTGCTAAATGATGCAGCGTGAGGAGGCGACATGCTATGAGCACGCTGCTTCATCCAAAAAACAAATCATCAGATTCTCTGAAACTACAAATAAACTGAACACAAACAAAGAAAACAAAGTTTTTCACTCGCTGAAAGAAAATCAGATTTTTGTAACAAACTAATAAATAAATAAATAAAGGAGATTTCTGTTTCTGCCTGTTCATGATGTTTCAGTTCGTCTCACGTCACAAACTCAAAGCCATAAAAAACATTCAACTCAATTTAACAGGAAGTGACATCGCACAAGACTCTTTAAATAAAATGCTAAAATTAACCTAAAATAACTGAAGCCATTCCTAATCAATACACAGATGTGATATGTGCGTTAATCAAACTGATCAATAAGACACAAAGAAGGTGATGAATATGAATATTCGCGTGTCACTGATCATTTCTGCAGGAGACACTCGGAACTCTGGGAGTCTGTTGCCGTGGAAATGCTACAGGAGGAGATTTCACAATAAAAGCCTTCAGAGTCTGTTCCTGTTGTTACTGCATGTTGCTTCAGTTTAGTCATTTCAAATTAATAAAATATTACATTGTACTCTCAAATCAAATCTGTCGCAGGCGATTGCTGCAGCTCCAAATCTCCTCCCCTCATATTCTTTATTTTTTATGTTTCTCTGATGGAACTTCTGAATGTGACTCGATGCAGCGATGTCACCATCATGCAGGCTTGTATTGCCTTCAAAAACTACATTACCCATGAGCCTCGGCTGCTGCAGCTGTCAGTGAACTGATGAAAGCAGCTGGATGTCTGATCAGTTTTCACAGCAGCGTCATCTTTCGCTTCAGCTCGCCGTTGATGTGACACTCCATGATTGGCTGCGTGTTGGTGAAATGCACCCTGGGAGTCGTAGTCGACTTCTCTCTCTCAGTTTTTATGACTTTTATGCCATATTTTCTAACACAGCCCATCTTTTGCTTCACTTTCATCACAAAGTGAAATCACTGCTCACATCACACTGAACACTGAACAAACACACCTGTTTGAATCTGAGCCAATCAGAAATGTCGTGGTCAGGAGAAACAGACTGTAAATTAAGACGTGTGTTCACTGATCTAAAACTGCTTGAAGCGACCTGTCAATCACCCTGTGAGTGACAGCAGTAGGTAGGCGGGGCTTCACTTTAGGATGTGTTGGTGCAGAAGATTTAAAGATTCACAGAAAATCAGAAAACCTCCAAGAACGAAAGTTCAAATCAGAAGAAAATCTGAATTAAACAACTCGAAACAGAAACTTCCTGTCAGTGTCACTGCCTCTCTCTGACTGCTCAGAGGTCAAAGGTCAGAAACCTCCATGAAACAGAAAACCAAAAAACCAAAAGTCCTGAAAAAATCCCTGAAGGCTGATCTGAGCTCAGCGCTGGGCTGCAGGAAGCCGATTGGTCGGGAGGAAGGAGTTATTATCAAAAAAGGTCGGGGCAAAGAGCCAATCATCACAAGTTTCTGACTGGGGGTGGGCGGAGCCTAGCATCACAGGTGCTGCCAGTCGATGGCGACCAGCGTTTGATTGGCCTCCTGTGCGTGACCAATGACCTCAGCGACGCCGTGCTGTCGCCAAAGACGCTCAATCTTCCTGTAACGGTCGACACACAGGTGGAGGGGGTTCCCCCGCCTGCAGCCGCGCACAGACACAGAGAGAGAGACACACACATACACATACACATACACGCACGCACACGCACACACACACACACACACACACACACACACACACACACACACACACACACACACACACACATAGAGTTTTTATCACTTTTGGGGACATTACATAACTTAGATTCATTTCCTGGAGACTTACCCGAACCTCAACCCCTCAGTAATACATGGACACACACATGTGTAAACACATAAGCAGAGTGTGTGTGTGCGTGTGTGAACACCTACTTGAGGCCCTGATCCGTCTCTCCGTAGTCGTCCAGGTACGGAGGTGGATAGAAACAGCCCTTTGTTTTACCTGCAACAAACAACACCTGACTCTCTCTGACCCTGCACACATGCACACAAGCGCACACACACACACACAGACACACAGACACACACACTTCAGTGGCAGTAATAATCAGCTGATGAGTCTACAGTCATGTTAGTGGCTCTTTGAGGCTGTGTAGTAAAGTAGAAGTAAAGGTCGACGCTGCAGGCGTGTTACCTGAGGAAGAGGCCGAGGCCGGCTCCACAGGTGAAGGTGTGGGCGGTGCAGGCTCCCACGTCCTCTCCGTCCACCTCGGTCTGACAGCAGTAGCTCTGAGAACACAGCATGGAGCCGCAGACCAGACACAGAGTCGGAGCGCGAGACTTATCGCCTCCAGAGCGAGGACACCTGCACAGGTAGTAGAGTGTTTGTGTATCAGAGAGTGAGCATACTGAGGGTGTACACTGTGTACTGAGTGTGTACTCTGAGTACTGAGTGTGTACTCCGAGTACTCAGCATGTACTGACGTGAAGCTGGACGCCTGGTTGATCAGGACGCTGTAATCTTCAGGCAGTTCGATCAGTTGATTTGACTCTCTGGGGTACCTGACGCTGACTCCACCCTCCTGCAGCATCTGTCTCACACCTGGATGACAGCACCACCTGTAGTGGATGCACACACACACGCACGCACACAATCCAGATCGAACAACAATCACTTTGATGAGTGAACATGATGTCGATAAGATGCTTCAGTCACGTGATCTCGACCAGGTGAACACCTGTGTTACACTGTGTATGAAAATACCAATGTGTGTGTGTGTGTGTGTGTTACCTGTTTATGAGTGGCTCCAGAAGTGTGTGTTGGCTCTGGTAGAGCTGCAGCAGGTTGGAGGGCAGACTGAGGTAGCTGCACAGCGCCTCCCACTGACCAGGACCTGTAACTACATCACACACATATATATATTTTATCATATCTGTAGTGTATTTTAATATATTCTTTATAGTGTGTATTCTATAAATGTACTATATATCACTAGCTATCTTCTTACATTTATATATCGTCGCTGTCTGATAAAAAGCACGTATCTCCAAAACTCGTTTTTTTCAGGAGCATGAAAAAAGTGTTTTACTCGTCAATTAACTTACAAATTAAACCCAAAACACAGTAATTAGACACACTTAGGACTCGAAATGAAAACCTATAGTTACACGGTGATTAGCAACCCGTTTAGTATTTTAATCAGATTTACGTGCGTTGTTGTGAGTGACATTGGACATACGTGTTTTTTAAATAATGCGTTCCAATGATGTCCGGTCATTTACGAGCCTCGAGTCTCCCGTTCATGTCCCACTAAATCTGTATAATACTGTATTAACGCACATGCATCAGTCTGACTCAGTTCAAGGAAATCACAGAGTTTATCGTCTATCCCTTGCTTAAAAGCTAACGTTATTTACCCAAAGATATCATCTAAACCCCTGTCATAATTTCTCTGTTCCTGCGTAACACTGCACCACACAAATTACTGCAGAAACTTACCTTTCGGCCTACGTGTATCGGTGGGCTATTAAGATGCTTTGTTACAAGAAACGGTGCAGTGTTTCCTCCTGAACAGATACATTTGGCATCGCTCGATGCAAGGACAACATTAGCCTAGCGTTAGATGCTATGATAAGTCTGCCAAGTACTGACGGTATACAGTCTGTGTTTACGGACATGACAAATCATCTGATATACAGGCTAAGGTTAGCTAGCGGTTAGCCCTCAGGATTGAGTTGTACAGAACGAAAATATGTGAAATACTACGTGCAATCGTGAATGTCTGTTAACTAGTCGAAAACTTGAACACAGTTGTCATACAATAGATTGACATACGCGCATACGGGAGATACGCGCATTGATGGACACTTCTGACACCCAATGGAGATACGTGTTAAATATATGATGTAATAAAACGTCTTTCCATTGGTCACTTGGATCCCCAATGCTACCTGTTGCTGAGGGAGAATGTGAATATTCCTTAGCCAATGGAAAGTCAAAATCGTTAAAAGTGGAGATACGTGTTTTTTATCGGACAGCGACGATATATATACACTACGTATATACAGAGAACACTTGGTGTTGGTGTGTTACTGTGTTTGTGTGTGTGTGTGTGTGTGTGTGTGGTTACCCAGCAGGTCAGCAGGTGGCGCTGTAGAGTTCAGGTAGTGGAAGAAGAGGGCGGCAGCTCGGAGGAACGGGAGGATGCCAACTTTAATACATCGAAACAACTGCCACCCAGAGGTCACTTCAGGTAAAACACTGCTGAGAGACACACACACACACACACACACACACACGCACACAAACACACACGCGTGCACACACACACGCACACACAGTGTTAGTTACACTCAAAACTGTGATCTTTAATAAACTGAGTTGTTCAGAGCACCCAAAGTGACACAACAATCTATATGTATTAGTTGAATTTATTAAACATTAAATTTATCAAAATATCTTTTATTATTTAATTATTAAATATATAGAGATCAATAAATATAGAATATTTAAATTCTTCATCTATTTCTTGACTATTAATTTATTATTTATTGTTTGATTTAGATTATATAATCTGTTAATTCTGTCATGCTTATTTATTTCTGATTTCTTTTCCTTTGCTGGCTCAAAATTTCAGTTTTTCAACATTAAATTTGACTGATTGATATTAATGACGGTCGAACACCTCGCAGGTGACTCACCTGTGTGTGTGCATATATGTGTGTGTGTGTACACACTAACCTGTTCAGGTGTTTCCTCAGTGTGTTGTGGAGCTGACAGGTGAGCTCCTCCTCCTCTGAACCCACACTGTCCTGGTCCATACACACCTCCTCTTCAGAAACAGGCAGAGATGGATGGACAGGTGAGAAAGAGACGCCTGCAGTATATCTCAACATGTGTGTTTTGTGTGTGAGAGAGAGAGTCACCTGTGGTGGAGGTGAGCAGGATCTGAACCAGGTGAGCCACAGTGACCAGGTGAAGGAGGTGGAGGTGGGCCGAGTCTACCACGCTCCGTCCTGATTGGTCCAGACTGTGAACCGAGCTGTAGGACAACACACAGTAAACCTGCAGAGAGAAAAACACACTGACAACTGGATTCAAACTGGAGTGACGGTGAAAGGTAACTGGATTTAAAGTGGAGTCACAGTGAAAGATTACTGGATCCAAACTCAGTCAGTGACAGTTAACTGGATTTTAACTAACTTTGAACTCAGCATCAAGTGAAAGCTGGAAGTGAATGCAATGGATGTAAACAGGACATGAAACAGAACAGAACGAGATGTAAACTGGATGAGAAGTGATGAAACTCACCAGCAGGTGAAACATGTCGATGTCGAGGATGCATGGAGTGTTTTCTACCTGCGAGTCTGGAACCAGAGCTACAAAACACACACACACACACACACACACACACACACACACACACACACACACACACACACACACACACACACACACACACACACACACACACACACACACACACACAGTTATTACAAACATACAGAATCATCAATCACTGTGTGCGTATGCTTGAATATGTAAACTGTGTATTGTTGGCCAGTGTGTGCACCTGAGAGCAGTCTGATGAAGTGTGTGTGTGTTGTTGTCACTGGAGCTGCAGTCCAACATGCTGAACTGAACCTGGTGAGAGAGCTCAAACAGTCGTCCTGTACAACACACACACACACACACACGCACACGCACACGCACACGCACACGCACACGCACACACACACACACACACACACACACACACACACACACACACACACACACACACACACACACACACACACACACACACAGAGTCAGAACATACAGTCAGGTGAGACGACTGAGATTTACTATTTGTCTGGTCCTTCTGTTGTCAGTCATGATGCACCTGAGGCAACAGGTGACAGAAGGTCCTCCTTTATATTTCTACACTGAACAAATATATGAAACAACACTCGTCCATCTCCAATGAGATTTTAAACATCCTGCCCATCTGCTCCTCCTGGCCAATCAGAGGGCCCGTCTGTCTTAACCTGTTCTGTGCAGAGTGTGTTACCTGTCGGCAAGGTAAACTTCCAAACAGCGGCTTCTCCTCGTCCATCAGGAGGCGCTCTGCAAAGAAACACACCATCAGTACGACCTCTGCTCTCTCAGGTGTAGGCGTGTGTGTGTGGGGGGTGTGTGCATGTGCACGCTAATGTGCACCCATGTTAATGTTCAGGTTTCATTTTCTGTCATATTGCTCACATTTGGTGTTCCCACAGGGATAGGGACAAAAATGTGTGTGTGCGTATCTCTCAGGTGTGTGTGTGTGTACCTATACTCTGGATGGTGTAGGCGCAGGTGGACCAGATCAGCACCGGGACTCTCTGGTCTTGCTCGTTGGGGTTCACCTTCAGTCCCACCTTGTATGTGGACATGCTGAAGGTGGTGATCATCTCACTGATGCTGCTGGAAAACGGGTTCCTGTGAGAGACAGTGACATCACTGCTGACATCATCCAGGTGAGCTCTCACAGGTGAACATCAGAATTTAGCAGTGCTGTTGTTCAGAGTCTGCTGTTAAATCAGAGTCATGCCGGCAGCTCTGTGATGCTGTACTTAGAAACAACGGTGCTTTAGCTAAATGCTAACATCAGCATATAAATATGCTAATAGGCTGATATTTGAACATGTTCATCCTGAGCATGTTGAAATATGTGCTGTTCTATACTGAAATGAGTGATCAATAACAGAGTGTGATGAGGAAGAACTGCACAGAGACATCAATACATCCACTGAATAACAGCACTAACTGCAACACAGGATCAATACAACCAGCTGCTGACTCACTGTGGAATGAAGTCAACTCTGAATCCTTCAGGAACAGCAGGCCCCGCCCCCTCTGCTACACCTGAGACACACACACACACACACACACACACACACACACACACACACACACACACACACACAGTCAGGTTTCATCCACATGTAGCTCCATCCTGCTCAGTGAATCTGATCCACTGATGGAGACAAACAGCAGGTGGAGCTCATTCTCCGGTTGGTGCTATTAAACCACCACAGAAGAAGAGAAACAATGAGGCGACTTCACTCAAAGAGCAGCAGTCAAAGGCTAAATGATGAAAACATGATGGAGATCAGACATTTCTGTTAGCTTCATGTGTTCATGTGAGGAAGGTTACCACCTCTTCACATTCATACACATCATGAGACTCCGCCCTCTAAATGGCTGACAGGTGACTGACCGTCAATCTGTTTCCTGTGGGCAGAGTGCAGGACTGCCACCTGCTGACTGGTCGTTTTAAGCCACACCTCCAGACTGGGATGATCAACACTAAGTGAAAATGAGAGAGAGAGAGACAGTCAGGTGTGTGTGAGTACCTGTGGTGTGGTGTGTACGTGTACCTGTGGTCAGGTGTGTGTGAGTACCTGTGGTGTGGTGTGTGCGTGTACCTGTGGTCAGGTGTGTGCGTGTGTGGCAGCAGAGGGATCACAGTGTTGCTCAGACACTCGCACAGCGGACACAAGAACTCTCCATTCTCCACATCGTAGCTGGTGTGACCTCGAAGACGCTGCTGACGTCTCTGCTCCTTCAGCTGCACTGCCTCAAAGTATCTGAACGAACACACACACACACACACACACACACACACACACACACACACAGAACACAGTAAGTCTTTATAAGTGTGAAAATGGCTCCAGTTGTTGAATTATCAGAGACATGTTGCTGATCTGTCGCCCTCTGAGTGACCATCAGTCCCGTGAACTGACAGTTAGTCTTACCTCTGCCAGCAGGTGGCGTGCATGATATGTCCACAGCTGGCTGTGTGAATCCCCAGAGAAAGGTCAGGGTGCATGAACAGGGGGTCATGATGCTCTGAAACACACATTCAAACATCTGTCAGTCAACACTGATTGACACTGATCGGTTGCTGTGCTGATGATGTCACAGTGAGGCTCCACCCACCTGGGTTGGGCAGGTTGCGGCGGCGGTTTTTGGACAAAACCGTTGACCTCTGGACGAACGCTGCCAGTACCATGGCTCTGCCGTGACCTCTGACCTCCTGCTCCTCCTGACACAGGATGCAGGTCACCAGCTGACGGCGCTCGGCTCCACCCACTCTCCTGGGACCGACACACACCTGAGAAACACAAGACAGCTCCATACTGGGAGGACTGGGAGGGGAGGGGGAAGGAGAGAAAAGGAAATGTGAGACCTGTGAGAAGTCTACTGCGTTTCTTCACCGAAAACATTTTTCATTTTTAAGAACAATGAAATTTCACCGGAGGTGGTGCAGACAGGAGTGGACATGTCTGGAGTGGTGTACCTGTTCTCTGCAGCAGCAGACGTGGAGGCCTCCAGCTCCTCCAGACTCTGCTGGAACAGCTCTTTGTTCTCGTTGATGAAATGTTTCTGCATCTCCGACATCTGAGCCATGATCTTCTCCCTCCTGAGCCGAGCCATCTCTGCCTTCCTCTTCCTCTCCGCCTTGTCTTTGTCTCGCACTGTCTGCATAGAGACAACACCACCGGGAAGATTTCAACAAACCACTCTTCTTCATTTCAGTCTCCTTTTATTCCTCTTAGTTTGTGTCGTACCTCCTCTTTTCCTTGTCCCTGGCTGATTGTGACGGTGGAGATGGAGGATGATCGTTCTCGCATCGTTTTGATATTTGCTACCATCTGCACACACAAATAAACTTCTGCATCAACAACAGAAACATCAAGACAATCCAAAACAAAGTTTGACCCACAGTCACCAAGATTTCTACCAAAAAATTGGTCTTCATGACATGAACTGGAACTGCTCCAGCCCACCCAACTACGCTACACGCTTGCCGGCCCGCCTATGCAGCACGCCGTGTATTTCAGATGTTAACCTCATTTCAGTCATAACAAAAAGCATGGATTTCTGATGGAACAACACGATCTGTACAGACTGACATCAGACTTTACCTTGAGGATCCAGGTGATCATGTCTTTGTGGATCTCCAGGTGAGGAGCGTTCTGAAGACTCTCCAACAGAGCCAGAACACTTCCTGATGTACTGGGAGCTTCACCTGGACCTGAACACACAAACAAACACACACAGACAAACTCAAAAATCTGTTTCCACAGTCAGAACTCTTGCTGTAAGTAGTACACCAGTTAGCAGAGATGCTAACATTTTCAGTTAATACTGAAGCTGATAAAGACAAAGTTTAATTGATTCCTCACACGGTTGCTCTTGAATTTTAGGTTTCTAGGTTTTTTTAGACTACAAAGAAGATGGCGGCCTGAGATACCGATAGAGCCTCACACAGACCACGTCAACATGTGGACAAGCATAAAAGTCTGAGGCCTGCTGGTGCCTGGTCACAGTTAAGAAGCTCTGATTGGACTGTAGCTGTTTGGAGGAGGGTTTAAGCAAAAGATCAATCAAAGAAATTAACTAATTTAGAAATGAATTGATTGATTAATCTGTGTGTACTGACGTGTGATCTTGCTGGTGTAGCTGAAGGTGATGTCATCGTCTCCGCTGCTGTTCTCCAGCTGCTGGTGCTCCTCCAGCAGAGCCATGCCCACCAGGTGGAGCACCTGTACACACAATACACAGAGTACACACAGGGAGTACACAGTTGACACATGCATCGTCACTCACTGCATATTTCCATGTTATTTGGTCAGGTCATCAAACTATGGCAGCCCCTGAGGATCAAACTGAAGACATGAAAATCTTCATCTGGCTGTCAAAATGAAAGCCTGGCTCAGACTGACCTCAGACCTGCTGGTTTAATATGTTTCATCTGACTTTCAGAATAAAGGGGAAATGAAACTAATTTATATTTGATCAGATATGGCTCAAGTTTCTGCGCTGAAGAAACAAAGGATTCACTTCAGACTGTCTCTGACTGATAGCATGAAATATTTGGCAAAAACTCCATAAAGCTTTCATTAAACCCCAGCGCGGCTAACTATGGTTAGCTAAATCAGCTGTCAGCTATTGATGGACAAACACACGACTGCAGGTTGACTGAAAAACTAATATAAAGGCCAGAAACACCTTCTGTCTGTTTTATTTTCATTTTCTGATAAATGAAGCTTTATCAGGGGTGTTAGCTTTGTCAAGTGTTAGCTTCACAATAGCTTCTTCAGAAAGGATTAGCTTTATTAAACATTAGCTATTAAATACATAAAACTAAAAAAAAAAAATCTTACATCACAGGAGTTAGCTTTGTCAAGTGTTAGCTTTAATAGAGCTTTATCAGAAGCCCAAAACAAAACGTGTGTTCTGTTTGATTTTAAATTAGAAACTGTAATCACGTGTTTCTCCGCTGCATTGTTAGATGCCGCTTTTCTGAATCTTACCCCGGAGACACAGCAGACACTGTCATGTCCTGTAATTAACCACAGTGCATGCTGTGCAACAAAACACAGACCTAAAAAACTAATTTGTTGCCAATATAACCGATATAAAATATTCATGACTGATTTTAATGGAGTGAATCGATTAGTTGTTTCAGCCTCCCCTCTCCCTCTCAGGAGGCTAAACAGAGGCAGAGGACACACCAGAACCAGCTGATGAGCTCTCAGAGATGTAAAACCAGGTCTCCCACTGACCTGCTGTCTGCCTGCATGTCCACACTCATGTACACACTATGTGTGAGTCTTACCCTCTGCAGCATGGACTCCGTCCAGCCTCCCCCGCTGGGCTCCACTGCCCACTGCAGCACAGCGCCCTCTACAGCCAGCAGCACGTCACACTGCAGGAGGTTCACCAGACTAGCAAAGAGAGGACAGAGTGGGGGAGGCACAGGGGGGGGCAGGGCTGCACACACAAACACAGACAGACACAGAGACAGACAGACACAGAGACACACAGTGTAGAGAGACAGAGTTAGTACAACGTTACGCAGACGTCTTCAGCAGATCAAATATGCTCCCAAGAGCACAGTGAGGAGGGCGTTAAACAAAGTCCCGAGGACTTCAGAAAACAAATCCATCCATAAAACAATTTCCCAACTTTCTGAGCTAACTCTGCTCAATAATTTTGAATTTGGAAAAAAAATAAAGCCAACATCTTCAGCATCAGCTCGATTTCTGACAAGGTCAGCTCACATGAGTAAGCTTCCCCAGCTAACGTTAGCTTAATAACATTGACATTAGTTATTAACATTAAGCTAACCACTGTGCAGGGTTATCAACACGCTGACATTAACACACACACACACACACACACACACACACACACACACACACACACACACACACACACACAGGTTACTTCTTGTGCGTTTACCTGTGTCCTCACCGTTCTGTCTCCTCAACTTCCTCTGAGCCTCCTCAGCCTGCAACACACACACACTGTTACATCAATGGCTAAAAGGTCAATGCCGTGATCAATACCATGATTGGTGGGTGAGTACCTTGGACTGATCAGCTCTACTGTAGTGATGGAAGTACAAGTTGAAGTGTTTGTTCCACTCAGGACGCAGCTCATACAGACCACGACCTGTCACACCTGGCTTCCTGTAAACACAGTACAAGTACACACAGCACTACAATCAGTACTACAGACCCCCACCTGTCACACCTGGTAAACACAGTACAAATACACACAGCCCTACAGTCAGTAACGTAACATCTGGCTTCTCATATGAATGCTGAATTAACGTGAGGTGTAATTTAAGGTGGACTGGTGATTTGTAAAGGTGGATGAGTGTTTAAGGTGGACTGGTGATTTGTTAAGGTAGATGTGTATTTAAGGTGGACTGGTGATTGTTAAGGTGGATGTGTATTTAAGGTGGACCGGTGATTTGTTAAGGTGGATGTGTATTTAAGGTGGACTGGTGATTTGTTAAGGTGGATGTGTATTTAAGGTGGACTGGTGATTGTTAAGGTGGATGTGTATTTAAGGTGGGCTGGTGATTTGTTAAGGTAGATGTGTATTTAAGGTGGACTGGTGATTTCTTAAGGTGGATGTGTATTTGTGGTGAAAGTAAGAACTGAGGAGGAGGCTGACTTGAATGAAGCCACGCTGTCGATGACTCGCTCCAGACCCGTCTCCTTGTTACCCTGAAGAGAGAAACAGCCAAAGATAAAGTGCCTGTAGGTAAACAGACAGACAGACAGACAGACAGACAGACAGACAGACAGACAGACAGACAGGTAAACAGACAGACAGACAGGTAAACAGACAGACAGGTAAACAGGCAGGTGTCTCACATTCTCTGGCAGGGCTTTCACCAGCTCACTGTGAGCCATCGGTCTGATTGACAGCTGGTGGATGATTTCTCTTCTGACCTCATCAAAGGGCTCCACCTGGCCAACACCTGACACGTACCGCTCACCTGTACACAGGTGCGCGCGCACGCACACACACGCACACGCACACGCACACACACACACACACACACACACACACACACACACACACACACACGTTAACTCACAGTTCATTATCTAATCAGCAGTAAACAAAGCACAGCTGAGGATGACAGGAATGTCTTTAGCTCTGCAGGTATTTGGTCATAAACCAAAGTACTGGATACATTCAAATGCTGACCTGAGACCACATTTCACTGTTCCTCTAAACCTGATTTGAAGTGTTTGTACATTTCTTTTTAAATAAAGTTAAAGCAGCACAGACAGACTTACAGACAACCATGATGATGAGGTGAAGCATCTCCTCGATCAGAGTGTTCTGCTGCTGGACCACATCCTGTCGCACACAGACAGCACAGTGTCAGTACACTGTCAGTACTGACCTTGTTAGCTTCTCTCTATCTCATCCTGCAGTCTGTCACACTGTCAGGAGAGTCAGCACTGACCTTGTTAGCCTCTCTGTATCTCTTCCTGCAGTCTGCAGAGCTGAAAATGTGAAATAGTTCAAATCGACTCAGGACGATCATGAGGAAGTGGTTTGGATCCATCATGGACGCCCCCGCCTGCATGGAAAACAGAACCACAAACAAAAAACTTCAGAGACTAAAAATCTACCTGGTGTCAGCAGACAGGTGGATTCGGTCAGGTTCCCTTTTAAAAAATTACAGTTCCTGTGAGTATAAAGTACAACCCTTATTAAATGTTTTGATTAGGGCTGTCAGTTTAACGCGTTAATTAGATTAATTAATTACGCTGCAAATTAACGCGCTATAAAAATTAACGCAATTAATCATGAGTGGCAAGTCAATGCGCAAGCATTTTAAATTTGGCCCTTTGAGTGACCCGTAGGCTGCATCCTACCTGCGCTACTAGTCAAAAGCAGGGTGACAACAGACGTGGATGCGACACCGGAGAGCGAGGCAAGCCTACTTGGACCTTTGAACGGCAAGTTTATTTATAAAAAGAACAAAGACGGGACTATTAACAAGAACGCAGTGATTTGTACCTTGTGTAAAAAAGACTTTTCCTATCACCGTAGCAGCTCCAGCCTGAATTGTCATTTAAACGCTACACATGTAGTTGCTGCTAGTGCCGCTAGTGCTACCGTGAGCTCACTCCGCCAACCCAGACTTGCTGAGTTAGGAAAACGAATGAGCAGAGCCACGACAGAAAAACTGACAAACTCAATCGCAAAGTGGGTTGCTGCTGATTGCAGGCCGATTTCAATCGTGGAAGACGAGGGCCTAAAAGAGGCGTTTCAGATAGCGTCATCTGACTCTAATTTCCAGCTACCGTCGAGAACTACAGTGATGAAAAGAATTCACCAGCTGTAATGTGAATGTCGGTGAATTGTAATGTCCTAGAATTCAAATTCTTTATTTGGGGACCTTTAGCAGATATGAGATTAAAATGCGATTAATTAGATTAATTAATTACAAATCCTGTAATTAATTAAGTGTTGTCAGTGGATGTCAGTGGATGTCAGCAGAGTCAGTGGATGTCAGCAGAGTCAGTGGATGTCAGTGGTCAGTAGTGTGTGTGTTTGCACCTGCAGCATGATGATGTCTTTGTCGAACATCTCCACTCTGCACTTGACGTTGTGATAATAATAAATCTGAAACAGACAAACGGACTGATGATGTCATTCACTGTTACTTTGACATAAACATAACTTTATTTCATGTCATGTAGAGACAATCTGAGAACGCATTTCAAAGTTCTTTTACACAACATGCCATCTGTGTTGGTACAACATGTAACATTTTATTACAGAAATGTGAATATGGTCTCTGATGTGACTCAAAACCACAAACTTTAAATCCAGATTTGAATGAACATTGGTGAATGATGTCCGTTCACCAACACATCTGACAGTTTGCAGTAAAATCTCAGCCTGTCAGTTATTCAGCAAACAAAAAATGATCTTCAGACCTCGAATAACTTTATTTTAACACCAACTAACCTGGACCATCTCTGGGTTATCCAGGAAAGATGCTGTTATATGAGGAACCATATTATGGATGTCTAATATGGGATGTCCACTATGTCAGGGACAAACTGACTGTCCCAGCAGCTGATCACTTCAGTATTGATCACCAGGTATCGACTCACCTGGTTGATCAGGGAGAAGCCGTTCCTCCTCCACATCCCAGCATGCACCTGGGCACAGAGGACCAGGCAGCGTAGGGGGAGCTCGATCAGGAGGGGAGGGCTGAGTTCACCCTGAGGACGCACGCAAACACACATGTACGTACACACACACACACACACACACACACACACATTAACTCTGGTGTCACCTGTTGAACACAATCAATGTCCATGGTTTCTAATATCAGCCAATAATATTGAACTAATGATGCAGATCAGGCACCAATCAATCAGTTCATTCACAGCAGTAAGCTAACACGCTAATGCCTGGGACACGCTGCCCACCTGTACCTGTGTGTGACCCTACGCCATTGTGCTACACTGAGTTTGTCTTTGATGATAATAATCAATAACAATGATGATGTGATCTTTGTTGAAACAACAGACTTACAGACAGACAGACAGACAGACAGACAGAGGCAGACAGACAGGCAGACAGACAGACAGACAGACAGACAGACAGAGGCAGACAGACAGACAGACAGAGAGGCAGACAGGTTACTGACCAGAGGAAGCTGTTCAGGGAAGCGAGAGGCCACCTCTGTCCGGCTGAGGAGAACATGGAGCCCTGATAAAAGGAGGACCAAAGAAATACTGAGGGGTGTTTCCACTGCGTGTGTGTGTTGATGTGAGGAAGGTTACAGCCTCCTCATCGCTCTGCTCTGGTCGTCACTGATTGACGACAGTTGTTTCTGTGTTAACGTTCAACCCTCAGACAACAGGAAACTACTCAGTTTATTCATGAGAAAATGGAAATGATCAATAAAGTCATCCTGACTGAGTGTGTTACTGTGTGTGTTTACCTGCCAGCAGTCTGCAGACCGGCAGATGTATGGACACTTTGTCCTGAGACACCTGGTACCTGAACGTCTCCACACAGTGACCGGCCAGACTCAAGCTGATTGGCTGCTCGCCGTCTGGCAGGCTGCTGTGGCAGTGACTGAGCGCGCTCAGACACTTCCTGTAGGCCTCGATCAATACGCGCTCCTGAAGCACACAGAAAACATCGTTTAGTCAAACAGTCAGAGTGAAGTCATGCTGAAGTGCACGCGATCTCACAGAAACATCCAGGTGAACATGTGGACAGACAAACACGCTGTCCACATGTTCACCTGGAAGTCTTACTGTTTCAGTCTAAAACACCAATCAATAATGATCAATCAGTGATCAACACAGATGTGTTCTAGTTTGAGTTGGAGTGAAATCAACATTTCCCTCAGTAAAATTACCTTCAAACACACCTGAGTGGAGCTTTAATGAACTCTTAGTGCTGAACAATGAACACCACACAGTACACAACACATGGGGTGTTGTGTACTGTGTAGAGGTACTTGTGTGTAGTAGTAGTAGTAGTAGTAGTAGTAGTAGTAGTAGTAGTAGAGAGTCTCACGTCAGTGGAGCACCACTCCTGGATCATGGAGATGATGTGAGTCAGTTTCATCTGCAGGGTGAACGCTGCCTCCCACTCAGGCTCCATCTCTATGTGCTGCCCCACCTGTCTCACCACCGGGTCCATACCCTGACACACAGACAGGTTCACAGACACACAGATGCAGGGTCAGAAATAGACAGACAGGCAGGTTATACCTGTCCAGGTAAGTGTCAGGCGTGTGTTACCTGCATGCACTTGAGCAGCTCCAGAAAAGCTTCCAGACCTTCTAGAAACTTGAGTCTGAGCTGATCGGTCCATTCAGAAGGACGACTGATCAGGACGTACCTACACACACACACAGAAACACACACACACACAATATTTACTGATGTATAAACTGGGATACAGACTGGTATGTAACAGGTATATAAACTAGTCCTAACTTGAGGTCTCCGATGAGGCTCTGCACTCGTCCGAACTTGAAGGCCTGCTGGGCGGTGTAACGGTCGAACTGGAAGCGTCCCTGCAGGTCTCTGTGACGGAGGTGATCCACAAATGTCCTGATGATGGTGGTCATCAGGTTCTCCTCCACCATCAGCATCCGGGCCTGCAACACACACACACACACACACACACACACACACACACACACACACACACACACACACACACACACACACACACACACACACACACACACACACACACACACACACACACACACACACACACACACACACACAGGTTTAACTCCTTCACCTCGATGGAGGAATTATCAGCTGTGACAGACAATAATAAACTAGCATTAGCATTAGCACTGCTGAAGAAATGATGAAGACATGGCATCAGGAGGACTGCATGCTCCTGGTAAGGTATCTACCTGGAAAACAGGTATCAATATGTTCAGATGAATAATATCAATTCAAAATTACTGATGGCTCAGTGTTAGACACATTAATGTTTGCATAGAAATGTGGATATATGTTTCGCTTACATTAAATTTTTGGATTATTTGAAAAAAAAAAAAAAAGTCTGAATTTGATCATATTTAATCAAACATTAATCATGTGAAGCAAGCAGTGATAAGCGATGTTGAAAAAAAGGTGTTGGGATGATGAACAGTTGCAGTGAGGAACATTTCCCTCCATTTCTCACCTCTGACACAAACAGTGTCACAGACTGAACTCACCAGCGACGGGACGGTGAATATTTGTACTGACAGGTCAGTGATGGAGAACTCACGGTCGTGGTCGTCCCTCACGTAGTCACACTGCAAGCGTTCATAGCTCTACCAGCAGGAGAGAGAGACAGGCAGAGAGAGAGACAGGTGTGTGGGGGTGCAGAGGAGGAGCAGTACTCACCATGGTCGGGACGGTGAAGAGCTGAACAGACAATGAGGTCACTGACACCACTCGCTCGTGGTCGTCCTCCATAAAATCTGTCTGGAGGCGTCTGTAGTTCTAGAGGGGGGACGACATTTCACCTCTGGGTCAGAGGTCGCTGCTGCCGGGCAGACACCCCACCCACCCATCCACCCGTCACAACTTATTCTGACTCATACAGCGTCCTGCTGCCCCAAACACTCACTAGAGCACCTAATGTGGATTCATCCGCCGCTGAAAATAGTCCTGAACAGTTTGTTTGATGACGCTGAGCGGATCACTGAGACTCCACCTCCGTCTAAAGCAGCGCTTCGTCTGTTTACCTGCTGACCCCTGAAAGAGACGGTTCAACCCAAAATCCAAAATACACATTCTTCCTCTTACCCACCACCACGACACCCAGCAAACGCATCACTGCGCAGCCTCTCAGCCACTCGTTCATGCTTCCTTCCATGATAATCTGCGGATTATCACGAGTATCTGGCTCGTCTCCAGACAGACAATTCAAAAGGATTCTTCACTCTTTGATCGCTACAAGCTGAGTGACATCCACTATATTTGAGAAAAGGCTGACATTTCCAAACCTCAGCAACTCACACCAGAACAATCAGACAGGTAAACAGCACTACGGGTAAGAAGAAAACATGTATTTTTGATTAGGGGGTGAACTGTCCCTTTAAAAGCCCTCGACGCCTTGTCACTGGTTAGTGTCTACCCACTGTGACCAGTTCGACCCCAGTGGCTTTCATTTTCACACACTTAAGTCCACATCTCATCATGACCCCTCAGATTTATCCTGCGACCCTCTGTGGGGTCCAAACCCCACATGGGGGACCTCTGGTCTAAAGGCAGAGAGCTGTACTGATGCAGTGAAGTGAAGTTTTCTGGCTGGATGTCAAACTACTGGACACACAGATCTTCTTAGATCATGATGCGCTCTGCCTCTAAGGTGATGATGTCACAAGAGATGGAGGCTAACCTAGACCAATCTGGGCCGTCCCAGGCTAAGAAACATCGACATCGAACTCAGGAGGTCACAACAGAAAACCCGAGTGCCTGAGGAGACTCAGGGACAACAACAACACGCTGAATCGTTATCAGGACACGGACCCTCTGACAAATTCATGGTGAGAACAACAAACGGTGACGTTATGGATCCTCTCTGACGTCACATCGTGTCAGAGCTCATGACAGAACAGTCTGAATAACTGATCGATAACTTCTCAGTTATTCACCGTGGTCAATTAAACCATTGATGACGCATCATGTCATGATGATGTCACCTTTCTCTTCTTTCAACAGCTTTGTGAAAAACTGAACAAGCATATTGACCAGGTGTGTTGATCAGATGTATTGATGAGGCCTGTCGATCTGTACTGTGTATTGATCAGGTGTGCTGATCAGGTATATTGATCAAGTGTGGTGATAAGTTTTGCTGATAAGGTGTACTGATCAGGAGTGTTGATCAGGTGTGTTACCTTGGCAAACTGGATGGCAAAGATTTTCTTGTATTTGAGGTCCATGAGGAGGCTGTTCATCAGCAGCTGGTGGTAGATGTTCCTCGCTCCTACAGACAGACAGAGAGACAGACAGAGAGACAGACAGAGAGACAGAGAGACAGACAGACAGACAGACAGACAGACAGACAGACAGACAGACAGACAGGTGAGCAATATAAAATGACACACTGGGATCTCTGTGTAACAAATCATCTGCACCAGTTGATGGTTTCCATTTAGCACAAACAGCCAACAGTTCATCAGGTTTGACAGACTTGTGTGGATGTGAAATGTGTGTGTGTGTGTGTGTGTGTGTGTGTGTGTGTGTGTGTGTGTGCGCGTGCATATATGTGTGTGTAATATGTATGTATATAGATATATGTACATATACATATATGTATGTGTCTATACGGAGCTATCAATCAATATTCTAAATATTCCAGGACACGCGGACACTGACTGTAAACTCTGCACACATGACGTCACTTTGATATTCATATTATATATATATATATTCAAACATCATTTTTGGCGGCCATTTTTGGCAGCCATAGTATGTTCGTGTTGTCACCTTTCCACATCTTGGAGTCATTGAGCATCAGCTGGTCGACCAGCGAGGAGTTTTCTCCCTCAGGCCCTCTCTGCAGGCCGACCTGACACAGGATCCTCCTCAGACCATCTGGAACACAGTATGTCAACGCTCAGTACATACAGCCACACTTGCACTAACACACATTCAGAGGGATTATGGGTAATGAAGTCCATACATACCAGAGTACTGGATGACCTGTCCCAACCAGCTGAGCGCCTTCAGAGCAAAACACTGATGAGCGACAACAGATGAGTGCATCACCTCCACCCTGAGAGGCTTGGACTGACGACTGGTGTTCCTCTGAACCGGGTTGGTGGTGGGAGGCAGAGACGGACAGTGAATACGTTTGTAAAGCAAATTCAGTCTCTACTGTCCACAAAGAGCAAGACAATAAGAGCTGACATCTCCAGTCTCCACCACACACACATTATTTTCATCATTATTGTTATAATAATAATAATAATAATAATAATAATAATAATAATAATAATAATGATACAGTGGACTGACAGGTAGTCAGCAGGTCGGTGTAGTAACCAGGTTAGCAGTCAGGTTAATATGGAGGCAGGCACTCACCACTATAACAGACTTGGCCTGTTCACAGAACTGGAAATCTCCGTATCGAACTGACTTCCTGCCCTGCGCACACACATACACACAATTAATGAGTATATGTGTAATGAGAGTAATGAACATGTATATGTACTGTATGTGTATGACAAGCAATATGTACAACCCTGAGTCCATGTAGTAATCTCCTTTATCCAATCACAAAGTGGTGAACCTTGCTCCATCCTCGTTTCTGATCGACTGAGCCTTTCCAGGATGCCCCTTTCATACCCAATTATGATCCTATCACCTGTTACCAATCAACCTGTTTACCTGTGGAATGTTCCAAACAGGTGTTTTTGGAGCATTCCACATCTTTCCCAGTCTTTAGTTACTCTTGACCCAACTTGTTTGAAATGTGTTGCTGCATCAGATTCAGAATAAGCAGATATTTACAACAATCAATGAAGCTGATAAGCTCAAATATTAAATATATGCTCTTGTACTGTTTTCAGATGAGTATATGTCATAAAGGATCGGCAGGTTATCACATTCTGTTTGACTGATGTTTTACAATTTGTCATAACTGTTTTTGGAATCAGGGTTGTATATAATGAGAGTAATGTATATAATGAATAATTAACAATCACAATAACACACAGTATATTATATGTACATAACGAGAGTACTGACATCTCGGTCCACAGTGGTGGCGAAGCTAACGGCTTCTTTCTGGCTGCAGTTGACGGCTTTCTGCAGAGTGTAGATCACCTGCTCGTACGTGTGGACTTCATCATTAAACAGCATGCAGTAGTAGGTGTCTCCTCTGTCCCTGAACACACACACACACACACACACACACACACACACACACACACACACACACACACACACACACACAGAGAGGAAGTATCAGTACATTATACAGTACAACATTTTAATAAACAGCACCATGTTCTGTTAGAGTGAGACACAAACTGCTGAGTCAGGGTTGGTCAAAGATGCTGACCATGAACCACAACATCCCAACCATGAGTGTGGGAGTTTCCTGGTTTGACCATCAGGAGAAGTTTGACTAGGTATTTCACCTGAACACTCAAATGGTACCATGGAAATGGCTTGAGAAGAACTTGCATGTATATGCATGAAAATATAAAAGAATGTTCTTATGTTTTTTCTTTGACACCTGACGCCCTCTGAGGTGTCCATAAGCAGGTAATGTGCAGGTGTGTGTGTGTGTGCGTGTGCGTGTGCGCACACATACGGTGGCTCTAGTCCTGCAGGCAGTTGGTCCTCCTGCTCCCAGGTCAGCATGTCCACAGCATACTTCAGGATGATGGAGAAGATGCTGTAACCACGGGCAACCATGTCAGCAGGAAGCTGAGCGACAGGATCCTGAAGAAGAAGAATGGAAAAGAAACTTTGTAAGAAATTTACAAATACAGCGATTCACGAGAAATGAAACAAAACACTTTAAAAGATCAGATAGAGAAAATACAAAACATGATTGTACCTTTTTCACTCTATAAACAATGTAAGGAAACATGAAGAAGACAGAAAACATGATCACAAAACAGATGTGTTTACGGCTTCAAGCAGGAATGAAAGTGAGGATTAGACCTGCATGTGTTTGAAGGAGGTTCATTACTGTAGTGTGGTCCATTCAGCAGCATTTATTTGACTGAAGACAAAGTTCACAAAGTCCAACAGTCTGTCAACAGATTTCCAGACACAGACACACATACAGACGCAGCAGAGGAGGCTTTCCTGTAACAACAGAGCAGCTGATCTGGTGCTGCAGGATGAAGTGTGGAGCTAACGTTATCTCTGGCTATGAGAGATGACACAAAATGCTACGTGAAAAAACAGTTTCCACATCCAAACCTGCTGCTCTGCTTCTTTAAATGAGGCTGAATGTTAACACAGTTTCTCTGACTGTCCCTCAATATCAAACAGCCCAGTCTGTGGGGCTACAATAGATGATACTAGCCACGTTAGCTACAGAACGTGCTAACACCAAATTCAACAGGCTAACCAGCACAATAAACAGTAAAGCAACAGAAAATAAAGACAGCGAGAGAGACATGTACAGAGACAGACAAACGGACAGACATCTGTCTCACCTCCTCTGTGTCTCTGTTGCTGGCTGTCGGTGTGTGTTTCTGGCAGTAAGGACCCTTCTTCCAGGCTTCAGCGTCTCCACAGTCACAGAAACCTCCACCTCCTGACGTGGTCATCTACAACACACACAGTCACAAACGTACATACATCACAGTAAGACACAGGGTCATAATATACACAATGGGAGTACAACAGTACTCATCATGTTTGATGACTCTCTTCTTTTATGTGAGCTTCCACATGAACAGAAACAGCTGCTTCACAGGACGAGTTAAACCAAAAGACTCCAAACAGTAAAACTATGTTATAACGGAGCTTTAAGTTTTCAAATGAGAACAACAGAGATCTAACTGGTTCATTATCACCTCCAGCTGTGGCTCTAAGGTCACATGACCACAGTCCTGCAGAACAGATCACGTGACATTCAGACAGCTGGATGCTACATCACACTGCAGCCCTGAACGTACAGCAGAGACACTACAGCTGTTACCTTCCATGACGTCTGGACACTGTCCAGAGCTGACCTTTCACACAAGTGTCAGACGTGTTCTCATGGCCTGAAATACTCTGTTTGGTTTGGGTGGGGGGGGGGGATGTGAGGAGGAGGAGGAGGAGGAGGAGGAGGACGACGACTCATCTGTAATGATGGCTGGTGTTATGTTGATATCGATATGTAAATGTAATGTGTTTCAAATTATCTGCAATGTGAGTGGAAATAGCATTCAGAGAAGAAGAGCACAAAGCAGCTGCACGCTATGATGTCATCAACACGCTACTGGCTCGCTGTGTAGCAGTGTGTGTGTGTGTGTTAATGTGTGTGCATTAAAGTGTGTGCGTGCAGAAACCTGTAAGGTCTGTATGTCACATCAGAGCAGCCGGGCGGAGTCGGCAGGTGTGTCACTGTGACAGCTGCAGGATGCTGCAGTGTGTCACATTTCAGCTCTCACATCAAGCAGTTGGTGTGTGTGTGTGTGTGTGTGTGTGTGTGTGTGTGTGTGTGTGTGTGTGTGTACTCACCCTGTATCGATGCTCTTTGTGAACACTGCCCAGAAAACACTGCATGCACAGAACACAGGTCGGGTCAGCTGCACACTCCCTAAACACACACACGCATGGGGGGGGGGCAGAGAGAGAGAGAGAGAGAGAGAGAGAGAGAGAGAGAGAGAGAGAGAGAGAGAGAGAGAGAGAGAGAGAGATATTCCAGTGAACACCTGAACAGAGCCTCTGTGTGCGTGTTACCTGCAGGAGAAGGTGTGTGTACCTGCTCAGGTGTTTGAGGTGAACATTAGCTCTGATGTTCCTGAACCGTTGGTTTGTGTTTACACACTGTGGAGACAAATGTCTTCTAATGGAGGACAATAAACAATCTACTACATGGAGCTCCTGATTGTCTGTATCGCTAACATTCAACAGCACAAATGCTCCGACTGATACTGCTTACTGATTGATTGATCCAACGCTACTCTTATTGGTTCTTTGACAAAACTGCATCGTTATTCTAGTAAGTTCATTTTCTTACATGTGCTGATTATACATTAACATTCGTGAGAAGCAGCTGCAAGAAATCATTATTACAGACTATAATGTGGTCACTGACCTGTAAAATCAATAACATTATTATTTGCAGTGATATAATGAACGAGCTACAACTGCACAAAAGCTCTCCTGATGCGACCCGGAGCAAAAACAACACAGTCAGTTGCTAAAGTAGCATCCAGTAACTAAGCAAGCTGTCACAAGCTGGCTCAAGGCTGGACAAAGAAGAGGAGAACATTCAAGAGCAGCAACTACACACAAGTTTATTGTAAGAGAGAAGGAGGAGGACAGGGAGGATGGGGAGGAGGAGGAGGAAGAGCTGGCTGCCACCAGTTTTTCTGTATCTTGTACCCAGACCAGGTGAGCTGCGTGTGCGCGTGTGTATGTAAGTGTGTCAGTGTGTGTGTGTCTGTTTGTGTGTGTCAGCATGTTACCTGCAGGAGTAGGTGGGCTCTCCCACCTTGAACACGTGTCCACACAGCGGTGATGGCTGGTTCTTCTCTTGCAGGAGGGCCAGGCCGGAGGCCGGCTCCTCCCCCAGCAGGAGCCATTCCAGAGGGGCCAGGAGGAGCAGCTGACAGGCCAGCTCCTCCCTCTGCTCCTCTCTGCTGCTGTTGCTGCTGCCCCCACTGGGACCCTGGCAAAGGATTCTGGGTACATACACGGCAAGGTGACGATACACCTCCTGCTGCAGGTCAGCCGCCACCAGCCACAGCTGAAGAGGAGGAAGAGAAGGAAGAGCTGTGAGTTTTAGTACTGTACAATAGTACTCCTGTACTGTACAACAGTACTCCTGTACTGTCTCATAGTAGTTCCGTGCTGTACATAGTACTTCTGTACTGTCTTGTAGTAGTTCTGTAGTGTGTGTAGAACTCCTTTACTGTATGTAGTACTCCTACACTGTACATAGTACTCCTGCACTGTGCTGTACATAGTACTCCTGTACCGTCCTGTAGTAGTTCTGTGCTGTATGTAGTACTCCTGTCAGTAGCTAATCTGCTCTCACAGAGTTTCCTGGGGCTTAGTGACACACTGACCTGGATAACACCTGACAACTCTGAGCTAACACCCAGCTAACAGCTAACTCTGAGCTAACGCTGCGACATTAACAGTGTCACATAACAAGCTGCTGACCTGGAAACATACCAGAGCAGATCAGTACAGGCAGGACTGGTTTTAGTAATATTGGAGTTTTTCCATCAATAAAATATCTAATTCATATCTAATTCACTGGATTTACCACAAACAGATATTCTCCTCGTTGTTTGTCCTGTATCACAATTAATAGAAATATCATTATGTAAAGTTACATAACAAAATCTTTCTTTATCCACATCATCCACCTTCATCAGGTAGTCTGCACATGATAGTATGGAGACAAGAACAGTACAAGTACATGAGGTTTTAGGTCTACTGTCAAAGTAAATAAGAGTAATGATAATAACAGGTTAATTTACACTGAAATGTGTCACATTCTGAGCTCTTAAACACTTGACAACATGCATCATCGTAATGAAACGTTGTCAAGCAGCAAGCTAACATCACACCACACTCTGTCATCACGCACGTTACTTTTATATGATTTTGTTGATGATGTGTAAACAAAAATCCAATGACACAAATGTAGCTGCAAACAAAACAACATATTCTACAAATTCAGATGCTACAAAGTCACACGTGAAAGCACAAACTGTGCTGTACAGGTGTGTCTGCACCTCACCTGCCGTCTTCATAGTTTATTCTCTCAGACCTCAGTGCATTACTGTCATATCGTATCGTATCATCTACGTTTAATTTAAGCTCCATGTCTGATAAAATATGTCAGTCAAAAGCGACAATAGCTGAGGACAACGTCTGCACTGTTAGCATATCTGACGTTGTGTCTCAGAACGTGAAGAGTCACAGGATTCTGTGGAACACCAGAATGGCAGTTAAAGTGCCGTGATGTTTACAGACGGTTATAATGTCAAATAAACGTCCAATAACAGTTTTTAACGGTGAAAACACGCAGGTGTTGCTAAATAACATCAACACTTGTTGTCACGGCTGTCAGCTCGGACTGACAGACGAACAACAGCTGTTTCTGACAGCTTTAATCTCACGTCCAGATGTTTTACAGATCACTCCCAGCAGCCCAGCTAGCTTTAGCATTAGCATTAGCTCCGTGGAGCCTAACTGGGTGAAAAACAAGCCGAGCCGAAGGCAGATTAACGGCTAAACACGTCGTTCTACGGTGAAAGAGGTGAGTGTGACGCAGCGACAGTACAGGTGAGAGTCACTGAGACTCACAACACGAGCAGCCGCTTACCGACGCGGTGTCTTTGGCGGAGAAATTCAGGAATTCAGAACATAGAGCGGACGGTAGATCTCTCTCGGACTGGGATGCCGCCATCTTTCTTCCCTCTGCTCTGTGGCTGCTGCAACAAGAAGAACCCGGAAGCGGAAATCATCAACAGCTGAGAGGGCGGGACGAAATACTCGAGTGGGTGGGGTCGGAGTTGAGCCACACTTCCGTCGCTTCAAGATTATTATTATTATTATTATTATTATTATTATTGGTGCTGTTGTTGTCGACTGTTCATGTCATAATTTTGACATATCACCGAAGTTTAACACACTTTCTCTCTTCTCTCTCTCTTGCATAAGTTTAAGTTACTAAGTTAAATTTTTCACTGAGTGCATTTTCTTTTTCTCTTTTATCATGACTAACTTTTCATCTATTTCTTTTCATTTTCTGGTGGAAATGTGAGTCCACACAATCAAGACATATAACATTTAAGTCAAATCTTTTCAGCCCAACAGTCAGTATGAGAACACACAGATGAAAAACAGTTGATTTAGGCTTTAAAAATACATCACAAAGAAACAAAATAGAACAATCCGATAACAAATGTAAAAGTGATTTCAGATAAATTTGAAAGCTGCATTGTGTGATATTTAACCAGATTTAGATGAGATGAATCAGACAGAAAAGTCAAAGTGAATTACAACTCTTTAATACCTCTTAAACCTCTGTGGTCTGACCTCATGAACTTTTCCTTTACACAGGTTATTTGATTTCAAGTCTACAGAGAACTTTTGTCTTCAGTGATCTCATTGCTTCTTTTTCTGACCTGGTCTGACCAGATCAGATAAGACCTCACAAATCCGTCAGGTTTTATCTCTCAGATTCAAATCTGTTAACCTGAGTCAGTCCTGGTCTGAACCAGCTGCTGGATCAGAGTCCGGAGCTCCTTCAGTTCTGCTTGGATAGCCTGAAGCTCCTGGTTCTGAGGCTCATGGTTCTGAAGCTCCTGGTACTGCATGTTTTTGTCCCGAGCCTCCTGGGTCTGCAGGTTCTGGTTCTGAAGCTCCTGGGTCTGCAGGATCTGAAGCTCCTGGTTCTGCATGTTTTGGTCCTGAGCCTCCTGGGTCTGCAGGTTCTGGTTCTTGTCTATCTGGATTCTGGCAAAGAGGAGAACAAATGTTAGACCAGCAGCTCGCTCAGAGTCACAGAACAGCTGCTCACTATAGTTTTTATCAAACAAGCATTTGTTGGGGACTATTTTCAGCGGTGGATGAATCTACATTTGCTGCTGTAGTGAGTGTTTGTGACAGCAGGGGGACTGACCAACAGTCATCCTGGAGCACCTTGGTACAGAGGTCGTGGAATGAACCACTAACACAATGAGCAGGTAGTTGTTATATCTGCTGCCTCAGTAGCAGCAAAAGTTTGAATTCAGCTGAAAAATTGCTCCTTGTCTATTGCAGTCTTCACTTCCTGCCCTCCACCCGGATTTAATGTCATCTCATGTCTTGTATTGGTTGATATGTTCTGGTATTAATGTGGTTCATTAAACGTCAGATGGTTTGTGTCATTGATTCTCACCCAGAACCTCCGACTGTCTCCACGTCTCTCTGCAGGACCAGAAACTGATCCAGAGTCTCCTGCAGGGCGCGCGCACACACACACCCACACACACACACCCACACACACACACACACACACACACACACACACACAGAGTCGTGTTTCCATAATGTTTTTAGACTTGACATAGACGTACATTAATTTCCTGGAGACTCAGCCTAATGTTGACCTAAACCTAACCCACATCTAAAATTTAAAGATTACGTTTTGGGGACTTGCATCTTTACTTCTGAAACGCCACTTGAAGTAAAAACAGACTAATTTTCTTCTTCACACACTTTGATCTGTGCAGTGATGCGGCCCATCTCGCCATGGTAACGTGGGTTTGTTGTGATGTCATCCTCGTAGGCTTCAGCCAGCGGTGCGCAGTGTTTGGAGATGTACTGGTTGTCATAGAAACGGCGGAGGAAGGGCATGGACTCCTCCACCTGCAGGATGACGGCGGCCTGCTGCATCACAGCGTTAGCCTGTGAGTTGTCGTGCACCCTATGTATAAACACACACACACACACACACACACACACACACACACACACACACACACACACACACACCATCAGCAGTCAGTGTCAGCAGTTGTTCTAATTTCAAACTCAGCTTCATGTTAACATCAGCGTTTATTTCTTTGAGTTTGGTCATCACTAAATTAAACTTTCTAAATTAAACTTTTTGTCCCAACAAGGACCAGAGAACTGTATGTGATTTACTTCGGACTGCTTCCTCAACGAGGGCTGGAAATGGTGCGTGCTCAAGGACGGATCCATACCGGTTTCTGCCAGTAGATCCTCCTCACACCTCCACAGCTGACCTTTAAACATCAGCAGAGTTTCACTCTGTGTGTCAGAAACTGTGTGAAAACTTTGAAGTCTTTGACTCCTGACTTTGCGATGTGTAGATGAACTGCTCATCAAAGTTAACTGAGTCATCTGTCTCTGGTCTCTTTGACCCTTTGATTGACTGATTTTGATGCCATTTTCCTGCAGAGGGCAGAGTGAGTGTCCTCAGCAAAGCGGTGACTTTGAACTCTCTGACTGAAGCTCTG